>NC_091950.1:217601749-217902249 GCF_031021105.1 Erythrolamprus reginae
TCAAATGCTGTCGGGGGGGGGGGGGGCTATCAGCATTTAAGTTTAAAGAGTGGGACAAAAAACTTAATTGGATTGAAGAAGATAAGAGACCAAGAATAAGGAAAAAGTAGTTAATTGCGAACGAAAAAGAGGGGGGATTGGGAGTTCCTTGTTTGGAGCTGTATAGGGAAGTTTTTCAAATGGAAAGGTTAATGGAGTTGCAATTATGTGAAAACAAATGGGTGAAATTGGAAAAACAGATAAACGGGATGAAGAATAGAGAATTAATTCTTACAAAGTGGAACAGGAGCGACTTAGGTAAATTTATTAAATTTATGAAAGGGACTATGGAAATTTGGAAAAAATGGCAGGGGAAAAGAGGATTATATAAATCTAAACTGTCATTGCTTTATGTAATAAATAGAGATAATGAAACTAACTAACTAACTAACTAAATTTAAATAGGGTTATAGGAGAGTTGAAGGGAAGAGGGATAACTAAGATAGAACAGTTATATGAGAAGGATGGCAGGCCAAGTAGAAACCATATAGAATGGTGGTTAGGTAAGGGAAGATGGCTACAAATAAATGCATTATGTAAATATCATAATGAAAGGGAGAATAAAGAAGTACTATTGAGGGAGGAGACAGGGTTAGAGAAAATAATAAGAGAAAAAAGTGAGGGTATAAAGGCACAAGCAACCAATATATATAAGTTGCTAGTGCAGTCAGACGGGGACACGATTGGAGGACTGACTAAATGGTGGCAAAATGAGATACAAGTAGAGGTCCAACAGATGGAAAACACAATAGAAAATATAAGGAAAATATAAGGAAAATTAAAAATACAAGAATTAGGGAAATGAAAAGGAAAATATTACATAAGTGGTATTATACTCCCATTCAACTCGCACACTTTCAGCAGAATGTCAGGGGTATTTGTTGGCATGGGTGTCAAGATAAAGGAGTGTTTATGCATATGTTTTGGGAATGCCCGATAGTGCAGGAATTTTGGCAAAAAGTGCAAGAGGACATTAATAGAATGATAAACATACCCTGTTTCCCCGATAGTAAGACACCCCCGATTGTAAGACGTATCGGGGGTTTCAGGGGGGTCGGCTAATATAAGCCGTACCCCGAAAGTAAGACATATGTCTTACTTTCGGGGAAACACCAGGGTATTGCCGGGGGGGAGCCCGATGACGTCGCTTCCAAGCTCCCCGCGCACCCTTCGCCTCGCCGTGGCGCCACCGCCTCTTCCCCGGCTTGGCAAAGCGAAGGACGGCGCTGGTCCAAAGCGATCCGAGCGGGCCGCGGCTTGCAGCGAAGGCGCTTGTCCCAGCAACCGAGTCCTGCCGAAGCTCGGCTGCAAGCGGCCAGCAAGGCCGACCAGCTCCGAGGAGAGCGGCCGGAGCTGCGCCCTCCTTTGCCCGCCTCCTTTCTGGCAGGCAGGTGGGGCTGCCCAACTGCACAGAGCGGCTCCTCCCCTCCAGACACACACTTCCCCGACACGCGTCTGTGGCTCCACGCGTGCACGCCGCTTGGAGCCCTGAGGTTGAACTTGGAAAAGGGCTCACGAGGCTCCTGTCCCGCGGCTGCCCTTCTGGACTCTGGGGAGATGCCTTCGGGAACGCGACCCTTTCAATTTTTTTCCAATGTAAGACATACCCCGAAAGTAAGACGTAGTGGGGCTTTTGGGGGTAAAAAGAAAGTAAGACACTGTCTTACTTTCGGGGAAACACGGTACAATGGACAATCACAAAGGAAATGGCAGTACTAGTTAAAAGCAATGCGATGGGAGAATTTAGAGAAATAAAACAAGCAGCAATAGAAAGCGCTCACACGGTAATAGTTTTGGGATGGAAAGATGCGACAAAATGGACAATGCAAAATTTGCATAGGTACGGTGGACCATATTCAATTTGAAATTATGGATAAAAGGATAAATTTGGATAATGAAACTGAATTGAGACAAGTGATGGGACGGTGGGACAAGGTAAGACGATATATGATGAGTAGAATCCGAGACCAACCTACAAGAAATAAATTGGAATCACTCTATAATATGTAAATATTGCTCTTGGGTCAATTTGGTGGTGGGGTATGTGTGTGTGTCGGGGTAGTGGGCACATTTCACTATGCACTGTTTTATGTTGTGTGTATATTAAACCTGTTAAAAATTAATACAAATATTTTTTTAAAAAGAAGAAGGAAGCTCTAGTTCCGGTCTCGCAACTTTTTGCTGAGGGCGCAAAGAGCAAAAAGTTGCGAGACTAGAAGCTGAGCTTCCTTCTTCGCACCTTCCAAGTTTTCTAGCAGCTGCAGCACCCCGCCCGGCTGGAGCTTCCCTGGTGGCGGCGGCAGGTGAGCTTTTGGGCCCGGCGGGAGGGCGCTGGCAGTGGGAGCGGGAGAAAGCTGGCAGCAGCGGCACTGGGCAGTAGCCGCGGGGCAGCAGCTGCGAGTGGTGAGCAACAGTATACACTATGCTGGCAACAGTGGCATTGGGCAGTAGCTGCAGGACGGCGGCAATGCAGTCGGCTGCAAGCGGGAGCTCCAGGGCAGAGGCACCGATGGTGGCGGTTGGACATGTTGCTGGACGCCATACATGCTGGTGCTGCGGGGCTGACACTGGCTCACGGGCTGGGCTGGGATGGAGGTGCCAGCCCTGCGCCCATGCCCAGTGCACCACCAGCATGGACGGTGTCCAGCAACATGTCCAACCGCCACTGTCGGTGCCTCCGCCCTGGAGCTCCCGCTCGCAGCTGACTGCCCTGCTGCCACCTGGTGTCTACTGCCCGATGCCGTTGTTGCCGGTGTGTATGAGAGAGAAAGAGAGACAGAGAGAGCAAGACACACACAGAGAGAGAGAGAGAGCGAGGGAGAAAATGAGAGGGGGAAAGAGAAAGAGAGAAAGAAAGCAAGAGATAGAGAAAGGGAGAGAAAGAAAGCAAGAGAGAGAAAGGGAGCGAGAAAGAGAGAGAAAGCAAGCAAGAGTGAGAGAAAGAAAGCAAGAGAGAGAGAGAGAAAGCAAGAGAGAGAGAGAGAATGAGAGGAAGGGAGAGAGAGAAAAATGAGAGAAAAAAGGGGAGAAAAAAGAGAAATGAGAAAATGATTGCGGCAGAGAATGAGAGGAAAGAGAAAGAAAAGAGAGAGAGAAGTGACTCTTGATTTAAAGCATATGACAAAAAGCACCCAAAAAATAAGAGAGAAAAAACCCAGCCCTCACCTGTTTTTGGAAATGGTTCAACGGTGTTTATACACACACACACACACACAAGGTGGGGAGACAGGGATGGAAAAAGAGAAGAGAGTTTCTTAGAGTGTTATTTTGTGTCATTTGGGTTGGTGGTGTGCCCCAGGGTTTTGTAAATGTAAAAAATGTGCCATGACTCAAAAAAGGTTGAAAATTACTGGATTAAAGAATGGACAATGTTCAGAAACAAAAGACTTTTCACTTTAGAAGGGCACGATTTACAGATAGGATGGCAATCATTTGTATGGTATGGAAAACAAACTATACATAGGTACTTTCAAAGACATAGCATTAGAAACTCTTTAATTGAAATTTTGGAAAAAATTAAAAACAAACATTATACCTTATTGGACTGCACCTTTGGAAGCTCAGATACACCCCAGCAGAGTACAGTGGAATAAAATTTCAAGATATAAAGATTTAATAGGACAGTCAAAAAGATTGGAAACAATGATAGAATTAGAAAAACAAGGTATAAACTTTGATTGGTACACGTATATACAATTACAGGCAAGATATAACGAAGAAGAAGGGAAAAATCTTGAAAAACTAAACTAGATGAAATTTTGTTTGGCTCAGATGAGCATATGATAAAAAAGTTTTATGGTTATTTTTTATCTATTGATTTAGAATTTGAACAATGATAAAGTGAATAAAGAACATAGGATATTCAATAGATAGAGATAAGGGACAACAAATTTCGGAAATAAATTATAAAATGTCAATGTCAACAGCGTATAAGGAGAATATATATAAGATGATTTATAGATGGTATATGACACCAGAAAGATTAGCAAAAATGTTTAAGAATAGATCAATGAAATGCTAGAAATGTAATCAGTTACCAGGCTCTTTTTATCATATGTGGTGGACATGCACAGAAGTTAAGAAATTTTGGAAAGAGATTCAGCAATGCATACAGAAGATTTTGAAAAGAACTATTGAATTTAGACCAGAAATATTCTTATGAGGCATTTTACCAGAAAATTTTAATAAAGAAGAAACATATTTGATTATACATATTTTAACAGCAGCTAGAAGAGCATATGCACAAAATTGGAAGCTGAATAAAATTCCAGACGAAAGAGAAATATTACGTAAGATTTTAGATTGTGCTGAAATGAATAGGCTTACTTCAAAACCTTAAAGATAAAGAGGAGTGTGATTACTATAAGTAAGATTTGGGAAAAGTTTTATGAATGGTTGGAAACTAAAAATAATTGAGAAGTATTTTCTTTTACTTACTTAGAAATGTTGGATTACAATTATGCATTCCCGAAAGGATGTCTATGTAACAAAATTAATTAAACTCAGCCTTTAAATGCTCACTCTCCACTCAATAAGTGACAAAATCAACTAATATGATTTCTAATGTAAAAATGTTTAATGGCAGCAGAACTTTGAAATTTGAATAATTTAGTACCTTCATTGGTTTTTTTCCTGTATTTTCTTTTTGTCTTTGTTTTAATTTTTGTCTGCTTATGCGCCTTTCTCTTGGTTTTTTTCCGTGCCATGCTAACTTGCTAACTTTCTTATTTTACATTTGTTATTTTTTAAGAACATAGTTTGTTGTGCTGTGAAGAATTCAAAGATAGACTAAGATCATTAGTTCGTTCATTAATTAATTATTACAACTGGTGTGATTCTGGTAAAAATTACCAGTTTTTTGTTTTGGCGCATGCGCGGAAGCAAAGAAACTGGCAATTTTTGCTCAAATATTGCTGCAACAAGATGTTAGCATGAGATTTCGGCTGCTGCACATGCGCAGCAGCTGAATCTCGCTGCTGCGCCTAGAGCAGCAGGTAGGGCCAGCAAGCAACAGAGGCTCACCCAAGCTCCAGCCGGGTGGCCTGCTCTCTGCTCTCCCGCACCGCAGGCATCTCTTGGTGCATGTAGGAGAGCACAGAGCTTGGGGCTGCCCTGCCTGATGGCCCATCGACCAGGAGATCGAAGGTAAAAGCCGCGGCGTGGTGGAGCGGGCAGGCCGCTCATGGCAACGTCAGGAGGCGGGGGGCTGCATGGTGGGGGCTGGCAGCACAGCAGGCGGATGGGAGCCAGGGGGCAGAGGGGTGGCGGGGCAGGGCGGCCAGGTGTGGCGGTGCGGCTCTTACCTTATTTTGCTGGTCGCTCATGACCGGCAGCTCTTCTCTCCAATTTCCAGGGTTTTGAATTACAACAAAATGCGCATAAGCAAAAAACCCCAGAAATTGTGTACATGCACCTCTTTGCACAAGATTTGACTTCTGTGCATGCGCAGAAGCCAAATCACACACCAGCACGGGCTCACACCAGGGGTGCACTGAGCGCGCATGCAGGGACGTGCTCCTGGTGGGTTCCGGTAGGGCTGAGATTTGTACCCCTCCCCTGCACAGCACTCTTTTATAATTCTCTGTTCTCTAAGACCTAATCCAGCTAATACACAATTCTATATGATGCTGTAATTCATAAACATGCCAACATATCATAGATAGCACTGCAGGTATAATAATAGCAGTTTATAGGAAGCTTTGAGAAAGCCAGGCAAAGGAATGCGTCTAATGGTACCAGCTAGCATGTCATGATCTCATTACATCATCCAGCACTGTCAGTTCATGTGAACATCAACTTTCCCTGAATTTTCCAGGCCTACCCAGAAATCCTTAATTGCAAAGCCTGAGCAAAACTCATGCTAGCCTAATGTGAACCAAGCACCCATGTGCGGTTTCAGGCCACATCTGGGCATGCACATCAATATGACCTTTGACCTACACAAGGAATACTACAACAGATTATATCACATTTATTATTTACATATGTATTAGCTACTACATTATTAATATGTAATTTCTTTCAAGGACTTTTTAACTTTTTAACTTGTGAGCCACCCGGAGTCTACGGAGAGGGGCAACATACAAATCTAATAAATATATATATAATATATAACAGTAATGTTTCTAACATTTAAAAATAATTGAATTTCTCAAAAAGAGGATGCATGTATTGGGGGGGGGGGGTTGGCAGAATATATTGTCCATTTGAGTTTTGTTGATACCAACTCATATTGTCCTTTGATTTTGTAAATTTATTTCCCAGTTGCTCAAGATACTTATTTATATTACTTTACAGTGAACGGTGCAGGTATACCTTGCGTGGCCACAAGGATTCAGTAAACAGCATTGAGTTTTTTCCTTTCTCCAATATTATTCTCACCAGCTCTGCAGACAAGACTTTATCTCTGTGGGATGCCAGAACAGTAAGTAGGCTTTGGAATGTATTACTAATTCATGTAATCTGGACCACTTCAGTGGTTGCTTAATGGGCAAGAATTAAATCTGTTTCCATTACAAATCAGATTCTGTGGACAAATTGTGTAATTACAGAGATGTATTTGGGGTCCACTAAGTGTTACATTGAATGTAATTTTATAGGATGTATTATTTCCATACAGTATATATATCTATAATAGTCTCCCTCCCTTTTTATTAACATCAAAAATGTCTTACACTTATAGAATACAGTTTGTCAGCTATAAAAATTTACCTGCCTTGTATATGGCCCCTGGAGGTGCCAATAGGCAAAAAGGAAGCAGTATGCTCCCTCCCATATTTGGGTATATCAAGGGTGATTTGAGAGAAAAAAAACATATAATTCTTCCCTGGTACAAAATGAGGAGAACCTGTGATCTTTAGCATATCACTAACTTTCTGGTTAGCAAGTGACCTGACAATCACATTCAAAGAGAGTTCATTATTTCTAAAATTCCTGAAAAAGATGACACAGTAAACCTCCTCCAGCCAAGCCCTGCCCTGCTTCATTCTGTAGTTATGCACACAATACTGTATTTTTATGCACATAATACTATATTTAAATTACAAAAAAAGTTATATGTCTATGGAGATTCTCAGTCATCCAGGTCATAGTTGTCCCAAAGGTATTTCTTAAAGAGGCAACTGGACTTTCTTGTTTTTCTTTCATGGATTCACCTGTGTCCCTCAGATGGTATTTGGGTACCTATTGTTTGACTGAACAGATTATTTTGGTTAATTACTGTTGCTGAGGTACTTGATTTGATATGGTTTTGCTATTATCAATTGATAGCTTAGCAGAGGTGTACTTTCGCAGTCTATAGTTATAATGCATTTCCGATAGACTTCAGGCTCAGTAAATCATAGACCTGTATCAAAGGTTAAGAGATAGCTGAGATAGTGAGAGAAATAAAATTATGTGGACTAAAGAATCTCCTATGGTTATTATTGATTATTGAAATGAAATATTTTCCACACTTGGTAAATTCCAGAGTTTCAAAATAAATAGAATATAGTTAATAACTTTCCTAGTATTGCCCATCTACTTAATTATGTTTATATGGTATTGTTATGTAGTTTTAGTACAAAACACTTGTCTATATAAAATTTAGCAAGACATACCCAGAAGAGACTTACTATTTCTCAAAATATGTTGACTATTCAAGGCTCAGAGTTGACATATCTCTGAAACTCTGAATAACTGGGTTGTAACTGAAACTTTTTCTTTATTACCCATTAACCTTCAATATAAAATCGAAAATAAAAATGGAGTAATTGCAAATAATTTCCACTGTTGAAACAAAAATATGTATTCATGCTTCTACATTTGCAAAGAAACGTAAATGACAATAATAAAGCATTATGCTTGGAGACGGCAGTAAAGCACTGTGAAGTGGTATATAAGTCAAAGTGTTATTGCTATTACTAAATAGACTATTAGCTGTTCAAATGTAGAGTTTTCTCTACATAATTTATGAAACCAAGCACAGAAATCCCTGCTGATGAATCCTAACCTTATACAATATATCTGACTTTATAGACCCACTCAACTATCTCATTTTCTTAATTGTTCCTGTTCTAAGTTCTCCATCACACTGCATGGTATGCCATATTAATAGTTTCTCACTTTTGAGAACATAAGCATAGAAGGTAATGTATTTAATACAGAACAGTTTTAAAGAAAGCGGGGAGGAGCATTCTATCTGGCCAAAACTATTAAAATGGAAAACTATTTGCAGCCTTTATATTAATCATGGATTTATGATCTCTGGTATACTGCCCTTATTTAGACTTCCAGCTGGGGCTGTCTAGAGAAACCCCTGAGGCTATTTGAATTGTGCAAAAATGTTCTTCCTAGATGAAATAGGAATTTGTAATCAATTTTCTCCATACTAGGCAAAATGCTTTTCTTGTCCATATTTACTCTTTAGTTTTCTTTTGCACAAAGTCTCTGGAAGCACCAGAGGGAGAGGACCCAGTGATAATAGGGTTTATAAATCAATCTTTCTGTTGTTGTTAGAGCTGAGAGCTGAATATCAATGATACCCCCCCCCAAAAAAAAAGACTTCAGGGAAGATGAGCGCCTTTACTTAAAAACTAGCAGGGGGGGGGGGGAAATCTCAAAATGTTTTTTCCCAAAGTGCATTGATGTTTCAGTTCTGTTGGGCTTTCAGTCCTGAAGGACTCTTTTAAGGCTTAGAGGTTATAACTGAATTTTGTGCAGAAAGTTGGTCAATCAGAAAAGTAAGATCAATGT
The DNA here is from genome assembly GCF_031021105.1 of Erythrolamprus reginae. Classification (NCBI taxonomy): domain Eukaryota; kingdom Metazoa; phylum Chordata; class Lepidosauria; order Squamata; family Dipsadidae; genus Erythrolamprus; species Erythrolamprus reginae. The sequence continues at coordinate 217,610,522 of NC_091950.1, forward strand.
GACACATTATAGGAACAAACTAATTGGGAACTATAATACTGCATATAGAACAGGTTTTTTTTCCTCATGTATAAGTGTGACATAAGACATTATGTTTGAATAAGACACGGATGCATAAGAAATTTTTAGAACTGTGTGCCAAAAGAAGCACAAAGCAATGAGGAGAAGAGTATTATTGTAAGGTTATGTTTGTACAATATGTTTAGCCAGGATATAGGACTGGTATCCCATACACATTTCCAAAAACAATCTAATAGATTCCAACCAAAGGAACCCAAGAAAGTATTCAATCATTCATTCAGATTTCTTCTGTTATGCAAATTACTTATCTATCTACCAAAAATAATTAATGTGTCATGCAAGTTAATTACCTAAATATACCTAACAATAAAAGACAGACTAGGAATGTAAATTAAATAAATAATAAAATGATAAGAGAATAGCTGTCCACTCTAGATGTGTTCAAATCACAAGGACCTGACAGATTACACTCCAAAGTTCTGAAGCAGCTGGCAGACATTGTTGTGAGTGCTCCTTGTCCACCTCAGGTCATGTCAGATTCTGAGGAGGATGAGCCAGGCCCCTCTAGATATCCAGGGCCATGGGGGTTGCCAGCTGAAACAGAGAGTGAGAATGAGGGAGAAAGTGACCTGAGTGAGATTGAGGATCCACTAAAGCGGGCTGATATGTCACTGGAGGAGTGGTCCCAGTGGGAAGATGAAGGAGACATGAGAGTGGATAGCCCGTGGATAGACCCTTGCTATAGGATATTGCTCAGAAGGTGAGAGAAGTTACATAATAAAAGGTATTGGTGAATTGGCTGAGCCTCTTTGTGGTGTAATGTCACTTCCAGGCATTATAAAGTCAAAGGATCTTGGAAAATGGGGTGTGGAGTTTCAACGTTGTTCAATGTGAAATTGGGGGTATGCTTGAACAAAGCTTTAAACCATGTTTTCTGTCTCAACAACACTCATTCTCAGCTGGATGCTTGTTGCCAGTACTCTGGTAAGCGTAATTCGTATGTTTAAATGATAAATGGACTTTGTTATCTATTGGAATGCTGATTAGGCCGAGCTTGGTGTTTTTCCCGGACCTTGTTGACATTTAGCTCCCAAAAAGAAAATCCTCTTTTCTCTGAGTCTTTTAAAACCTGCTTTCATTATGTGTGCTTATATCAATAAAGAGTTTGATTTATTCATAAAATAAAGGATTTTTCAGTCGGGGGTTTCACTCTGAGGGCTGGGCACAGAACAGATTGAAACTTCACCAACTTAATCCACTTCATAGGCTTCTTGACATCATGGCACAAGCCGATATCCAAGATCTTCAACAGATTGTAGTAGCCCTCCAAAACCAAATAGCTAATTTTCAACAGCGGATTCCTCCATCCGTAGCTACTGCATCCCCATCTCCTGTTCTGCCTCCAAGATTAAAATGCCATCTGGCCCTGCCCAAGAGATTCAGTGGAGACTGTCATAAATTTACTCCTTTTCTAAACCAAAGCCATATGTACATTGCAGTGTGTCCAGCCAACTTTATTCATGATGAGACGTGTCTTCCAGATGCCACTCACATATCCTGGGAATCATCCAGCACCCATTGCCAGAGATGAGCCAATGGATCTCAGTACCACAAGATCTCGCCTGATTGAAGCTGAGAAAGCCAGACGCCGAGCTGAGGTTTGTGCCTGTACTGTGGCGAGATGGGTCATTTTGCCATCACTTGACCCCAGAAGAGACATGCCGCAGTTCCTGTTCCAGTTCCAGCCCGCAGCCCAGCTCAACAATTCCAAGCAACCCTGCCAGGAAACAACCAGAGCATGGCCTAGTGGAAACATTAGGCCAGGCAGGCACCAAACCGAGTTCCAGTTCTACAGAAGAAAATCTTGGAACCCCCAAGACACCTGATTCTAGGAACCAAGATAATTCTCAAGAACCATACCCAAGCCCTCCCAGCCCATGTCTTGGTGGATTCTGGATCCACCACCAATTTCATGGATGAGGCCTTTGCTCATATCCATGCTATATCCTTATGCCCAGTTAAACCTCCCATGATAATCAACACAATAGATGGGGGTGTATTGCTGTCCAGACCCATCAAGATGTCCAATGGCTAAGCATAGCCGACTGGTATGCATAGCCATTGGACAACATGAGGAGGCCATCCAATTCTTTTTTTTTAAAAAAGGTTTATTGAGTTTTAAATAAAGGGGAGGGGGGAAGGGAAGACTGTACAAAGGGACATAGATAATGGAATAACATATTTAAATATACATAGTAAAATGGTATAGTTAAGTATGCATGATGAAATATGATTTCTGTCCAAACCTAAGGTTATAGGAATATATTAACATCATCTCAATTTGTATATTTATGTGAATTGAGAAATAGATTAAAGTATTTAAATGTGTACATAAAAAAGTTACATAGGATAGTGATAAAATGTGCAAGAAGTGCTGCAGAAAAATATATAATAGGATAGGATTTAGATAGGGGAAGTGGCAGGTAGATTTGAATTAACGACTTTTCAATTGGGTTGCATGGTAGGAGTATATGGTAAAAAGGAAAGAGTGATTTTATAGGTATTTATAAAAGGAGATAGGTAATTAGTAATAAGACGTCAATATCAATAAAATTAAATTCTGTGTATATCTTGTAACCAATGTTTATTTAGTAATTTGGAAAGTATGTGAAGGATACTGAATTTTCTAATTGTAATGGAATCTGTTGTGAAATGGAAACGTGACTATATTTAAGTATTTTCTTTTTTCTTATTAATAGTTGTCTCATATTTTTTATTGGATAGCCATTGGTACCACTTCTCTCAAGCCTTGTGGAACTCTGAATCATTTTTGTTTTGTAGGTCCATTGTCATTTTGGACAATTCGGTGCAATCCATGATTTTTGTGATGATGTTTATAATAGTGGGGGTGGTTTCCTGTTTCCAATGTTGAGCATAGGTGATTCTGACGGCCGTTAGTATTTGTATAATAAGGTATCTGTCTTCCTTCGTTTGTTTCATTTGTCTGAAGATGCCTAACAGGAATAATTCTGGTTTGGGTAGAATTGTTGTTGATATGGCTTGGTCTATAATTTTTTAATTCTCTGACCAGAATTTTTTGGCGTAAGTGCAAGTCTACCATAGATGGTAATAGGTTCCTTGGGATTTTTTGCATTTTCAACATGTAGGGGGGTATACTAGGGTACATTTTTGAGAGTCTGGCCGGTGGAAGATGCCACCTATAAATAATTTTAAATAGATTTTCCTTGTAGGATGTCGCGAGCGTCATTTTGTATTTAATTGTGAATATTTTTTCCCATTCTGACAAGTTTATTGTGAAGCCAAAGTTCTGAACCCATGCAATCATACAGTCCTTAACGTGTTCCTCAATGGTGTCTTGCCTTAACAAATAGCTTTATAATTTAGAAATCATAAGTTTGGGCCAAATAGGATTTAATCCAGAGGGTTTGTATTTTGAAAGCCGAGTGTGTTCTTATGTTGTTTGTGTTTGGAATTTATCTGTATATAAGTAAACCAGTCTAGAGTTATTCCATTTTGTTCTAATTGTTGTTTTGAGAGCATATTGTCATTATTGTCGAGTAATTATGAGTAAGTTAATATTTTCGAAGGAGAGAAAACCTTTGGATAGGTGAGTGTTTCGTTGGGAGATATCCATTTTGGAATGGCGAGGTAATGATTTTTTTAAATCTGGTGCCATATGGTTATTAGGGCGTTTCTTATATAGTGATACTTAAAGTAGGTTGGAATTTTGTTTAAATCCATCGTTAAGAATGAGTGCCAACCAGAGTGCAAGTCAAATCCCTCTAGAGTAAGTAATCTTGTGTTTTGTAGGGTTATCCAATCTTTAATCTTTCCTAGGATGGCGGCTTGATAGTACAGGTGGAAATTGGGGAGGCCAAAGCCTCCTCTGGAACGATGATCCTGCAAGTTTTTAAATTTTATTCTTGCCTCTTTTTTGGCCAAATGAACTTGCAAATTATCTTATGTAAGTGTTCAAAGAAGGATTTACTTAGGTTAATAGGAGCTACTTGAAATAAATATAAAAATCAAGGGACGATGTTTGATTTAATTGCTGCAATCGTTCCCGTCAAAGATAGATTTAGCTTTGTCCATCTTAAGTCTTTTTGTACATCTTGTGTTAGTTTATCAAAATTGTCTTTTTTTAAACTACTACAATTTGAAGAAATCCAGATATCTAAGTATTTAATTTTTTTAAACTATTTTCAAGGTAAGGGTTTGTTCTAATAAAACATTTTGTTCTTGTGTCATGTTTTTTATTATAATTTTAGTTTTATCTATGTTAATTTTAAGGGCCATTATATCTCCAAATTTATGAAGTTCCTCTAATAAGATTGAGCTGATTCTAATGGATTTTGAATTATAAATACAATGTCATCTGCAAATGCTTGCAGCTCAAAGTGTTCCCTTTTTATTTTGATTCCTTGAATTTGTGAGTTATTTCTTATATTCTTTAATAAAGTTTCTATTGCGAATATGAAAATTAAGGGTGCTAAAGGACAGCCCTGGTGAACGCCTCTCATTATTGTTATTTTTTCAGTACTATGGTTGTTGAAAAATATTTTAACGGTCTGTTGTGATTAAATCGATTTAATTAAGTTGACAAAATTGTCCCCGAATTTCATATTTTCTGTTTGAGTTATAAAATATTGCCAGTATAAGGAGTCAAAACATTTCTTAAGTCGATAAAAATAAGGGACATTGGTTTGTCAGAATTTTTATCATAGTATTCAAAAGTTAAGTATAGTCCTTGTATTGGAGCTGATGTTTCTTGTAGGTAGAAATCCATTTTGATCTGCATGTATAATGTTTAAAAAAATTTTGAGGTGTTCTGCTACTATTGTAGAGAATATTTTATAATCAGTATTTAGTAAAGAGATAGGTCTATAGTTTTGAAGGTGTTTTTTGTCCTTATTTTCCTTTCGGAATGAAGATTATGTGCACTTCGGACCAAGATTTAGGTAATTTACCATGGGTGAGGGCTTCATTATAGATCTCTAGCATGGTAGGTTCTAATAAGTCCTGATGGTTTTTGTAAAATTCTGTGGGGATACCATCAGGTCCTGGAGTTTTATTGTTTTGTTATTTTGTGATAGCAATTTTGAGTTCTGTTGGACAAATTTTCTTATTTAATTTGATCTTCTCTTCATCTGTTATTGTAAGGGTTTCATTTTCGAATAGGTAATCCTTGATTGCACTATTATCTATTGTATCTATTTCATATAGCTCCTGATAGAATTGTTTTATTATCTGTTTTTTCTCTTTGGTGTTTGTTTTTAATAAGCCTGAATTGTCATATAAAGCGTCTATGGTTTTTTCCGTTTTTTGTTGTGCTGGTTTAAAAGCTAACCAACGGCCTGTTTTATTTGCGGATTCGAAGTATATCTGTTTTGCTGTTTTAATTTTATGAGTGAGTTGTTGCTGGGTTGCTAGATTTATTTCATGTCTTATAGATTTAATTTCAATTAAAGTCACTGTGTCATCTGGATTTTCTTGAATGGTCCTTTCTGCAATTTGTAGTTTAGTGTTAAGATTATTGAGTTTCTCTTGTTTTAGTTTTCTAGAGTTTGCCAGGTGACAGATATATATTCCACGTATGTAGGCTTTTGCTTTGTCCCAGACGGTCTGTACAGATGTAGATCCATTAGAGTTGATCTGGAAAAAGGTGGGTAATTCATGTTCTATGCGATTTTTAAATTGTTTGTCATTAATGGTGGTCTGGTACGTGGACCATCTTTGTCGTGTTCTAGTGTTTGAGTCTTTGAGAGTTAGAAGTAGGGGATTGTCGTCAGCCCAGGAGCCCGGTAGGGTCTGTATGTCTGCTGCTTGGTTTATGATGTAAGAGTTAGACCAAGCCATATCAATACAGGACCAGGATTTGTGAGGATGTGAGAAAAAAGTGTATTGTTTCTTATCCGGGTGGTTTGATCTCCACATATCTTTTAATGAAAATTCATAAACTAAATGGTTGAACGCTGTTGGAAGTAGTTTTCATAAGTAATGCTTTTTGTAATCCTTTATCTGTTATAGCGTTAAAGTCTCCTATAATAATAAAGTTGGACAGATTCATTTCCAGTATTTTTTCGTGTAGTTTTGCAAAGAATGTGGATTGTTTGATGGAAGGTGTGTAGATCCCTATTATTGTTATTTGTTCTTTCCCAGTGGTTATTTAGACCATTAGAATTTGGCCGTTTTGATCATTGTAAATGAGTTTCAGTGTATATGAAGGTTTTATGTACTTAGCAATTCCTCTTTTTTTGACTAGTGCTGAGGAAGTAAAGAGTTCGCCAAGGATCGGAAAAGGTAATACTCTGTTATCCTTTTTGGCAATGTGTGTCTCTTGCAGACATATTATATGGAAATTGTAGTTTGATAATTTGTGAAAAATTTTGTTCCTCTTCCTATCTGAATTTAATCCATTTATATTGGTTGAGAATATTGTGATACCATTTTCATGAGTAAATGTAGACTGATTGTTATGTCTTCTATTTTCTCGCTTCAGCTTTTGCTCTTGTGATCAGCCCCTGTCTTTCATGATTATCTTGGTTTGGTCTCAGTTCGCTGTCCTTATCTAGGAGGTTGTCATCTGAGCTAAGTTCTTCTGTGCTCATTTTATCTTTACTATCGGCTTCTTTCAAAAATCGATCTTCAAGTGGTTTTAACAATTCTTCATAAAAATCTTTTCCATCTTCTGGTGTATTGATTTTATATTTCTTGTCCATTAAAGTCACCAACATTCCTTCAGGCATCAGCCATCTAAACATAATCTTGTTTTTATTTAATTTATTTGCCAGAGACTGGTACGGTTTACGCTTTTCTCTGACGCGCCTAAGAATTTGACGAAGCACGGTGATCTCTTTTCCCCTATGAGAAACTAATCTCTGGGGGGAGTTGGTTCCAGAGGGTCGGGGCCACCACAGAGAAGGCTCTTCTCCTGGGTCCCGCCAAACGACATTGCTTAGTCGACGGGACCTGGAGAAGGCCAACTCTTGGGACCTAACTGGTCGCTGGGATTCGTGCGGCAGAAGGCGGTCCCGGAGATATTCTGGTCCGATGCCATGAAGGGCTTTATAGGTCATAACCAACACTTTGAATTGTGACCGGAAATTGATCGGCAACCAATGCAGACTGCGGAGTGTTGGCGTAACATGGGCATACCTTGGGAAGCCCATGATTGCTCTCGCAGCTGCATTCTGCACGATCTGAAGTTTCCGAACACTTTTCAGAGGTAGCCCCATGTAGAGAGCATTACAGTAGTCGAACCTCGAGGTGATGAGGGCATGAGTGACTATGAGCAGTGAGTCCCGGTCCAGATAGGCCGCAACTGGTGCACCAGGCAAACCTGGGCAAACGCCCCCCTCACCACAGCTGAAAGATGTTTCTCTAATGTGAGCTGTGGATTGAGGAGGACGCCCAAGTTGCGGACCCTCTCTGAGGGGGTCAATAATTCCCCCCCCAGGCTTATGGACGGACAGATGGAATTGTCCTTGGGAGGCAGAAACCACAGCCACTCCATCTTATTCAGGTTGAGTTTGAGTCTGTTGACACCCATCCAGACCCCAAAAGCCTCCAGCCACCGGCACATCCCTTCCACTGCTTCATTGACTGGACATGGGATGGAGATGTACAGCTGGGTATCATCAGCGTATTGATGATACCTCACCCCATGCCCTTGGATGATCTCACCCAGCGGTTTCATGTAGATATTAAATAGCAGGGGGGAGAGGACCGACCCCTGAGGCACTCCACAAGGGAGTAACCTCGAGGTCGACCTCTGACCCCCCACTAACACTGACTGCGACCGACCGGATAGGTAGGAGGAGAACCACTGGAGAACAATGCCTCCCACTCCTAACCCCTCCAGTTGGCGTAGAAGGATACCATGGTTGATGGTATCGAAAGCTGCTGAGAGGTCAAGAAGTACCAGGACAGAGGACAAGCCCCTGTCCAAGGCCCACCAGAGATCATCCATCAATGCGACCAAAGCAGTTTCCATGCTGTAGCCGGGCCTGAATCCAGACTGCTGGGGACCTAGATAATCGGCTTCTTCCAAGGACCGCTGGAGGTGGAACGCCACCACCTTCTCGACAACTTCCCCATAAAGGGAAGGTTGGAGACTGGACGGTAGTTATTAAGCACAGCTGGGTCCAGGGAAGGCTTCTTGAGGAGAGGGTGCACAAGTGCCTCCTTATAAGGAGCCAGAAAGGACCCCCTCCCCAAGGAGGCGTTGATAATCTCCTGGATCCAGCTCCGTGTCACCTCCCGACTGGCCGAAACCAGCCAGGAGGGACACGGATCCAGTAAGCAGGTGGCAGAATTCACAGCTCCAATGGCCTTGTCCACTTCATCAGGTGTCACCAGATCAAACTCTTCCCAGACAGGTGGACAAGTACTTGCCCCAGTCACCTCGACTGACTCATTGTCAGTCGATTCTGTTATCCAATTGGAGTCGAGGTCTGCCCGGATCCGAGCAATTTTATCAGCGAAAAACGTGTTAAAATCCTCGGCACTACTCTGCAAGGGCTCCCCAACTCCCCCCTGGTTAAGAAGGGAGCGGGTCACCCTAAACAGAGCGGCTGGGCGGGATTCCACTGATGCAATCAAGGCGGCATGATATGCGCATCTTGCCGCCTTGAGCGCCACTTTGTAAGTCTTAATAAAAGCTCTTACAAGTGTTTGATCGGATTCGGACTTACTCTTCCTCCATCGCTTCTCTAGCAAAGAACCATTGGCATTTCCTACCATTCTGCCTCTTGAGTCAATCACAGCCATGCATGATCTTATAGATCTCCAAGGACAGATTCGGGAAGCGCAATGTCAAAATGACTTTGTAGAGCAATGAAAGCGAGACATTAGCCCTTCAAGGCACAACACCTAGCATCTCAGACTTTCTGGTGGCCTAGACTTCACCATGCTGTCCCCTCCTATGTAAATTCTTGTGACTATTGTTGCCAAGCCAAGACAGCCACAGGAGCCTCTCCTGGCCTGTTACAACTTTAGCCTACACCAGAGAGACCCTGGGGGGCTATCTCCATGGCCTTCCTGACATGTTTACCTGTCTCCACTGGATTCACAGCCATGTTTGTGGTGGTGGACACGTTAACCAAGATTGTGCACTTTATTCCCTGTCGAAGAATACTGATGGCTAAAGTCACCGCCCAACTATTCATCCAACATATCTTATGGTTATGTGGTCTACCTGACAGAATAGTATCAGATTGAGGACCTCAATTCTCAGCTAAGCAACTGGGAAAAGGATCTTGGAGTTCTAATAGATAATCAATTATATATGAGCCAGCAGTGTGTGGCGGCAGCCAAAATCCTAGAATGAAGATCATATTAAGTATTAGTACTGCTTTATAAAGCCTTAATAAGACCACACTTGAATACTGCATCCAGTTTTGATCACCATGTACACCAGAGGTGTAGACTCTGGAAAGAGTGCAGAAAAGAGCAATCAAAGATCATTAGAGGGTTGGAGGCTAAAACATGAAGAATAGTTGCAGGAATTGGGTATGTCTTAATGAAAAGACGGATGAGGGATGACACAATAACAATGTTCCAATATTTGAGGGCCTGTCATAAAGAAGAGGGGCTCATCCTATTTTCCAATGCACCAAAAGGCCAGACAAAAAGAATGGATGGAAAATAATCAAAGAAAGAAGAAGTAAGAATTAAGAACTAGAACTAAGGAGAAATTTCCTAATAGTGAGAACAATTAACCAGTGGAATAGCTTGCCGTTAGAAGTTGTATGTGCTGTATCACGGAAGGCTTTTAAGAAGAATCTGGACAGCCATTTGTTTGTTTGTTTGTTTGAATTCTATGCCGCCCAGTCCCAAAGGACTCAGGGACTTTTGTCTCAAATGGTATACAATTCCCTGCTTGAGTAGGGGGTTGGACTAGAAGACCTTCAAAGTCCCTTCCAACTCTAGTATTCTGTTACTTACTGATAATTAATTGAACATTTTGATGTCCATTTCTGAGATAATTCCAGGAAGGTCTCACATGTTCATCCTTCCAATCCAGTGAAAATGTGAAAGAATATCTAAAGTAAATGATTGCCTATTCAATGATATTCGTGGTAAACATTTTTTTAAAATAAATTTTATTAGTTTTCATAAAATAGACAAACAGACGCACCAACATTTAACATAAAAAAATGGGGTCATAATTTCCCCGCTTATCTCAAAAGTATAAATTTGAATATAGAAAAAAGAATACATATTCAAATACAATTCATTGTTATAGATGTTAAAAAAATGATTTGTTAAATTTCACATTAAAAATTTTCACATTTAAACTAATACTAATATAAATTCAAAATTCTTCTCATAATAATTCTTCATATATAAACTAATTCTGATATACTTCTAAAAACAAACTTATTCTGTCTAATACTATTATAACTCATAAATCATATTTTTACCAAAGTAATTTACACATTCATTCATTTATTTGTACATCATATTACTGTTTCTTCTTATTTATCCATATATAAACTTTGTTCCATGTTTCATAAAATTCCGTATCTTCTTGATCATTTAGGCGTCTTGTCATCATATCCATTCTCCAATGCACTTGCAAGGAGAGTCCAAGATGGGTTATTCTACAGTCTGATTGGCTGGGACTGAGTTTAATTTAAATATTAGTCAGGCACCGCCCCCCTTAGCCCTCTAGTCTAAAAAACTCAGTCGCAGTAATGGGACTTAGAGTTTTCTCTTCTGTTAAACTTAAAGTTTAATAGTGCATTTTTCAGAATTTTAATTAAATTTCTAATGTGGTTTTTCACTGTTCTAATATTTGCCTTTTTTTCTCTTTCTTTCAGGCATCAGGGGGCGGCTTCATCCTTGGCAGCGTGGGGTTAATACCCTCCGTGGGTTTAACCCCCCTAAGCTGCAGCTCCTCTGGTCGGTGGTCCACACCCACGGAGGCTCGTTGGTGGACCTAAGAGGAGCTCCTGGGTTGCTGACCTCTGCGGTAGCGCTCGGTGGAAAGGTGGTCGGCTGACGCCATGGGGGGCCTGCCCTCCATGACGGATATGCCGCAGGATGATCAAGTGCAGGAAGCCTCAAGAAGCCCCTGGGGCGCCGCGAGTGTCGGAACCTCACAATGAAGGGTCCCTCAAATCGATTGGACTTGCCAGCACTGGGCGCCGCCATCTTGGGGGGTGCAGCAGGGCGGGAACGGAGGAAGAGTTCCCGCCCGTTTTTTTCGGCGGCCAGGTTGATTCAGCGCCGGGACCGCAGCTACTCATCAGTAGCATAGGCGGTCGCCATGGCAACAACAGGCCTGGCTTTCAGCAGGAGTTCCCGCCCACATCCTAAGAGCGGCCAGGTCGGCATTTAAGCCGGGACCACGGCTACTGGGCGGAGGAGTAGGCGGTTACCATGGCAACCACAGGCTATGATTTTTGCGCGGCCAATCGGCTTGCTGGGCACGTCGGGGCTCTGCCCAGTGCCGTTTACAACACAGGCTCTACTCTGCCCTGGTGACATGCAGGCGCAGTAAGGGCCTAGGGGTTAAAAACAAAAAAGTCGTTATTCCGTACTTCGCCATTCCCTGGAAGACAGGGTTGAGCGGTTTTGGCTGGTTCCTGCACCTTCTGTTTGTCACCAACCGTGAGTGTGTACAAGGCAGAATTATGGCAGAAACTCCAGCCCATGCAGGGGAGGAGGCCACCACAGTTGCTAGGCCCAACACCCCCAAAGAAAAGAGTCAGAGGCCTAAAACCTCCCAAGGCACTTCTCTCAGGGAGGCTGAAAAACAAATAAAGGCCTTTGAGAAGCAGTTGGAGGCCACACAGAAGCAAGCCTCTCTGTCAGCTAAGGCTTTTGGCCCCACGCCTCCGCCAGCCTCCCCCATGATTCCACCAGGGGTAGCAGGCTCGGCTTCAGAAAGGGACTGGTTGCCTGAACGCCCTGCACAACCTACTCCCCCAGAAGTGTTCAACTTGGGGAGACAATATACCATATGGCCTGGCATTTTTCCACAGCCTCAGGCTTATGTTCCTTCTCAATATGGCCCAGCACAGTCATCCACCTTCACGCCAATGGCAGCAGGACTGCACAGCGCCCAGGACACCTGGCAGAGCATGCCTCAGGTCCTACAGGATTTGATCGCGAATTCGTTCTCCCAGGGCGTTGAGACTGGGGCACATCAACAACAGGCTCCTGTGGGACAACTCCCACTGAGATCCAGAGACCCCTGGACTGCTCCGGCCTCACACTCCTTGACCGGGTCTATGGAGGAGGAGGATTCTTCCAGGGGTGATTACAGCGATCGAGAGGATGACCTGTCGGGGGATGAACAACCTCCGGAACAACCTGCCTTCACAGGTCTCTTTAAGTCCTCCCTGTTCAGGGTCTTGCTCAACAAGGCCAAACTCACTATCGAGCAGGCAGGAGAGGGCGGACAATCGGATGCCTCAGGTTCGACCCAGGCTACGGGTGGACTGTTTGTCCTGCCCAAACAGGAGAGAGTGAACATCCCTTCCTCGCATCTGTTTTTGGAAACTATCCAGTGCCCTTGGGAGAACACAGCGGCTGCACAGGGCCCCTCCAACCTGGACTGCAAGTTATACTCATTCGACCAGCAGATGGAAGACCTGTTGGCCTTCCCGGCGGTGGACAAACCGGTTACCAGTTTAGTTTCTAATGCCCTGGTCCCTTCTGAATCTCAGGAAGGTTTAAAGGCCGAGGATAAGAGGGCCGAGAACATTGTTCGTAAGACTCACCAGATGGCGGCCTGGGCCATACGGGCTGCCTCTGCGGCCTCATTTTTTACCAGGGCAACTCTTCTCTGGATTAAGGAGCTCCAGTCAAGGGTCGATCTTGAGGACGGACGCCTTCGCCAGGATCTTAATAAAATCCTGGCAGCCACCGAATTCTCGGCAGACGCTACAGCCAATGCGGCCAAGTTCGTGGCCAGGGCCATGGCCTCGGCAGTGTCATCCCGCCGACTGATATGGTTACGCAGCTGGCAGGCGGACATCAAGTCTAAATGGAGCTTGGCCTCAGCACCATTTAAGGGCAACAAACTCTTTGGGGAGGTCCTCGATGACGTCTTAGTCGAGGACAAGGACAAAAAGAAAGTCATGCCCAGGTCCAAAAGACAAGACAGACGATTCACCCCTTATCAAAGGCGCCAGCCCTTTCGTGCAGAGCCCTCCTCGAGCACCACCCAGGTGTCGAGGCCTTACTTCCAGGGCTCCTTCAACCAGGGGTCCTTTCGATCGGACAGGTCAGCTCCACAGGACCACAACAAGTCCTACCAGGGATGCCGGCCCTTCAGAGGAGCTAATCAGGGCTTCAGGAAGAACAAATGACTCCCTCATATCCGTCCCATTGGGGGGCAGACTAGCCCACTTCGCGGAACCCTGGGCCATTACGTCTTCAGACGCTTGGGCGGCGGCCACTGTGGCCCAGGGACTGAGGATCGAGTTCCTTTGCCTCCCCCCTCAACGCTTCATTCCATGCCGGATCCCCTTGGACGCTCAAAAGAGAATCCTTCTTTACCGAGAGGTCTCTCATCTCCTGGGGATAGGGGCCATAGAAGAAGTTCCCCTGGAGGAACGGGGCAACGGGTTTTACTCCGTGATCTTCCTTGTCCCCAAAGCCTCCGGAGGGGTCAGGCTGATCCTGAACCTGCGCCAATTGAACCTCTACGTAAAATACAGAAGGTTCAAGATGCACTCGCTAAGATCCATCCTCGCATCTATAAGGCACAAGGACTTCCTAACATCCAGAGACCTCAGAGAGGCTTACCTACACGTCCCCATCTTTCCACCACACAGACGGTTCCTTCGGTTCAGTCTGGGCGGGACCCACTTTCAATACAGAGCAATGCCTTTCGGGCTCTCATCACCTCCGAGAACGTTCACAAAGCTTTTAGACATTCTCACAGCTTCCTTGAGACAACAATCGGTACGCCTCATGGCGTACCTAGACGACATTATTATACTAGCAAAAACAAGGGACCAGGCATATTGAGATCTACACTTGACCATCCACACTCTCGAAAGCCATGGGTTCACAATGAATTGGGACAAGAGCCATTTGATGCCCACGACACGGCTGGCTCACTTGGGAACCACCATAGAAACCGCCTTGGGTATGGTCTTCCTCTCCCCAGAGAGACGGTCCTCTATCAGGAGGCTCTTACGCGATCTGGACAGTCAGAGGCTCCCAATACTTTCCTTCCTGTCGAAGGTCTTGGGAACTCTGGTTTCCTGTATCGACATCCTACCATGGGCAAGACATCACTTGAGACCGCTTCAGTGGTTCCTGCTTCCTTTCCAACGGACAAAATCAAGCCACCTCCACAGGAGGGTGTTTCTTCCCAACGGAGTTCGCAGCTCCCTTCGCTGGTGGACTTCCCCAGCGTTGGACAAGGGCTCCTCCTACCTGCCAAGAAACCATCTCACAGTAACGACGGATGCCAGTTTAACGGGATGGGGGGCCCACCTTGCCTCTCAGATGGTTCAGGGCCTATGGGAGAATCAGGACTTGCAGGAGTGCAACATCAACTTCTTAGAGTTGAAGGCGATCTCGCTGGCCCTCCGGAGCTTCGCCCCCTGGGTACGAGGGCATCATGTCCTCATCCTCACAGACAATGTCTCTACCCGGGCCCATATCAACAGGCAAGGGGGAACACGATCACGGCGACTAATGGCGGAGGCGGAGTCCCTGTTAAGTTGGGCGGAGGCCAATTTAGCCTCACTTTCGGCAGAACATATCTCGGGTGTGGACAATGTTTGCACGGACTGGCTGAGTCGGGAGATTCTAGATCCAGGGGAGTGGCGCCTGGAACCCATGATCTTCCAGGAGATTGTCGGGAGGTTCGGCAAGCTGATATTGGATCTGTTTGCGACCTGCCACAACGCCCAGCTCCCCCGCTTCCTCTCCCGCTTTCCCTCCCCCGGGGCGGAGGTAGTGAATGCTCTACGTCAACGGTGGCCATCAGGCGTGCTTTATGCCTTTCCACCAGTCCCACTAATACCGAAGGTGATTCAAAAGGTACTGGAGGAGCGAGCAGAGGTTCTCCTGCTGGCTCCGTATTGGCCAAGACGCATCTGGTTTGCCGATCTGATAGAACTATCGATATCACCCTACTGGAGAATTCTGGACCATCGAATACTCCTCACGCAGGGGGCAATGAGTCATCCAGACCCTCACTGGTGGCAGCTGACCGTATGGCACTTGAGCGGGAACATCTGAAGAACCAGCTCGTGCCAGATGCGGTCATAGACACCATGCAGGCGGCCCGCAGACCTTCTACCAGACGTGTTTACCAAGCAACTTGGACGGCGTTCTGTGCTTTCTGCAAGGAAAGACAGGTGGATCCGCAGGGAGCCTCGCCTTTGATGGTGCTTTCATTTTTACAAGCTGGTCTGGAGAAGGGCCTGGCTCCAAACACCCTTCGACGCCACGTAGCAGCTTTGTCAACCATCCTAGTCAAGGATCACTACCGTCCCCTCACAAGGCATCCCTGGATCAGAGACTTCCTACGAGGGGCTGCCAACTTAAAACCATCCACGGTTCATCGGTTTCCATCCTGGGACCTGTCACTGGTGCTGCATGCCTTGACAGGTCCTCCCTTTGAACCTCTAAAACAAATTTCCCTAAGGTTCCTGTCCATTAAAACTGCCTTCCTGGTGGCTATTACGTCTGCCAGGAGAGTCTCTGAAATCTCAGCATTGTCAACAAGGCAGGACCTCTGCCGGTTTTATCCGGACAGGGTTGTACTGAGGTTGGACCCGGCGTTTATCCCTAAGGTAAACTCCACCTTTCATAGGTCTCAGGACATTGTTGTACCGGATTTCTGCACTCATGGGAGCCACCCTTCGGAACTGAGGTGGCACAAACTGGACGTTAGACGTGCTTTGAAAATCTATATACGCCGAACTCAAGGGTTCAGAGCTTCCGAAGGTCTGTTTGTATCTTTCTCCACTAGAGCTATGGGAAGGAAGGTTTCTTCTCAGACAATCAGCCGTTGGTTGCGTGAATGCATCTCCGAGGCGTACAAGGCTAAGAACACCTCTATTCCACAGGGGATAACAGGACACTCTACCCGAAGTGCGGCCACGTCATCAGCCTGGAGGACACAGGCATCACTGGAGGACATTTGTCGGGCAGCCACTTGGGCGGCTCCGTCCACCTTTATAAGACATTACCGGATTGACTCATTTGCTTCCTCGGAAGCAGCTTTTGGGAGGAGGGTTCTGCAAGGGGTGTGCTCCTTCTCGGTGCCCCTGGTCCAGCCTTCTCCCCCCCTTTGACTATAACTTGGGCATATCCCATCTTGGACTCTCCTTGCAAGTGCATTGGAGAAGGACCATTGAACTTACCTGAACGGTCTTCTCGATGCACTGCAAGGAGAGTCCAAACCCACCCCGCTTCGGGACCAGGGTCACAGTTTCGTTAAGGTTCTTGTCGAAGTTATTTATAGCCTTTGGTTCAATAAAAAGTTTGTTTTACATTACTGCTCCTTCGTACATATTAGACTGGAGGGCTAAGGGGGGCGGTGCCTGACTAATATTTAAATTAAACTCAGTCCCAGCCAATCAGACTGTAGAATAACCCATCTTGGACTCTCCTTGCAGTGTATCGAGACCGTTCAGGTAAGTTCAACGGTCCTTTCAGCGCAATCTAATATTTTTATAATAACTTCTTCTTTGGGGATATCCTCCCCTTTCCAGTTTTGCGCATATATGTATTTAAAATATGCAGTTAAAATATGTATAACTAAATATAAAATTTATTTCCTGTAAGTCTGATTTGTGATTCCTAATAAATAGAGTTCCGGGGTTGCTTCTATATCCTGCTTCACTATTTCTTTTATCATTTTTTCTATCATTTTCCAATAGAGTCTAGCTTTACTACACGTCCACCATTGGTGATAGTAAGACCCTATTTCCTTTTTACATTTCCAACACAACGGTGAAGTTTTAGGAAACATTTTTGCTATCCTATTTGGTGGGAGGTGCCATCTATAAAACATATTAATTTGGTTCTCTTTTAGGGACACCGATTTTGTCATTTTCCAATTTCTGGTCCAGACTTTCTCCCATGTATCTATATCTATTTCTTTTCCAATATTTTTGCACCAACTTATCATGTTATCCTTTAAAGTCAAATCTATATTTTTATGGGTGATCAAATATTTATAAATTTTCCCTCTTGTTTTAGTTTGATTGATAGTTATTAAATTACTTAATAAATTTTTATTCTTATTAAAGATATAGAGCATACTATCTTTCTGGTATCTAGATCGAATCTGTGCATAGTGCCACCAATCAATTGTTATCCCTGCTTCTTGTAATTCAGTCCTAGATTTTTATTTCATTTGATCATTTAATAAGTCCTTATATGTTGTTATTCTTTTTTCCTTTTTAGAATTTAGGTGTACTATTGCTTCTAGGGGGGCAAGCCATTCAGGGACAGTCAAAAAATGATTTTTCCTCATGTCTTTCTGTTGTGGTTCAGCCTGGGACCCCTCCGGGAATGGCTGATTTGCTGTCGGTGTCCAGCTCAGAGGCTGAGGACCAGGAGGGGCAGACTGATGAAGAAGCTGAATCCCAGGCTGAAGATGAAGGACAGCCAGAGTTCCACCAGGGGGAGCTCTCCCCAGCAAGCAGCCTGGATTCCCTGGGGGAAGATGCTAGTGACTTCATAGATATGCGACAGAGGAGAGCTAACGAGAGAAGAACGCAATTGGCTAGATATTTCCAGCATTAGAGGTCACAGCTGGGTTTGGGTGTGGTGCTCTTGGGAACGGATAAAAGGCGGCCCCACCCTTCCTGGCTTGTGGAGTTTTATCTTGGAGATTCGTGAGACCTGTCTGTGAACTTTGGTGGCTACAATCCTGGTTTGTGCCTTGGACTCTTGAAACCTTGGGGGGGGGTGCCAGCAAGAAGCTTTTGGAATTGACTGGACATCAGGACCCTGTTGTAAAGTATTGTAACTTGTCTGCTGTGAAGACAGGTTTTCCTTTGTGCTTATTTTTTCCTGCTATAAATTACTTTTGGATTTTACCAGAGTGTCTGGCTGTTTTTTCAGTGGGTGTGGAGGTCTGGGAAAACCCAGACAGAACACTTTCCAGACTTCTAATAAATATTTTCTTAATGTATGTCTTTTAAAATATGAATGGTTTTTATCCTTATCATACCATATAAAGGCATGCCAACCAAGCATAAGATAATGTCCTTCTAATTTCAGTATTCTTTTATTCTCTAACGTTATCCAATCTCTAATCCACGTTAGGGCGGCTGCCTGATAATACAGTTTCCAATTAGGGAGTGCAAATCCTCCCCTTTCTTTAATATCTTCCAAAATATTTATCTTTATTCTTGCCTTTTTTCCCTGCCATAAGAATTTTTTAACTGCCATAGTTAATTTTTTTAAGAAATTCCCCCTGGATTTATTGGGATCACCTGAAACAAAAATAAAATTTTAGGTAAAATATTCATCTTGATTGTG
The DNA here is from genome assembly GCF_031021105.1 of Erythrolamprus reginae. Classification (NCBI taxonomy): domain Eukaryota; kingdom Metazoa; phylum Chordata; class Lepidosauria; order Squamata; family Dipsadidae; genus Erythrolamprus; species Erythrolamprus reginae. The sequence continues at coordinate 217,629,038 of NC_091950.1, forward strand.
GCGATTCTTCCCAAAAAGGATATTTTTAAACTATTCCAAATTTCTAAATCTTTTTTAATTTCCATCATTAATTTTGTGTAGTTATCATTTTTTAGTGTTATGGTTTTAGATGTTATCCATATTCCTGTTTGTATTCCGGAAATATATTCCAATTTTCTTTCTTGTGTTTTACTCATATTTTTTGTTATAAATTGTGTTTTGCTCTTATTTATTTTTAAACCTGCTACTTTTCCATATTGTTCTATTGTCTGAATTAAAAATATTTACTGGAACTGTTGTTATCGGATCTTCAGTTATAAACGTCAGATCATCTGCAAAAGCTTGGACTTTATATGTCTCCTTTCCAACAGTCAAACCTTTTATTTTTGGATCTGTTGTTATTTTTATCAGTAGGGTTTCTAAAGATAAGATAAATAGTAAAGGGGAAATAGGACAACCTTGTCAAACTCCTTTGTTTATTTCAAATGGTTCCAATTTTTCATTATTTAATATAATTTTAGTTGTTTGTTTTGCATAAATAGCATCTATTAAATTTACAAATTTAGGACCAAATTTCATTTTATTCAATTGCATTTTTATGAATATCCAATTAACATTGTCAAAAGCTTTTTGTGCATCTAAGAACATTAATGATAGTGTTTGTTCAGGATGTTGTTCATAATATTCTAATGTATTAATAATCATTCTAAGATTATTTTTAATCTGTCTACCTGGTAGAAAGCCATTCTGATCTTGATGAATTATCCCATTTAAAATCCTTTTTAATCTGTCTGCGTATATTGCAGTAAATATTTTATAATCAACATTCAATAATGATATAGGTCTGTAATTTTTAATTTTTTCTTTTGGTGTTCCTGGTTTATGAATTAATGTTGTTAAAGATTCTAACCATGATTTAGGGATTCTACCATCTAGCCTACATTCATTAAAAATTTCTAACATGTTATTTATTATTGTTTCACTTTCTATTTTATACCATTCCGCCGGTATGGCATCTGGTCCAGTTGCTTTATTATTTTTTTGCTTTTTGATAATTGTAAGGAGTTCCTCAGCTGTTATTGGTCCCTCCATATTTGCCTGTTGCTCTTCCGTTAGTTGTGGTAGTTCAGTACGTTCTAAATATTTAAAGACTTCGTCCTCACTAATATTTTCTTTTTTATATAATTCTTTAAAAAAAATTGTACTATATCTACTTTTCCTTCTGTATCATGTTTTATTATTCCATCTTTATCTTCTAGTTTTTAAATTATTTTTGATTGTCGCTGTTTCCTAAGTTTATATCAGAGCCATCTTCCTGGCTTATTAGCATGTTCAAAATAATTTTGTTTGGCTCTTTTTATTTTTTCCACTATTTGGTTCTGTTCTATTAGTCTAATTTTATGTTTAACTACATCAATTTTCCTTTTTAATTCTCTATTCTTTGTATTTTGTTGTGATAAAATTTCTAATTGTTTTAATTCATTTATTAATTGTTCATATTTAATTTTTTCCCCTTATTTTGTTTTGCAGTGTAGGAAATCGTTAGTCCTCTTATGTATGCTTTAGTTGTATCCCACAAGTTTTGTGGGGTAGTATCTGAATTTTTATTAATTTCAAAAAATATCTTTAGTTCTTTCTCGATCCAATCCTTGTATTTTTTTTCTTTCAAAATATTTCTATTCATCTGCCAATTTATATATTTTTTATTATTATTTCTCATATAAACTACTACAGGATTGTGATCTGCCTATGTGTTCACATCAATTTCTACTTCTTTTATTTGTTCTGCAGTTATTTTTGGAGCCCATACCATATCTATTCTTGTCCAAATTTTATGGGGGTTAGAATAAAAGGTATATTGTCTCTTTTGAGGATATCTTTCCCTCCAAATGTCATTTAATAATAATTCTGTTTTCATTTTTTGAAAGGTAGTAGGTAATAAATTTTTCTTTTTCTTTTTACTATTTTTCTTTCCCCCGGAATGGTCTAATTGTCTATTTGCAATGGCGTTAAAATCTCCAATTATCAACATGTTTTCAATATTTAATTCCATTATTTTTGATGTAATTTTTTATAAAATATCATTTGGTTGTCATTTGGGGCATAAATAGAAACAATAACAAGAGGTTTCGAGTCTATATTGACTTGTACTATCAAAATTCTACCTTCATCATCTGCAAATAATTTCAAATAATTGTTTTCTGCAAATAATGTTTTCATCTGCAAATCATCTGCAAATAATGTTTTCAATATTTAATTCCATTATTTTTTGATGTAATTTTTTATAAAATATCATTTGGTTGTCATTTGGGGCATAAATAGAAACAATAACAAGAGGTTTCGAGTCTATATTGACTTGTACTATCAAAATTCTACCTTCATCATCTGCAAATAATTGTTTGGAATTTATAGAATTCTCAACATATATCACTACTCCTCTTTTTTTTGGTCTGCCAATGCAGCATACATATTTCCAATTTTAGAATTTAATAATAATTTCCGATTGTTCTTTTTTTTTATATATAATTTTTTTTATTAATTTTCATAAAAAACAAACAAATACATACAAACAATAAACATAAAGTGGGGGTGTATTTCCCCCGCTTCTTATGAAAGTATACATTCAAATATAGAAAAAGAATACATAATTAAAAATATGTTAACTATTGTAGAAAAAAAAAGTTAATAAGTTTGAGTTAAAGTTTTACAAATCTTGAATTCAATGTAGATGTTAAATAGGATTAGTATAACATAGTTGCCAGAAAGATACCTTTAATATAACGCTAATTAGTATGATGAAATAATGTCAAACCATCAATCCAAAGATTTAAGCTAATATCAATTATTATACATCAAAGATCTTAGTATATTGCATTATATTTGTGCATACACTACTATATCATAATCATCAAAAAGTACTTTTGAACTAGTATTAATATTGTTATCACCTAGGTAAAAACAAATACAAAAGAAATAACTAAAAATCAATCTATATGTCTTATTTTTTCTTATCTATCCATTTATAAACATTGTTCCATGTTTCATAAAATTTAGTATCTTCTTGATCGTTTAGTCTTCTTGTCATCATGTCCATTTCAGCGCAATCTAATATTTTGGCTATAACCTCTTCTTCCTTGGGGATTTCCTCCCCTTTCCAATTTTGCGCATATATTATTCTAGCCGCGGTTAATATGTGTATAATTAAATAAAAAATTTCTTTCTTGTAGGTCTGATTTGTAACACCTAGTAAGTAAAATTCCGGGGTGTTATCTATATCTTGCTTTATTATTTCTTTTAATATTTTTTCAATCATCTTCCAATATGTTTTAGCTTTACCACATGTCCACCATTGATGGTAATAAGTTCCTATATCCTTCTTACATTTCCAGCATACTGGGGATGTTTTGGGAAACATTTTTGCTATCCTATTTGGTGGGAGATGCCATCTAGAAAACATTTTAATTTGATTTTCTTTTAATGAAACTGATTTAGTCATTTTCCAATTATTAATCCACACTTTCTCCCATGTATCTATGTCTATTTCCTTGCCGATATTTCTACACCATCTTATCATAGTGTCTTTTAAAGTCAGCTCTATATTTTTATGAGCGATGAGTAGTTTATATATTTTCCCTATCATTTTTGTTGAATTAGTGGTAATTAAGGTAGTTAAAGGATTCTTACTTTTATTAAAAATGTAAAGAGTTTTATCCTTCTGATATCTAGATCGGATCTGGGCGTAGTGCCACCAGTCTATTATTATCCCTTCTTCTTGTAGTTCAATTCTAGATTTAAGCTTCATCTGATCATTTAATAATTCTTTATATCTATGAGTTATTTTCTTGTCTTTTATAGACTTTGGATGCGTTATTGCTTCTAAAGGAGCTAGCCATTCTGGGATATTTAAAAAATGATTTTTCTTTATGTCTTTCCATACTTCTAATAAGTATTTCCTTAATGTATGCCTTTTAAAATATGAATGGTTTTTGTCTTTATCATACCATAAAAATGCATGCCATCCAAGCATTAAATCATGTCCTTCTAGGTTAAGTGTTCTTTTATTATCTAGGATTATCCACTCTCTAAGCCATGTTAATGCAGCAGCCTGATAGTATAGTTTCCAATTTGGAAGGCCAAATCCTCCTCTTTCTTTAATATCTTCTAAGCAATTTATTTTTATCCTTGCTTTTTTCCCTTGCCATATGAATTTTTTAACTAGGTTTGTTAAAGTTTTTAAAAAAATTCCGCCTGGGTTTATTGGTATTACCTGAAAGAGAAATAAAACCTTGGGTAAAATATTCATCTTAATTGTTGCAATTCTTCCTAGAAAAGATATTTTCAAATTATTCCACATTGCTAAGTCTTTTTTAATTTCTACTAATAATTTTATATAGTTATCATTTTTAATGTTATTGTTTTCGCTGTTAAATTTATTCCTAAATATTTTACTTTTTTTACAGTCTTTATTCCAGAAATACTTTCTAATTTGGTTTCTTGTGTTTTATTCATATTTTTGGTCAAGAAATGTGTTTTACTTTTATTTATCTTTAAACCTGCTACGTTTCCGTATTGTTCAATGGTTTGCAGTAAGGTAGAAACTGTTGTTGTCGGTTCTTCAATTATGAACATTAGATCATCTGCAAAGGCCTGGAGTTTATAGGTTTCGTCTCCTACAGTTAAACCTTTTATTTTAGGGTCCGCTCTTATTTTAATTAATAAGGTTTCAAGAGTCATGATAAATAACAATGGTGATATAGGACAACCTTGACGAACTCCCTTGTTTATATCAAGTGTTGGTAATTGATTGTTATTCAGTATTATGTTCGTTGTTTGTTTTGAATAAATAGTATCTATTAGGTTAACAAATTTTGAGCCAAATCTCATTTTATTTAATTGCATTTTTATGAATATCCAATTAACGTTGTCGAAGGCCTTTTGAGCATCTAGAAACATTAAAGATGCCATCTTGTCTGGGTGTTGTTCATAGTACTCTAGTATATTTATTACAGTTCTAAGATTATTTTTAATTTGTCTCCCTGGAAGAAACCCATTTTGGTCTTGGTGTATTATTCCATTTATAACTCTTTTGAGTCTCTCTGCATAGATGGCAATAAATATCTTATAGTCTACATTTAATAATGATATAGGCCTATAGTTTTTAATTTTTTCTGGTTCTGTACCCTGTTTGTGTATTAAGGTTGTCAGTGATTCTGACCAAGATTTGGGGATTTTTCCCTCAAGTCTACATAAATTAAAGGTTTCTAACATATGGTTTCTTATTGTTTCATTCTCTATCTTGTACCATTCTGCAGGTATGGCATCTGGGCCTGTGGCCTTATTACTTTTCTGTTTTTTAATTGTTGTTAGGAGTTCCTCCATTGTTATTGGTCCATCCATGGTGGCCTGTTGGTCTTCTGTTATTTGTGGTAAATTTGAAGCTTTTAAATAGTTAAAAACTTCATCTTCAGTGACATGATCTTTAGCATATAGCTCTTTATAGAAATTATACACAATGTCTGCCTTACCTTCTGTATCATATTTTATTATGCCATCTTTGTCTTCTAATTTTTGGATTAATTTTGATTGGCTCTGTTTTCTAAGTTTATACGCTAACCATCTGCCGGGTTTATTTGCGTGTTCAAAATATTGTTGCTTTGCTCTTTTGATCTTTTCAGTTAGTTGGTTTTGTTCTATAACTCTAATTTTATGTTTAATTACATTTATTTCTGTCTTTAAATCTCTGTTCTTAATGTGTTGCTACGATAAGGATTCTAATTGTTTTAGTTCATTTGTTAATTGTAAGTACTCTAATTTCTTTTCCTTATTATGTTTTGCTGTATAAGATATTGTTAAGCCTCTTATATACGCTTTAACTGTGTCCCATAAATTCTGTGGAGTAGTGTCTGATGTTTTATTAATTTCAAAAAATATTTTTAATTCCTTCTCAATCCAATCCTTATATTTCTTATCATTTAATATATATCTATTCATCCGCCAGTTGTTCTGTTTATTATTCATCGTCATATAGACCACTATTGGGTTGTGATCAGCCCATGTATTAACATCTATCTCGACCTCTCTTATTTGTTCTGCCACCATTTTTGGCGCCCATATCATGTCAATTCTCGTCCAAATTTTGTGAGGGTTGGAGTAGAAGGTAAATTGCCTTTTGTGGGGGTGTCTTTCCCTCCAAATATCACTTAGTAATAATTCCGCTTTCATTTTTTGGAAAGTACTAGGTAGCAAATTCCTTCTTGTTTTTTTACCTTTTTCCCTTTTTTTGTTGCCTCCCCCTCCTGAATGGTCTAATTGTCTATTCGCAATAGCATTGAAGTCACCTATTATCAATACATTGTCGATAGCTAAGTCTATTATTATTTGGTGTAAATTTTTATAAAATGTCATTTGGTCTTCATTGGGAGCATAGATAGAAACAACCACTAGAGGTCTAGGTTCAATATCAACTTGTACAATCAGTATCCTACCCTCTTTATCCTTATATATTTGTTTGGAATTTATAGAATTCTTAACATACATCACTACACCTCTTTTTTTTTTGTCTGCTAATGCAGCATACATTTTTCCAATTTTGGGATTCAACAGTAATTTTTGGTTATCTTTTTTAATATGAACTTCTTGTAATATTGCAATCTGAACATTTTGATTTCTAATTTTAGAAAAAATTTGCTTCCTTTTTCTTGGTTCGTTAAGTCCATTGACATTTACGGAAAAGATTTTTAAGTCTTTATTTGTTGTCATTTAATGGGTTTTTTGGTTTCTCGCTGAGGTTGAACTCTTCTAGGACCTTGGTCCTGCTCTATTACTTGAGCGGTAGCTCCCAAATCTTCTTCTTGCTGGGTTGGTAATTTTTCCCCTGGTTTCTGTTGAGCTGGTTGTAGTTGGACCACTTGTTGCTTACTTGTGTGATCGGAGTGGCCGATGCCACTCTTTTCAAGAAAGTACATGGCTTGTTCTACGTTTTCCAGTTTGTACCTTGTAGAACGCCATGTCAGAGAAAGTCCTTGTGGAATAAGCCAACGGTAAGTGATATTTTCTTTGATCAAGATTTTAGTTAAAAAGTGATAATCTCTTCTGTTTTCTCTGACACTTCTTGGAACTTGTTTTAGTATCTTTATGTCTACTCCATGTCGTTGAGGCTGGGAATTTCTTGAGTAATGAAGTATCTCATCTCGCAACGCTTTTCTTGTGAACTTAATATGTATCTCTCTTGGGAGGTTGTGTCGACGGATATAGCTATTCGAGATTAGCCATAGTCATTTTTAAATCTTCATCTTTTTCCTCTTTTATATTCTGAAATCGAAGTCCGTACGAAGCTCGTTGCATCTCCAGCTGAATGATTGATTCATCATATCTTCTGTATCTTTCATCAGCTCTCCCTTCAAGGTAGTCCATTCTTTTCTCATTTTTATCAGATTGCTCTTCAACTTTTTTAACTCGGTCATCACTTTCTTGGAGTGTTTGTTGGATCTGCTTTATCTGGTCTTTCATCTCACCCATGTCAGCTTTCATTTGGGCCATCTCCACTTTGAATTCTGCCAAGTCCGCTTTTATGGCTTCTCTTTGTTGTGTTGCCTCCTCCTTTATGGCTTCTCTTTGTTGTGTTGCCTCCTCCTTTATGGCCTCTCTTTGTTGAGTGGCGTCTTCTTGTGATTTAACCATGAAGTCCTTCAAAGTATTTAAAGTCTCATGTATAGTTGCAAGGTTGGACTGCATTGTTTTGTCTTTGTCTTTATCTTTGGTGGACATGGTTATCACCTGGTGTGAAGGGGAAGAATGCGGTGACACTTGTGGAGAGAGGGTGGTTGGTGTAGTTTGTTTTTTTGCTGTTTTAACAAGGGTTGAGGTATGGGACATTATCAAATTAGAATCCACTATTTCAAATTTGAAATTGGTTTCAATTTATATATAGTGAAAAAGAAAAAAATTGCTATAAATTCCAAATCTGTTCAGTGTAATTCCAAATCTGTTCAATGAAATTCCCTTAAAATATAACTATACCAATTCAATACCAATTCAATTAATAACAGAATTCAAAAAAAAATATTATTATTCAATGCCACAAGAAGAGAGAACAGGTATTAACCTTTGCAAATAAGAGGGAGACAAAAGATAAAAGAAAAAAAGAAATATCAGCTATATATAGAAAACAAAAGAAAAAGCATTGGAGGGGAAGCTTTGGGAGGAGGGAAGAAAGAGGAGAAAGGGAAAAAATTAAAAGTTATTAAAGTTATTAATGAAAAGTGAAAAGAGTTGTTCAAAGGGAAAAAAGAAAAAGGGAGGTAATATTTTAATTCAACTATTTAAAATAGAGCAGGAACCCAAGGGTTATTAACAATGCATATAGTTCAAGCTAAACTTCTTCTAATAATAAGAATGCACAAGGAATTAAAAAAAAGTCAAAGGAAAGTCAGGAAAAAAAATAATTATGCAAAGACACAATAGCAATATTATATACTTAAGTTCTTCTTATGGAACCTGTAATTTTGCTAGAAAGTAAAGATGAAGATCCAAGTCTCAGAGGGTGAAGTTGTATTTGGTTTCAGTTCAAGGTTCAAAGAGTAAGACAAATCAAAAGCTTGCTTGTATTCAGAATGAAGTCAGTTTATTTTCCAAGTTCAAGGCAGGAACAAAGAAACAAATCCCAAGATGGAGTCAAGTTAATTTCTATGCAGCAGGGCAGATGTTAAACAAAAGAATTCTCAACAAATAATCCAAAAGGAGTCAGCAAATAATCCAAAAAGGCTCAGCAAGTAATCCAAATAGGTTAATCCAATAGTAAGTAGTCCAAAAAAGAAGTGATTTCAATCTCTTCTAGATTCCATTTAGTTCATAGTTATTAAATTATTTCATGTTGTGAAAAAGAGCAACAAGAGAGAGAAAAAAAGGCAGCAAAGCTGTGTTCCTCCACTTCAAAATTTAAACCCAGAACATTATGATTTTGACAGTCTATCAAAAACCAATTCTAATCATCACTAGTAATTTCCTTTAGCAGTTAAAATTTTCTAAATAGTCATGTCAAATTTAGGCTATTTTGTTAAACCATGAAGTCAAGAAATTATTTTATAGGTTCCAAAGTTCACGTTCAAGATGGAAAAGTAAAAGTAAAAAAAAAATTAGATCCGGCTATTATTTGCGGATGAATTCAAACAGGGAAAAACTTTCACTTTCGCCCTGAAGAAAAAAAGACTTTTACTTAAAACTTTCACGATCTTCTCTTTTGAACACGAAACACAATGGAGATTTTTTACCTTAGGTCCTTTGTCTGGTATTCTTTTTCAATCAAGAAATTTGTACTTTCACTTCTTGGATTTTTTCTTCTTCCCGCTGGGTGAGGGGAGAAAGCGCTGGCCGGTCCTCTTAAGCAGAGAGGAGCGGTTCTCCCGTCTCCGAAGCTGCGGGGCGAACCGCTGCCTCCGGAGTCCTGGCGATGGGTCCTCGGGCAGAGGAGAGCCCCCTGTTCATGGATCGGGCCATCCGGGCCCGATCCGATCGCAAATGCGACCTTCGGAGGGGGTAGAAGGGATCGCCTGGCAGAGCCCTGCCAGAAACGTCCCGCCGCGGTCTCCTCCAAACCGGAAGTGGCGATTGTTCTTTTTTATATGTACTTCTTGTAATATTGCACTTTGAGCTTTTTGATTTTTAATTTTTGGTTCATTTAAACCATTTACGTTTACTGAAAAGATTTTCAAATCTTTCCACGTTGTCATTTGTAGTATTTTTTGGTCTCTTTAGTTTCGCGCTGAGGTTGTTTTCTTCTGGCACCTTGGTCCTGCTCTTCTCCTTGGGCGACAGCTCCCATCACTTCTTCCTGCTGTTCTGTCAGTTCCTTTGTTAGTTGTTCTGGTTGGCATATTCCACTGTTTTCAAAAAAGTCTCTTGCTTGATCCAAGTTTTCTAATTTATATCTTTGAGATTGCCAAGTTAATAATAGTCCTTGTGGAATTAGCCAACGGAAAGTTATGTTTTCTTTAATCAAGATTCTAGTCAGGAACTGATAATCTCTTCTAGTTTCTCTGACACTTCTTGGGACTTGTTTTAATATTTTTACTTCTTTTCCTTTATGTTGTAATTTTCCAGTTCTTGCCCAGTGTAGTATATCATCTCTGAGGGTTTTTCTTACAAATTTGATATGAATTTCTCTCGGAAGGTTGTGTCGACGTATGTAGCTATTTGAAATTCTAAAAACTTCATCGATTTCTTTCTTTATTTCTATGGGATCCACCTGAAGAATTCCTCCAATAGTTTCAGCCATAGTTGTCTGTAAATCTTCATCTTTTTCTTCTATTATGTTTTGAAATCTTAGCCCATACGAAGCACGTTGCATTTCGAGATGTGTGATTGATTCATCATATCTTCTGTATTGTGAGTCAGATCTACCTTCAAAGTAGTCCATTCTCTTCTCCATTTTATCAGTCTTTTCCTCTACTGCTTTCACTCTGTCTTCACTTTCTTTCAAGGTTTGCTGGATTTCCTTCATCTGATCCTTCATCTCTCCTGTGTCTACCTTTAATTCAGCCACTTCTGATTTTATAGCTTCTCTTTGTTGATTTGCATCTTCTTGTGATTTAAGCATAAAGTCTTTCATTGCATTTAAAGTCTCTTGTATTGTTACAAGGGTGGGCTACTGTGGTTTCTCTTTCTCCTTCTCCTTAGTAAACATAGTTACCGTGAGAGTTTGTTGTGCAGGAGAGGAATGAGGTGACCCTTGGAGCGATGGAGCAGGGGTTGCTGTTTGTTTTTTGAGCGTTTTAGTGTGAGTTGATGTGCTCGACATTCTTGGCTCTTTGATTATTTATTTTATTTATTTACGTTTTGCATTAGTGAAAGGAAAAGAATAACTATAAATTCCAAACCTGTTCAATTAATTTTTACCAATTTTTACCAATTTTTCACTAGGATATCTCAAAAAAGAAAAAATATCACTGTTAATATGGCAAGAATGTCAATAGATTTAGAACCAAATATCACAATGCAATTTGTCTTAATACTCTAAATTCAATATATAATCAATATTATTTAAGCAAAATTTCTATTGCAACTATTTTTCAAAGTAAAAAAGAAATAAGAAAGAAAAGATAAAACAATTTAAATAGGAGAGTATAAAATGCGAAAGAAAGAAAGGAAAAAAAATGTAGAGATAGCAATATAAAAAAAAAGAAGAGGGGGAGGAGAAAGGGAGTATAGAAAGCGATCTCAGAAAGAAAAAAGGGAGTGTCACTAGAAGAGAGCAGGAAACCAAGGATGATTAGCAATGCATTTGTTATAAACTATTTTTCTTTTACAAAAAAGATTTAATACAATGAAAATTAGAGAACAAAATACAAATATAATATACTTATATTGGTCTTACAGGACAAACAGTCTTTGTTGATTGAAGGTCTAATCGGTTTTCAAAGTAATTTTATTGAGTGTTTGACAAAGTCTCGTTAGTCCAACAATACCAGTAAAATTTAAATCTTGTTATTCAATCAAAGTCCAGTCTAATATGTAGTTTTAAAATGGAGTAGGTCTTATTTTACAGCCCAAGACGATGCAAACTGTCTCTCCGCTGCAAATCCGGCGAAACAGCAAATAATCCAAATGTAAAGATCCAAACACAAGCAGTCCAGAAAAGAAAAGGTTCTTTTTAGTTTTAATCTGTCAGTTCCATTCGCTTTTCGTTTGTTTTGAAATTACTGATTTATTTCATTTCGTTCTTAAAAATTAAAAATTAGAGTAAAGACATTTTTAATCCTTCCGCTATCAAAAGTAGAGCCCGGAGTTTGATGTTTGAAGTTTACCAAGGGTTTAGGAATTCCAAAATTTATTAAGTTTTATTTCGCTTTGCAAGTTAGATCTTTCATAATCTCATATCGAATGTTATATGGTTGATTTTCTCTGATTTTAAACGTTCGAAAGTTCAAGTTCAAATTTAATACGGGAAGTGAAAGTGAAAAAAAATTAGATCCAGCTACCAATTTGCGCTTGGATACAAGTTTTCAAATAACTTTCTCCTTCACCTTGTTAGAAACACTTTTACTTTCAACTTTCTTTATACTCCAATCTTCTATTTTAGCATGGAACAAATAGGGGAAAAAATTTACCTTGATTTTTTCTTTTTCTTTGTATTCTTCTTTCACACTGTAACGATTTTAAAATCTTTACTTTCACTGCTCTTTTCTTGCTTCCCGTTGGTTTGGGGGGAATCGCAATGGCCGTATCCTCTTGGGAACAGAGGATCGGTTCTCCCTGGTCCAGAGCTGTAGGGCAGACCGCTGTCTCCGGAGCTTCGGTGGGAGCTCCTCGGACGGAGGGAAGCCCCCTGTTCTAGGATCGAGCCATCCGGACTCGATCCGATCGCAATCGGCGACCTCTGGAGGGGTGAAAGGAGTCTCGGGGCAGAGCCCTGCCCGAGAGACTCCGCTGCGGTCCCGAGCCAGACCGGAAGTCGGTAAACATTTTCAATGACCTGAATTATTTATAGTGCTGGCCCAAGATAAGCGACACCTCAAAGAAAGAGATGAATGGTTGCAGGAACTGTGCATGGCTAGTCTAGTTGTTAGGCTGAAGCTAGAATGCTTGGAGGTCTTGGCCTGCCATATTATGCTATATTCTTTTGGAATGTTTCTTGCTATGAGAAGTTGAGAGAGACGGTTGCATGAGGAGTTAGAGACAGACAAAATAAATTCCTTTCAGAGTTTCAAGGTCACCTTTTCTTAGCACCGCCCAGAAGATGGGCATGTATGGACCCGGTGGCAGATTAATGGTCCATGTGACAAACTTGTGGTGTGAGACAGGAGAATGGACTGTAAGCTGGAAGTAGAAATCAGATTCAGATTTCCCCAGAGATGTGCCAAGATGACTCTAAGAATAAATTGGAACACTGAGGAAGTCTTTGCCTTGGACTCTGATTTAAACTTAGATGTTAATTGGAAGATTAACCCGAATCTGATCTAAGTGCTGATTCAGTGGGGGGGGGGGGGCAATTGTCAAAGTGGACAGGTGTGAGAGATGAGTCTCTGTTATGGAGTTTCGGTTATTCCCCGTTCTTTTCCACTGCTTATCAGACCATGGGGTCTTAGGTCTCTTTGAGGGGGGTCGAAAGGGAGAGGTGCCCAGAGGAGTGATCGAAAGCAGTGACAGAGATCTGCAACCTCAGGAAAGCCTCAAGAAAGGCGAGCAAAGAGAGGAAGGCAACCATAATGGTGGTCGCAGCAGAATAACAACAGGCAGCTGGATGAAGCAGGCGCTTGACTAGTGGTACGTAGACAGTCAAATTCAGTTAAATAAAATCTTGGCGATCCAGCAGATACAAATGAGGCAGGAAAAGTCTGGAAGTTTTTTTGAAAAGAAGGAGAGAAGTGGCCCAGAAGGAAGGAAGGGGTAGAATACTTTTATTTCCTCCCTCCAGGAACAGTGGCAAGAGAAACTAAAGTTAAACAAACAAACAAACAAACAAACAATACTAGTCCTGCAAAGCAGAGATCCTTAGAGGAAGTGACAGAAAGAGAAAAAGCCGGCTCATTTAGAGAGTTACAATTAATGTTACAAACAATGCAAGACTCTATGAGTAAAAATCATACAGACCTTAAAAGGGAAATTGGAGAGGTCAGGAATGATATTGGAGAGCTTAAAGAAAAAATGAAAACGATGGATGGGAAACTAGAAATATTCCAGCAGCAGATTGTTAAAAATGAGCAAAAACTACTAGAGATGGAAGACAAAATGATGAAATGAGAAATAAAAGTAGATGAAATAAGTGAAAGGCTGATGCAGGCAAATACAGAGTTGGAAAGAAAAGTAATTTTGTTAGAAATGGAGAAATCATCATTCTTCTTGAGATTTCAAAATGTGAGGGAAGAAAAGGGGGAAGATCTGCCAGATATGATGACTGATAAATTGGTGAAAACAGTAGGGATTGGGAAAGAAGAAAGGGTTAATGAGATTGATGAAATTTACAGAACACACACACATTATGTTAGAAGAAATCACCTCCCAAGAGAAGTACATATAAGATTCGTGAAAAAAAAATCAATAAGAGACAAAAACATGTTTGGAACAAGGGACGATCCTTTAGAACAGAGGTCCCCAACCTTTTTTGCACCAGGGACCGGCTTTAAGCTAGACCAGTTTTCCATGGCCCGGTGGGGGGGGGGAGCTAGCTGTCAGCGGCGCCGTAAAAGGGGCGATCAAGAGAGGAATGGGTGAATGAATGGACGGAGGGTGGGAAGGAAGGAAGGAAAGAGGGAAGGGACAGGAACAGAAGAAGGGTGCAAAGGAAGCAAGGAAAGGTGTGAAAGGGGAGAGTAAGAGAGGAAGGAGTGAAAGAAGGGAATGAGGGAGGAAAGAAGGGAGGAAGGAAAAGGAAAGCAAAAAATGGAGGGAGGAAAGGAAGGAAAGAAAGAAAGAAGGGGGGAAGGGACAGGAACAGAGGAAGGAAGCAAGGAAACTTATGAAAGGGGAGAGTAAGGGAAGAAGGTAGGAAGGAGAAAGAAAAGAAGAAATAGAGGAAGGGAAGGTAAAAGAGAGAAAGAAAAAGAGCAAGAAAGAAAGCAAGAAAGAGAAAGAAAGAAAGGCAACTTCAAAGAAAGGCTCACTGAACATCTCTCACTCTCTCTCTCTCTTTCTATCCCTCTTTCTTTCTTTCTCTTCCTTTCTCTCTCTCCTCTTCCTTTATCTCCTCTCTCTCTCCCTCTCTCTTTCTCTCCCCCCCTCTCCCTCCTTTCCCTCTCTCTTTCTCTCTCTCCCTCTCTTGCTATCTCTCCCCCCTCTCCCTCTCTCTTTCTCCCTCTCCCTCTCTTTCTCTCTCTCTCCCCCTCTTTCTCTCTCTTCTTCTCACTTTCTCTCTCTTGTTTTCTTTCTGTCTCTTTTGCTTTCTCTCTCACTCTTTCTTGTTTTCTTTCTCACGCTCTTTCTCTCTCTTGTTCTCTCTCTTGCTATCTCTTTCTCCCCCCCTTTCTCTCACTCTCTCTTTCTCACTTTCTCTCTATCTTGCTGTCTGTTGCTATCACTCACTCTCGTTCTCCGTTCTTCTCAGCGCCCGCCTCACCTTTGCGAGAGCACTTTCGCCCCGGGCTCTCAGCAAGGGGGTTTGCAGGAGAGGTGGGGCCGGCGAAGGTGATATTCAATGTCGGGGGCGCACAGGCGGTTGCACGCGCTCCCTATCTCCCTGCTAGCCCACTCGGAATATTCAAAATAAGAAAAGCCTTCGCCGGCAAAGGTTTTTCTTATTTTGAATACTCCGAGTGGGCTAGCAGGGAGATAGGGAGCGCGTGCAACCGCCCGTGCGCCCCCGACATTGAAGACCTCCGCTGAGAAAAGCCTTTGCCGGCATTTCCTCTCGGCGTCAAGGAGGCGCAGCGGCGGGCGGAGAGAGGGAAGGGGGGGGCAGCGGCGTCCCTCCTGGCCTTGGCGGGCCGCCCGACCCTCCCCACCTCCTGCAAACGCGGCGGGCGGCGGGGGGGAGAGCGAGGAGCCGGTTCCGGCGGGCGCGGGGCTTGGCTGGCTGGCGGGGGGAGCGCCGCTGGTGGTGCGGAAAGGCCGAGGGGGCCCTGGCGCCGCGGACCGGCTGAAAACCCCCAACGGCCCGGTGCCGGTCCGCGGACCGGCGGTTGGGGACCTCTGCTTTAGAATACAGAGGGGGCAACTCATAGTATTAAAATAGATACCTAGAAGAGTACAAAAGTTAAGAAGGCCTTATCAGCAAATAATATCAAAGTTAAAAATATAAGTTTTAGGTGGATAATATCTGAAGGTATTTGGTAAACTGGCAAGAAAAACGGTACAGACTGGAATCAGCGGAACAGGCAGAAGACTTTTACATACAGAATTTTGTCATGGAAGACAGGATGTTAGATAAAGAACTAAGAGAATCAAGGGAAGAAACAGCTATATCACTACAACTTACAGAGAAAGAAGAATCACAAGTAGAGAGAAAGGAAAGATGAGATAAATAATAAGAGAAAAGATGGGACTGGACCTAAGGAAGATAAGGAAAATAAAACAGAAAGGATTTCTAGATCCAAATGCTGATAAAGAGGAAAAAGAGGGATTAGAGATTTTAATCAGTAAACATAAATGTTTGAACTCCCTGCAGAAAAGAAAAAGGTACTTGAATAAAATAAGTAAAACGAATTGAGACATTTCGATAATACAAAAAAGAAAAAGAAAAAAAGCATATATTAAATTACTCTAGATTAGGAAATGTATTTACAACATCATCGGATAAAAAAGGGGGGTTTATAGTGGAGAATATAAGGGCTGGGAAAATGAGAAGGAAAATACTACATAAGTGGTATCACACACCCGCTCAACTTGCATACTTTCAGTAGAATTTTAAGAATACCTGATGGCACAGATGTCAAGATAAGGGGGTATTTATGCGTATGCTTTGGGAATGCCCAGTAGTGCAGAAATTTTGGGAAAAAGTGCAAAAGGAAACTAATAGGATGTTAAATATATGATGGATAATTACAAAGGAAATGGCGGTATTAGTCAAAAGGAATGAGATGGGAGAATTCGGAGAAATAAAAGAAATAGCAATAGAAAGCGCTCAGGCAGTAATAGTCCTAGGCTGGAAGGATGCGACAAAATGGACAATACAAAATTGGTATTGTAATATGGTGGATCATATTCAATTTGAGATTATGGATAAGAGGATGAATTTGGCCAATGAAACTAATCTGCGGGAACTGATGGGGCGATGGGACAAGGTAAGAGGATATATGGTTAGTAGAATTAGAGACCAAGGTATAGTGGTACCTCTACTTATGAACTTAATTTGTTCCGTGACCAGGTTCTTAAGTAGAAAAGTTTGTAAGAAGGAACAATTTTTCTCATAGGAATCAGTATAAAAGCAAATAATGTGTGCGATTGGGAAAACAACAGGAAGGGTGGAGGTCCTGTTTCCTCCCAGGAGATTCCTAGAGAGGCCCCACAGAAGATTCTTTCCCCCCCCCTTTCCGGCTCTGTTTCTTTCCAGGAGATTCCTAGAGAGGCCCCACAGAGACTTCTCCACACCTTTTCCGGCACTGTTTCCTCCCAGGAGATTCCTAGAGAGGCCCCACAGAGGCTTCTCCCTGCCTTTTCCGTTTCGGAGGCTTGGGTTTGTAAGTGGAAAATGGTTCTTGAGAAGAGGCAAAAAAATCTTGAGCACCCGGTTCTTATCTAGAAAAGTTTGTAAGTAGAGGCGTTTAAAGAATAAATTAGAATTACTTTATAATATGTAAATAGATATATTGCTCTTGAGTTAAAATGGTGTATAGAAATTATGCCCCCATTTTGGTGGAGGGGTATGAATGACTATTGTTTGGTGGTGGGCACTTAGAACAGTGAGCACACTGTTATGTGTTATGTGAATGTTTAATGATTATATTGTTAATATGAAAATCAATTTTTAAAAATTTATTTTAAAAAATAATTCAACAAAAACCAAGCGAGTCATCTTTACTTATCTGATGATCTTTAAAAGCGCCTGAAGTCTTGACAACTTTTAAAGCAACAGGAAACCGGCTGCGATGAAAGGCGCCTGGCTGTGACGATCAAACCCCTCTTGAGTTTGTTAAACGCATCCCGAACCCTGCTGAAAAGAAAGTCGCCTAGCAGTGATGTACCACTAGTGACTAGTGTAAGCCATCCGTAGCCCAGCAGTACTGAGAGATGCCTAGCAGTGACATCCAAAGCCCCTAAAGACTTTGATAAGCATTTGCAGCCGAGCAACCCTACGGAAGGTACAAAGCAGAGCTGCTAAAGGTACCAACAACCCAGCTGAGACACCTAGAAGCCACAGTGACTATGGAAAGCTCCCGGAAATCAGCTAAACCATCCAAACCTCCAGGAGACTTATTCAAAAATTAAATAAGTATGCCAAGCAAAAAATCTTAAAAACTCTACATTCAAATGCCCCCAAATGATACACGCTATAAATGTAACAAACCCACCAATGATACAGATGAACAGATACAGATGAATAAATGCCAACTATGCCTTAATTTTGCGCACAACACGTGCCTTGAAATAAATAAAAATGAAACCAATTTCCTTCAAAAAGCTCCCACTTTTCTTTATTTCTGTGCATCATGTATACCTAAACTAAACAATTTAATTGCAATGTCTTCTAAATTCCATAACCTCGAAACTATCATAACAACACAAAAAGAATATTAGAAACTATCATATCATCTCAAAAAGAATTCATTGATTCTATGGAAGCATGTATTGATGCACGCATACAAGAATGCTTTACATCTTTGGACAATAAAATTTCAACACAGTCAAATGGTAACTCAAACAATCATAATCTTGTTCCAATTCATCAACAACCAACTCAATCATCTGATCTACAACCACCACCACCACCATACATTCAACTTCAACAATCGCTACCTCATCAATACACAAGCAACCCAAATAATATATCCTTACTTATCAAAGACACTCTCGAACGAGAGCAGAAACGCAATAATGTCATTCTATTTGGTCTTGATGTCACAAATGAACCAGCAATAGATAAGATTTGTATGATTATTGCACCAAAATTACCAGCTGAGGAAATCATAGAGATGACCCTGAATGTAAATACAGAGATGGCTCGATAGCATCTAAATTTTGTAGAATAGTCTTCAAAACTTAACTCAGCAAATAAATATTCATCAACACTATAAACTTTATTAACAGAAATGACTCCAATCCAAAAACCTATGCTCAAGGCCTGACTTATGAATATTACAATGTATCAAATCCTGTTAACTCAGAGCTGATCTTAAAAAAATGTCAAGACCAAGGACAAACTGACCTTTACATTGATTACCGTGCTGGTTGCATCAAAACAAAGACCTGTATCCCACCAATCAACCCTCCAACAATCATCAACCAAAACCATCCAACCTCCAATTTGTCACGGTTTGTAAAGTCCGTTAAGACATTAACCCCACGGAGGCAATGGATAAGAGCCCCA
The DNA here is from genome assembly GCF_031021105.1 of Erythrolamprus reginae. Taxonomy (NCBI): domain Eukaryota; kingdom Metazoa; phylum Chordata; class Lepidosauria; order Squamata; family Dipsadidae; genus Erythrolamprus; species Erythrolamprus reginae. The sequence continues at coordinate 217,647,972 of NC_091950.1, forward strand.
ATCATTTGTTCAAAACAAGAGTTCTTTTATTATTAAAGTAAAAATAAACATTGTCTCAATGGACAAAATAACAAAGTACCTTACATATTGGAGTCTAAGGCAGAGAATAACAATAGGATCTAGAGAGACACAGCATAAAGAAGGAATGATGTGGCAGGATATTACATCAAAAGTAGGAGGATCTTAATAAAGGCACACAAGTTAACTCTTTAATTACTAAATGTCTCTGAGGCTGGCAATATTCAGTGTGACACTCCTTCTTTGGCAGTCATCAGGGACATTGGTTCACATAAGGCACATTTTCTTGGAGAGGTATTCGTGTTGGTCAGTTGGCAGTGGTTTATTCAGCACATCAGCAATCTGTCCAGTTGTGGACACATAATGTAATTTCACGAATCCTTGTTTCACATATTCTCTTGCATTCTTGTATCTTATGTCGATGTGCCGTGAACGAGTTCCAACATATTCAGTTTCAGATATGAACGTAACTGAAACATTGTCCTCCATAATAACAATTGGTTTCATGGGATCAGCCCAAATACTATTAACGAGAGCAGAAACACAGGTTAAAGCATTACAACAGTCAGAAACACAGGCATATTCTGACACACTGGAAGAACAAGAAATAAAGTTCTGCTTTCTAACTTTCCAATAAATTGGACAACCATTCAAAAACATTATGTAACCAGAAGTACTTTTTCGTGTTTCTTTGTCATCTGCCCAATCAGAATCTGCATAGCAAATCAACTCAGGATACGTGTTGTGTTCTGGTTCTAAGAACAATTTCATGTCTTTTGTGTGCTTCATGTATCTCAGCAGTCTCTTTATGCATGTCCAGTGAAATGTAGTTGCTTTGCCAACGTAATGTGACAAAAGATTGACACTAAGTGAAATGTTGGGTCTTGTCCAACTGCTAATGTATAACAGTGACCCAATGACTGAATGGTAAAATGTTTGATCTTCAAATTGAGGACTATCCTGGTGTGTCAACTTGTAAAAATCTGTTTGCATTGGGGAGCGACATGGATGTGCGTCAGTCATGTTGCAATTTTGCAAAAGTTGATCAATTTTGTTTTCTTGTGAGAGGCTAAACCCCTTCTAAGTTTTTTCAATCTGAACTCCTAGATAATCATTAATGTGCCCTAAGCTTTTCAATGTAAAATATCTTTCTAAACCTTTTGCAAAAACTTCACTCATACGTTTGTTTGGACCAATGTAAACAATGTCATCAACATAAACAAGTATAATTTCATAAACGTTACCTTGCCCTTTTGTAAACACGCATTCATCAGAATCGGACTTAATAAAGCCCATTGAATTTAGCTTGTCAATGAGACATCTATGCCACATTAAACCAGATTGTTTCAATACGTAGAGACTCTTTTGCAGGTACCAGACATCTCCTTCTTGATCCTGGAACCCGGGCGCACCCTTCACGTAGATCTCTTCATCTAGATCAGCATTCAGATAAGCAGTTTCGACATCAAACTGAAAAACTTCTAAATTCAAGGCAATGGCTGTGGTTAAAGCAATTTTGACACTTTCATTTTTAACTGTAGGTGAAAATGTATCTGTGTAATCTTCTGGATAAACTTGAGAGTAGCCTTGTGCTACTAATCTTGCTTTGTATATTTTCTCACCATTTGGTTTTTGTTTAATTCTGTAGACCCATCGTGTGCCAATAATCTTCTTCTTCATTGGAGGCTCAACATGTTTAAACACTTTAAGTTTCTTTAAACTGTCCAGTTCAGTTTCCATTACATTATACCATTTTTCTTGTTCTGACTCAGGTAAATGTCTTATTTGAGAAAAATTCTCAGGAGGAAGTGTAACATTGTTGCAAAGAAAAGGAAAAGATTTTTGTAATACTTGCGGTTGGTATCTCTTTGGAGGAATTCCTTTTGTGGTTCTCTTGGAATGTCTTAGAACTGTGGTCCATTCATCATCTTGGTCACCTCCGTCTCCAACTGCATCGCTAGGAACATCATCTGCGACTGGTGAAGACTGTACATCATCCTTTGGAGGAACAACACCTGGAACAGCTGCCTGAGGATCAGGTTGCGCTGTACCTTGAACATTATCTTTAGGAAAATAAACTGAAATATCATTACAGTGATCCCTCGAGTTTCGCGATCTCGATCTTTGCGAAACGCTATATCGTGATTTTTCCACCCGATGACGTTACTCCCTTCCTTTCTCATCTTTCTTTCTCTCTCTCTTTCTCTATCTTGCTTCTTCCTCTCTCACACTCTCTTCCTCCCTCTCTCATCTCTTTCTTTCCTTCTCTCTCTTTCTCTATCTCTCCCCCTCTTGCTCTCGAGCGGCGGGCGGCACCCAGGGAAGGTTCCTTCGGCCGCCCAGCAACTGATCTGCTCGGCAGCGCAGTAGCAGCGAGGAACCGAAGATGGGGTTTCCCCTTTGCGTGGGCAACGGGGAAACCCCATCTTCGGCTCCTCGCTACTACTGCGCTGCCGAGCAGATCAGCTGCGGCGGGCGGACAAGCAGACAAGCGGCGGAAAAGCGGCGGCCGGACAAGCGGACAAGCGGCGGACAAGCGGCGGCCGGACAAGCGGACAAGCGGTGGAAAAGCGGCGGCCGGACAAGCGGAAAAGCGGTGGAAAAGCGGCGGCCGGACAAGCGGACAAGCGGCGGACAAGCGGGCAGGCAGGCGGCTCCTCAGCTGCTGGGTCTTCCCAGGTGCGGAAGTAAAAACACCATCTGCGCATACGCGGCCATGGAAAAAGGGGCGCGCATGCACAGATGGTGTTTTTACTTCCGCACCACTACATCCCGAAAAATCGATTATCGCGAGGGGTCTTGGAACGGAACCCTCGCGATAATAGAGGGATCACTGTACTGTGTATTCTGGACCAATTTGTATCTTCCTCAAATTTAGCTGAATTGGAAATAACAGCTGTGTGATTAGAGTCAGCAAATTTGTAGTACTTAGAACTTTCATCAAAACCTATAAATCTCAGTCTTTCTGCTACTGGACCTCCTTTCTTTCTCTGAACCAGTGGAATGTTAACCATGGCATATGAGCCAAAAATATGGAGGTTTTGGATATCAGGCTTCTTTCCATAAAGCATGTAAAAAGGAGTTTGTTTTAAAACGCTGCTCCAGATACGGTTAACAATGTAATTAGCATACCTTAGTGCTTCACCCCAATAGAAGTTGTTGAGATCAGCATCCTCTAGAAGACAGCGAAACATAGTCTGTAAAACACCTTACCGGCATTCTACTATACCGTTAAGTTGAGGAGTGTAAGGGACTGAAGCCTGATGACGTATTCCATTTCGTCTCATCCATCCTTGGAATTGCTGGGACATGAATTCTCCACCACGATCACTTTGAATTCTTCTGATGCGGACACCATGTTGATTGAAGACTTGTGCAGCAAAGTCTCTAAAGATCTGAAAGGTTTCTGATTTTTGTTTCATTAGATACACAAAAACATATCTAGAATAACTATCAACAATAGTTAAGAAATACTTACAATTACCCCTAGTAGGCCGAAATGGACCGACAATATTGGTATGAACCAAATCAAAAATGTGTGTAGACAAACGTGTGCCATGTTTAGCAATAGCTACTGCTTTGGATTTTGACTTGTTGCAAACAAAACAATCCAAATAAATTTTGCAATTACTATCAACCTTAAAGCCATTTATAAACTCAGGCATCTTGGATGAGACATCATATGAAGCATTGCCCAAAACGACGGTGCCAATGGTGAATACACCTAGAATGAAAAAAATTGTTTGTTAGTACAGGCTTAACATTTGCAACATTATGCGGAACCTCTTGAAGTTCGTTGGCTTTATGAGCCTTTGTTTCTATAGTAGCAACAGGTTTTCTCTCTGGACCTGTGCTTTCATTGTTTGGAACATTTATGCTTACATCAACTTGTGCTTGAGGTTTTGGCTTCAGGTAATAAACACCACCAATTGGAATAGCATGTGCAATAACAGTCCCATTTTTAATAATGTGAATTTCATTTTGTAAAAGCATAACTTTGTAACCTAAGTCTTTGTTTAGGTAATACAGATTGAGTAAGTTGCTTGTAGCTTCTGGAATGTAAAGGACATGTGGAATCATCTGGTCTAATTCTTTTATGTAAACAGGGCCTTCTCCTTCAACTTTGCATAAGTGATTTGACACTGAATATAACTCTTTTACATCAGTCTTATGTAATTTTGTGAAAAGTTCTCTTTGGTAAGTAATGTGAAAAACAGCTCCACTATCTAAAGTCCATAGATACATTGTGTTGTACTCAGAATTTGAATCTGGAACGTTGTTTAGGATAAAAGTATTGATAGAAGGACGTGATTCACTTCTGGAACCTCGTTGAGCTGATCTGTAGTTGCTGGAGCTTTTGCATCTGCCACCTCTCGGATCTGTTCCTCTGGGCTGGGCAGGATATTGGGAGCGTTGAGAATCAGCAGATTGAGTGCGTTGAAAATCGGTTCTTCTGGGTTGGTTATACCCTGGATATCTCGGAGTGTTACCTCTTTGTTGGTAACTGCGACTCATTGGAGCTCTAGAAGTAGCTGTTCTGGATTTAAGTCTCCGTTCCATAATGACTTCTTCTTCTGTTAAGAGTTGGCAAACTCTGGATGTGGTGCATTGAGCTAAAGATATGTTATTGTATTTTGTAATAGCATCTTTCCAATCATCGTTTAATGACGTGATGATCGCCGTGGTCATTTGGATGTGGTCAATATTATATCCTCTTTCTATCAATTCCTTTTGCATTGCTAAGAGTGTAGATAAATGTGGAGCAATTTTCTCTCCAGGCTTTAATTTTGCAGTAAAAAAGTCAGAGAACAATAAACATGTGCCTTCAGCTGAAATTGGTCTATAAAGTTCATCTAGAGCAGTGATCAAGGCATTTGCAGTAATATCATGTGAAAATCTAACTGATAAATCAGTGTCCGTTGACATTAGCATCAGCATGCTGGCTCTCGTATTTAAGAATCTTTCTTCTTCAGTCCAGTGTCTATTTAGTGGATTGAATGCCATGTGATCAGCACCTTCACTATGTAGTATTAGTCTAATTTCATGTAACCAAGCTCTATAAGTTTGTCCATTATTCTTTAATCTTGACTCACCTTTCAATGGTGGCAAGGCAGAAAATTGCCTTTGAATTGCAGCCTGTACTGGTACTGGTTGTGGCAGCTGAAGAAAAGGAGCCCACGGTGGTTGTGCCAGTTGAATTGGAATCTGTGGCTGGCGCACCTATGGAATAGGAATTTGTGGCGGCTGTACCTGTTGGGTAGGAATCTGTGGCAGCTGCACCTGTTGGATAGTAATTTGTGGCAGCTGCACCTATTGAATAGTAATTTGTGGCTGCTGCACCTGTTGAATTTGCGCTCCTTGGCTTTGTTGTGGCATTTGCTGCAAAAATGTTGGTTGGGGTACAAACCTTGGTTTGTTTGCAGCGTAGAATTGTTCTGCTGAGGCTCCTTGATTCATTTGATTATCTAAAAAGAAATCTTTCTGACACGGATTAACATTTTTCTGGTCATATATATAATGTGGTGGACTTAAATGCTTTATTTGGTCACTAGATGGCACTGCAGGATCATTTTTCATCATTTGGGTTGAAAAAGAAATATTTGATTGCAATTGCTCAATTTGGCCACCAATGCAGCATTTTCTTTGGATAGTGTGACGTCAATACATGGAGGGGGGGTCATTTGTCCCTCTAACTCCATTTTCTTAACTTCTCCTATAAGCTTGTACATTTCTTTCTGACAAAAAATCATTTGCATATTTCGCAACTCATTTAGCCTTTTTTCTTTTTCATTAATTTGCCTGCAATAAAAGTCTATTAAGTCCTTTCAACTCTTAGTGAGATCAACTGACTTTCTGTTTGCATAGAAGTTAGTAAGGGAATCTTGAATGCCTTTTATATCTTCTAGCACATCACCTTTTAAAGGCATTTCAGAGTCTTTTAAAAACTTCTGTTCATCAAGATTTATAGGAGAAGCGGACTTACTTGTAGTTCCGTCTGAAGCCGAGGGCTCGGTGTGAGATAAAATCCTTTCAGCTGGAATTTCTCTTTGATGAGGAGACACTGTTTGCATTCTTGTCTCCCCCATTGTATTTAACTTTCGTTTCTTGCCAGGCATAGCAATCCTTTTAGGGAGTGCTTGCTTCCTTTTCAGGCTTAATTAAGGTAACCATCCATCTGCTGCCATGTCACAGTTTGTAAAATCCATTAAGACATTCACCCTATGGAAGCAATGGATAAGAGCCCCAATCATTTGTTCAAAACAAGAGTTCTTTTATTATTAAAGTAAAAATAAACATTGTCTCAATGGACAAAATAACAAAGTACCTTACATAATGGAGTCTAAGGCAGAGAAGAACAATAGGTTCTAGAGACACAGCATAAAGAAGGAAATGATGTGGCAGGATATTACATCAAAAGTAGGAGGATCTTAATAAAGGCACACAAGTTAACTCTTTAATTACTAAATGTCTCTGAGGCTGGCAATATTCAGCGTGACACAATTCACCATCAACCAAGATCAACCAACCTTAAACCACATCCTCCAAACCAATAGCACCCAAATCTATCCTAACATTCAATCCTCCTCAAACCTAGACCAACTCCCAATAAACCAGGATTAGGTATGCACACCCCTTACTTCCTCTATATCAACCATCAATAATCTTAAATGCAAACTCATTAATTCAAGAAGCATTGTCAACAAAATACCTGAACTACTTCTGCTATTGAAAACTGCTAATCTAGACATCATATTTATCTGCGAAACATGGTTAAATGCATCCCTTCCTGACTCCATTATTTCAACCAGAGACTGTTATGTCTACCGATCTAATCGAGAAATCCATAGAGGAGGTGGAGTTACAATCTTCTATAAGAAATCTCTGAACCTAAAAAAAAGTGCAAGTTAAACATAAATTTCAACTTCCTGAAACTATTATCTGTGAATTGACCTTAGATACCACAGTTTGCTTCCTTCTATGTTATAGAGCTCCTGATTATGACATCTCATGCAAACAAGCTAACTTTATTACTAACTTGGGCAACTTCCTACCCACATCCTCTTATATTTCTTGGTGACCTAAACCTATCACATATAAATTGGACCCTAAACGAATGTTCAGATGAACCCATACATTCAGCTCTTTATAACGCTATTACTAGTCTAGGACTAGATCAACTTGTTACTGATAATACAAGACTCAACAATTGCCTAGACCAGCGTTTCCCAACCGGTGTGCCACGGCACACTGGTGTGCCGCGAGACACCGTCAGGTGTGCCACGGCGAGAGGCGGCGGAGGAGAGTGGGCGGATCGGGCGGGCAATGGGGCAGGGCGGAGAAGCCAGGGGCGCATTTGGCCGGAGGCACCGTGGGGAGGCAGGGGCAGCCGCGGCTCCCTTTACTCCTACTGCCGCACCACCCTGCCCCTGCTCCCCACGGTGCCTCCGGCCAAACGCGCCCCTGGCTTCTCCGTCCTGCCCCATTGCCCGCCCGATCCGCCCACTCTTCTCCGCCACCGCCTCCTGCCTTGGGGCGAGGAATCCGAGAGTCCGGGACTGTGTGGCTTTCGGCCGGGCTAACGGGAGGCGGCGCGAGGCCGGGCGCTGGGGACGTCTGGGAGGGCGAGGAGGCTGATGGCTGCTGCGCACTCCACTCTCTCTCCAGCTCTCTCTCGCTCTTTCTTTTTCTCTCTGTTGCTGGCGTGGTGAACGAGAGAGAAAGAGAGAGAGAGAAAAAGGAGGGGAGAGAGAATGAGAGAAAGAAAGCAAGAGAAAGAGAGGGAAAGAAAGCAAGAGAGAGAGAGAAAGAAAGGGGGGAAGGAGGGAGAGGGAAAGACATAGAGGGAGGGAAGGAGGGAGAGAGAAAGAGCAAAAAAGAGAGGAAGAAAGAAAGAAAGAGGGATGGAGAGAAAGAAGGGAAGGAAGGGAGAGAAAGAGGGAGGGAGAAATAGAGTGAAATGGAGGAAGAGATATTTTTTTTGTCCAAACTTTTCTTTAGTCCCCCCCCCGCCCCCCCTTCAGTGTTCCCCAGAATTTTGAAAACATGAATAATGTGCCGCGGCTCAAAAAAGGTTGGGAAACACTGGCCTAGACCTCATCTTCTCCAACAGTTTACACTCAATTTACGGACTACAAATAAAAAAACCTTTTTCTAACAGCAACCGTAACACGATAGAATTCTATCTCCGCTTACGTCCTTTCAGAAATCACCTTAACAAAGCTATAACCAATTACAATTTTAAAAAGTCCAACTATGATATCATTGATGTATAGCTTTCATCTTTTGATTGGCATGCTCTATTCTCCGGCTCTATCACAACTGAAGACTATTACAATACATTTTTACTTGGAATCCAAAGAACCATTAAATTATATGTACCTCTAATTTCCACCAAAACCAAGAAAAATATATTACCCATAAAAATAAGAAAGCTTCAATCCAAAAGAAGAACTTTGGCATAAAAGCAAAACAGGCTATGGTTCAAACTTTAAAAGCCGTTATAAAAATTTATGTCATGAATTAAGACTTAATATACTAATTATTACATCATTCAAGAAGAAAACCTTCTACATATAAAGTCTGCCTATGCATTCTATAATTTTGTAAACAATAAACTCAAAGACTCCAGATCCACCCCTCCCCTTAAAAGACCAAATGATAAAGACTACAATGATGAAACTTTTAAAGCAAACCTCTTTAACACATTCTTCAGTTCAGTCTTTCTTAACAGTAATAAATCTTGTCCATCATTTCCTAGCTGCACCTCAATCAACTTCAGTGATCTAACACAAATCGATTTTAGAGAAGAAAACATTATGCAATGTTATTGCATAAGAAAGTCATTATGCAACTTAAAACCATCTCTAGCAATTGGACCTGATGGTCTATGTGCTTACTTCTTTAAAAAAGCTCTCCTTTATTTTAGCTGAACCTCTAAGCATAATTTTTAATAAACCCTTCAGAACTAGCTCCTTACCCAAACTATGGTCACTAGCCAAAGTCATTCCCTATCTTCAAAAAAGGAGAACCAAGTAATGTTAAAAATTACCAACCAGAATCATTGAGTTGTGTCACTTGCAAAATTATGGAATCAATCATAAACCAATCCATTACCTTGAAACTAATAACCTACTTTCCAACAAACAATTTGACTTCAGGGAAAAAACTATCCTGTAATCTACAAATCTTACACTGCACAAGCATTGCTACATAACTTGATCAGGGTAAATCAATAGACGCAATTTACATTGACTTTTGCAAACCCTTTGATTCTGTTGTTCATGACAAACTGCTTCATACATGTAAAGAGCTGGAGACTCTCTGGGTTTGCATGCAAACTAAAGAGGGTTCTGTCATTAGAATTGGGGTGATCTATAGGCCCCCAGGGCAATCTGAGGATTATGACAACAAGATGATGGATGAAATTACCCAAATGGCACTAAAGGGATATATTGTGGTTATGGGTGATTTCAACATGCCTGACATTGAGTGGGATATCCCTGGTGCACTTACATGCAAATGTAAGAATATAGTAGAGGCCCTTACAGGAGCAGCTCTGGCACAGCTGGTTAAGACACTGACTAGAGGGTAGAATATTCTAGATATAGTGTTTACGAATGGGAATTGGGTTTCAGTGGTTAAGGTGGGAGAAAATTTAGGTTGCAGTGATCACCTATGTTTGTGGTTTGATGTAAAAACTAATTGTGAGCAACACACTACACTACAACCAAAATATTGGATTTCAGAAAAACAAATTTCAATGAAATGGGGGAATAATTAAATAATGAATTAAAAGGAAGGAATTAAACAGCAGGAGCAAGCGCCCAGTGGACTGTATTTAAAAAGGCAATCTTAAAAGCCACTGGACTGTATGTAAGGCAAATAACTAAAGGTAAAAGGAAGAAGAAACCACTATGGTTTAGTAATGATGTAAGGGCTATAGTCAATGAAAAATAGTCTGCCTATAAAGAGTCTGTAAATATATATTTTGCAAGAAATCCTGCTGCTGTGTTTCATTGAAGACTTCAACATCATATCTATTGGTCTGTGGTTGGCTGGGTTTGGTAAGCTTCCGAAAGTGCCGCTTTGACAAAGACATCTTACAATATAATACATACTATGGATGGATATAGCATTGCTTCCAGCTCTAGGGATTCAGTTCCAGTGATCTTAGAAACCAGTGTCTTAGAAGAGCTTGAACGATTAAAGACAATGGGTCCAGACAATGGCATCCACCCCAGAGTTCTTAAAGAAGTCAGATCTGGGATTGCTACCCCCTTCACTGATTTGTTTAACCAATCCCTTTTAACAGGAGATGTTCCTGATGATTGGAGAATGGCCAGTGTTGTGACTGTCCACAAGAAGGGCAGTAGAGAAGAAGCTGGTAACTACAGACCAGTTAGCTTGACATCAGTTATAGTTAAAATGGAGGAGGTTACAAAGCAGACAGCAAAACATGTATGGTAAAATAATTTGTAGCTTTAACTCTATGGGGTTTGCTGGCCACTCCCAGCAGATATAAAAGAAAAAGATCTTGGGAAATTCTGGGTGGTGTGTCAATGTTGCTTTCATGGCTGCTGTGTTAGATTTGGGGCTCTAGAAAAAGCCCCACCCTAAGCATCTGATTCCTGTTTGCAAAAGTCCTTTGCTAAAAGCTGCATGCCTGTCAAAATATGGTGAGCTGATTTTTATTACTATATGTCTTATCATCTTTGTTATCTTGCTGGAATATTGAAGGCTCTGAAACTGGCGCCTTTTCTGACAGCTTATCTGATAACTTCGCAGCAAAGAAAAATATTCCCTGAAGTTTTAAAAGACTGAATCCTGATTCTAATGTTGTTTTTTCAAATAAAGAGTGTAATTCAAAGCTTAAATAGTGGGTTTGATCCATTTGTGTCATTCTGAAAAGCCCGGGGCAGAACAGACTTACAGTGAGAAAATAATGTAATAGGGCACGATTATTGCACTGGGATTGACAGTGAAAAAATAAATAGACTGGGGCAGTGATGGCAAACCTATGGCATGGGTGCCACAGGTAGCACGTGGAGCCATATCTGCTGGCATACAAGCCATTGCCCTAGCTCCAACATGCATGTGTGTGCTGGCCAGCTGATTTTCGGCTGGCACAGAGGGTCTGGGAGGGCGTTCTTGACTTCCAGAGAACCTCAAGTGGGACGGAGAAGGGGTGTTTTTACCCTCTCCTGGCTCCAGGAAAGCCTTTGGAGCCTTGGGAGGGCAAAACGTGAGCCTACTGGGCCTATCAGAAGTTGGGAAACAGGCCATTTCTGGCCTCTAGAGGGCCTACAGGGGGCAGGAGAAGCTGTTTTCCCCCTCCCCAGGCATTGATTTCTGGGTGTGGGCACTCATGCATGCGCAATAGCACCCACCCACACTTTTTCAGTACCTGAGGGAAAAAAGGTTCACCATCATTGGAATAGGGTATGATTATTATACTGGAATAATAGGGAATAGGGAAAAGAGAAGAAGGTGGTGATATATGGTGGGAACAGTTTGTTAAATGATTATTCGATTTGATTTGTCTATTTTTTGATCAATTGGAATTTCTATTAGTGATGTTGATTGACATCTGAATATTATACATTAATTAATGATGTGATTTTTAAGTTAACTATATTACAGTTTGATATGTTTGATTTGCAAAATAAATTTTAAAATGACAGATTAGTAATATGAGAAAGGAAGATACAGTATAATGAATAGATCATGAAAGAAGTTAATGTGATTTATGCCCTTGGAATTTGAATAACTTTTGTTTTTTCCCCTGTATTGTTATGGTTAGACATTAGGCATAAAATAGTTGACATAAATTGATATGTAATGTTTGAAGGTAAGTAAATTTGGATTTCTTCTCAAAGGGAAATTATTATAAAAAAGGGTAAAGAAATATGTATAAGTAAGGATATATGAAAATGATTGAAGCACCATAGCCTAACTTTATTAGATGAGAGAAAGCAGCCTATAGAAAGGTATTGCTTAATATCATCTTAAATTTGAATAAGAAGAAAATAAATTTTATAATCCAGGTGACAAAATTAAAAGGAGGTAACATGAGATAAATGATGTACACTGGAAATAGATATGAACTATTTTCTTGTACTGAAGATTTAAGATATATGACACTGCATATTTGTATGAGTGGAGAAAAATAAAAAAAATATTTTGCAAAAAAAAACCCTGCCTGCTGGGAAGCTTCCAATTTAAGGTGATGCCCTTTGGACTACAGGGTGCCCCCATGTCTTTATGCAATACATCAACAAGGTGCTCCACACCCACCTATATAAGGGGGTGCTTGTTTATTTAGATGACATTCTCATCTTTAATATGACAAGTTTTGGAACAACTCATAGCTGCCAAACTATATGCAAAGCTTTCCAAATGTAAATCCCACAAGACCACTATACTACTTAGGATACTGTATCTCCAGCGATGGGATAGAGATGGATCCAGGGAAAGTGAAAGCAGTGCTTGATTGGCAGCCCCCGTGATCCCTCAAGCACCTGCAAAGCTTCCTGGGTTTCGCAAAATTCTACAGGCAGTTCATCCTGGCAATCGCAGAAGTAGCCCTGCCACTAACAGAACTGCTAAAAACTGGCATAATGCCCAACAATGAAAACCATACCAGCCCATTGGATGGACGATGGACTGCCAGAAAGATTTCAAGAGATTGAAGAGACTATTCACCCAGGAGTCAATCCTGACCCAGAGTGACAATTTATCATTCAGTCAGATGCTAGCAATGTGGCCATAGCAGAGGTGCTGTTGCAGGAGGATAAGAAAGGCCAACTCCTGCCATGTGCTTATATTTCAAAGAAACTTACCCTGACCAAGAGGAGATGGGCCATTTGGGGAAAAGAGGCCTATGTTGTTCATTGGGGGCTGCTTACTTGGAAACAAATCCTTGAAGGGAGCAAGGTACCTTTCAAAGTATAGAGAGACAAGGGGGTGTGAACTGAAAAACTTAAGGCAGCCCTGCTTAGGAACTCCTGGATTAATGAGAACAAGGAGATCCTGACCATGAGGGAAGGTTTGTGTCAGCGAACCAGCTAGCATCTGGAAAAATAAATTCAATTCCACAGAAAGTTCCATTTATTATCAGAGCCATGTCTGGATTCTGCCGTGATAATATCAGCGCTGAATTTAATTTCCGTGATTTATTTTTAGGTTAAAATTCATTCCCACCCCCCACAAGTCCATCACATGTACCAATCCAGGGAAAGGAATGCTAGCTTCCCTTGTACAGTAGATCTATAGCTCTGCACAAAGAATGTGCTCTAGTTCCAATGTCTCTCTATCTCTCTCTCTCACTCCTCCCATTCCCTATCACTGTTATTCTGTCAGGAGGCCTGACAGCTTGGCTTGGGAATGGGTCCAAATTGTACATGCCTGCCAGTCTCAGATTGGAGATGCTCCAACGAAGTCACGATTCCAAACTGGGAGGACACTTTGGTGGCCAAAGATGAAGGGCGAAATGGAGGACTATGTAAAGAGCAGCACTACCAGAAAACAACAGGCCCGGAAAACCGCTGGGACTGTTACAGCAAGTAGCCAATCCCAGCAAATCCTGGGAAGAAGTAGCTGTAGACTTCATATTTGAACTCCCAGACAACAAGGGAAATACCGTGATCTGGACTGTCATCAATTTGTTCTCCAAGCAAGTTCATTTGATTGCCTGTTCTGGATTAACATCAGCTAGACACCTGGTGAAATTGTTCCTCAAACACATTTACCGCTTACACGGAGTCCCGAAAAGGATCATCTCTGATTGAGGGGTGCAATTCACTGCCATGTTCTGGTGGGAATTCCTACTCTCCTTTGGAACCACACAGGGACTTAGATTGACATTTCAATGGGACTATGGAACATACCAATGTGATGGTAGAGCAATATCTCTGTAGACTATCAGCAAGACAATTGGTCGGAGTTGTTGCCATTTACAGAAGTAGTATATAACAAGGCCATCCACAGCAGCACTGGGTTCTCCCCCTTTCAAATCACAAGTGGCCAAGAGTTCGTTCCCATGCCGGAACTACCTACAGCAGCTACCACATCAGTGTCACTGACTGACTGGATGGATACACTAAACAAAGGATGGGAGAATACCAAGAAAGCGCTAACTGATGCGGCAGAAGCAAGCAGACAAGCACCTGTCCCTCCTACAAATACATTTCATTGAGAATGCCCAGCATAAAGCTGGGGCCTAAATTCATGGGGCCTTTCCCCATTGTCAAATTTATCAATCCAGTCACTGCGCAGCTAACGTTGCCTAGAATATAGGGGAAGATCCACCCAGTATTCGATTGTAGCATACTAAAGCCAAGGAGCTGGTCTAAATTGAGACCTCAATTCAGCCACCACTCTCCCCCCCCTGTGGTCATACAAAGGGAGATGCATTATGAAGTAGGAAAAAAATTAGGGGTCAGTTGCAGTATCTAATCCATTGGAAGGGTTACCCTTTGGCTGAATCCACTTGGGTGAAGAGTTGGAAAATTCAAACTGACAGATTGATTAAGCAAATCCATGATAAATACCCAGACAAACCAAAGGGTCCCGCTGGCGGGGATGGGTGGTTAATAATACAAGAACTAATGCCCTACAAGGTATTTCTTTTCTCTTTGCAGGACATGCTTTTTTCTTGAGGGGAGGCCTCCTATCAGACTGAAGCCAGAATGCTTGGAGGTCTTGGCCTGCCACATAATGCTATATTCTTTTGGAATGTTTCTTGCTGTGGGACATTGGGAGAGGCAGTTGCATGAGGAGTTAGAGGTAGACAAAATAGATTCCTTTTAGAGTTTCAGTGTCATCTTTTGTCAGCACTGGGCCGGAAGAAGATGTGTGTGTACGGACCTGGTGGCAGAAGATTAATAGTCCATGTGATGAACTTGTGGGTATGGGACAGGAGAGTGAACTGTAAACTGGAAGTAGAAATCCTGGGGAAATCAGATTCAGGTTTCCCCAGAAACATGCCAAGATAGCTCTAAGAATAAATTGGAACATTGAGGAAGTCTTTGCCTTGGACTCTGATTTGAACTTAGATGCTAATTGGAACGCTGACACTAGTGAGGAGAAGGACTGGGGAGACATGACAGTAGTATTTCAATATTTGAAGTGCTGCCACAGAGAGGTGGGGGTCAAAGTATTTTCCAAAGCACCTGAAGGCCAGACAAGGAATAATGGATGGAAACTAAACAAGGAGAGATTCAATCTGGAAATAAGGAGAAATTTTCTGACATTGAAAACAATCAAACCAATGGAACGGCTTACCTCTGGAAGTTGTGGGAGCTTCATCAGTGGAAGCTTTCAAGAAGAGACTGGGCTGGGAGAAGGGAATTGACAGTTGAAGACCAGAGTGTTTTGGAATCTGGTTTGTGCTGGTACACTGGCATTTTCAAGGCTGTTTGCCCTGAGAGTAGAATTTCACCAACTCAAACACCTCAGTGATTCCCAAAACTTTTTGGCGGTGCTGGATTACCTCCACAAGGATGGACATTGGGAGAAGGCTACGGAAAGCCAGGTCTTTTAAATTCTGTACTGGACTACAGGAATTTTAGATTCCTCTTGACTGTATTGCAATCAGCATGTCTTTGTAAAAGTGCCTTTTCACTTCAACAAAATGCAGTTGAGAGTTTTACTTTCCTAAGGGATCAGATTGAGGCAGATCTAACAGTAAATTTGCTCTAGGATGCATTAAACTGAATTATTGTAGTGATAAAAAGCCAAAATCCTGAATGGACCTCAGATAAAGAAGTAAGCTCTGCAGAAGGCAAGTTTTAATGAGAGGTATTAAACCACTTACTAAAAAAACAGAAAATCAAGCTAATAAATTTAATGGCCTTAGTGCTCTGTACACTAATAGATCATGAAAAATAAATAATTAGGAAAGACTAACATGAATGATAGAGGTTGCAATATGGCAGATTGAGTTTTTGTGAATGGAAAATAGCAGTATTTGTGTCAGGATGGCTCCACTCAGTATTTAAGAAAAGTAAAACTCAGAGTCCATTTTGAATTTCAAAAGTGAACTTTACTAAATCAGAAGTGAATGCATCAGAAGCAAAGCAAAGTCTGAGGAAAAAGGTGTGACAGTTGCCCATATCAAAGTAATCCCACTGTCCCCATTGTCCATCTTCATCAGGTGGATGCATCCTCACCGTCATGTCATGCTTTTGAAATGCATGCCACTAATGGATCCTTTATCATCTCTTCTCAGGAGAAAATAAACTCCCCTGGCCTTCGCCAGAGGAAACAAAACTTACTGGGGCCTCTCCAGCTACTTCCCCCACCCACCCATATACCAAACCTCCACCCCCAACCCCCGTTACTTATGACAGCTGAAGCACAGTTGAAGGATGAAACACAGCGAGGCTGACAATTTGCTTGTTTACTTTATTGTCATTGTCATTGTACCTCCTACAATGAAATTAAATACCATCTATAACTATTAAAAAAACCACAAGCATACATCCTTCACATTCTATAAATTGAATTGAGAATCCCTGATACTGCATTAATATTGCACTATACAGTAGAATTCAATATAATCACTGCTCTAGAATAGAAGCTGTTTTTCAGCCTATTTGCCAGGTGGTAATAGTTCAAAAATAGTTCAAAAAAAGGATGTGATGGAGCTTTAAAAATGTTCTGAACTTTCTTAAGGCAGCAGGAACTATAAAGCTCTCCCAAAGAGGGGTGAGGGCAACCAATGCTAAGCCTTTGGAGCATTATCCCATAGGACATAGATAACAAGGACAAGTTGCAGTCTATGTTAAAAATAACTAATCTTTCTTAAAAATCTATATGAATAAATTTAGCAATGCTGAAGAGAACATCTGGGTTAATATACGTGGAATCATACATAGCTGATGTCTGCTATTGCCTTCTCTTGCCTGGATAACTTGTGGATGATGCCTTCCAAAAACATATTGCAGATACTGTATCTTAATAAAGACATGAAGTAGAAGTGGTGGGAGGTTTTAATTGCTTTGGAGACATAAACTGCCAAATTTCTTCTACAAAAAGTCTGACTCTCTTTCATCTAAGGTGTAAACAAAATATTGATGGCCATCTGTCAGAATCTGTAGTTGTAGAGTTGGACCAGATGAACTGCAAAATCTCTTCCAAGCCCTTAAATTCTATAATCCTATTCTAAATCTGTGAATAAAAGTTTCTAAAAGGGAGCCAATTGGTTACTGTTAATGCAGCTCAAGATTGCACAGACATTCACAAATTTACGTTATTTTTTCCAGCCCAGATACAAGACATTACACTTGACCCCAATGAATAGTCAAATTCATCTGGATTTGACCCAATGTTCAAGTATGTCAGGGTCTTTTGGTTTATTTGAATTCTTCTTTTGTCCTGTAAGGTACTAATCAATTTTCCTAGCTAGGTTAGGAAATTTGAGGCAATGGGGCTAAGTGATGATAAAAAAATTAATTTGGATTCCTAAGCTGAACTCCATGGCCTTAAGACCTCCTTCAATCTCAATGGTTTTATGATCCTGTATAATGTTGTAACAAAGAGGAAAAAATAAGGTAGCAAAACAGTACTGGTGTTTCAATGGGATACAACGATAGTATGCTGGACTAGCTATATTATTAAACACATTTAAGAGAGCTGGTTAAAAGAACAGAAGAAGGCAGGCCTTAGTAGAGTAAATTGTTAGCTGCCATAGATAAGATGGAGAAAGCTTGAATAAAATCTATTGATCCTCAATTAGAATGCCTGCACAAATGAAGTAAATAATTAAAACATTTAAGGTGAGCGCTGACTAAATATTTGTTATCAGTTGCAAAAACAGTATTTATAATATACTAATATTTCTGGAGTGAATAATACTAAATCCAAGACTAATGGATTCCAAGATAGAATTTTAACAAGTACATTCATTGTTATTCCATATTACTTGACTTTCTTTTCCATAACCGCTAATCTCCTCTTATGTCATCTTGGTAAACAGGAAAAGCTTGTTACAATTACAAACTGGTAATTACACTGCTAGTTTCAAAAATATGAAGTACTAAATGCAATATATTAATGTAGAGTTCATTTGGGTATTTATATGAGAAGATTTATTATCAGGATCCTTATGTAAATAGTCATAAGCAATATGGTATATGGTCACTTAAATATGGAGATTATAATATGGAGATTGTCCATATGTTCTAAAGAAAAAACATTCAGATAAGGCCTGACATTAAGTATATATCCACTACCCCTAAAGCATTGAGGTTTAAGAGTCTCAATTTTGAAAAACTTGCCAAAATTGTAGCTTCTGAGGCTGTTACCAAGTTAGCAGTTGGATTGCATTCTTTCTCTCCCCACTCTCTTATTTACTCTCTTTTTGAATTTATTATTAAAAAAACAAATGGAAATACAGCAGTACTTCGGTTTTCGAACACTTCACAGTTTGAACAAATCGGTATTCGACCAGGAAATTTGAGAAACTTTTGCCCTGAAATCCACACAAAGATTTGGAACTCGAACACCTGAGATGAGCTGAGTCCAGCCGAAGGGCGCAGGTGGTGGCGGCAGAGGCTAGAGCAGAGGCAGTTTGGTGGCAGGAGGCACAATCTGGGAAGGGGCGGCTGACAGAAGACATGTGGGCTGCCAGACAGCCGAGAGGCTGCCAGACATCTGAGAGGCCCGGCGGCAGCGAAATCAGCAACGGTGGCAGTGATGGCCACATGGGCCACCAAACAGCTGAGGGCTCTGGGGCGGCAAGATCAGCGGCAGCAGTGGCCGCATCAGCCGCCAGACATCTGAGAGGCCCAGCAGCAGTGAAATCACCAGTGACGGTGGTAGTGATGGCAATATAACCTCAAGTAAATCAAACTTCTGTGAAATCAAACTGTCCACTTAGGAAACAACAGATTGACAGTCAATTTCACATGCTGTTGTGTAAATGGAATAGTTGTGCAAATTAAATATTCAATGAGAATATTTCATTCATTCAGATCTAGGATGTGTTATTTGAGTGTTACCTTTATTTTTTTGAGCAGTATATTTAGACAGTCACCAATTGTGCAAGTTCTCCCACTTAAAAAGATGAGAGAGGCCTGTAATTGACATCATAGGTAGACCTCAACTATGAGAGACAAAATTGAAGATGCTCCATGAGTTCAGGGATCAAAAGCTGTTATGCACTGTAATGGCATTCAGCTTACGATGGTCACAGCATAGGCACAGATCTTCGGTTTTCTTTTTTACAAATAGCACCAAGGCAGACAAAGGCAATAAAGAGGGACAGATGAAACCCCTGGCTAGGTTTTTGTCCAAAAAGTATTTTAACGTGACCAATTTATGTTCCGACATTGAGTAAAGGTGTCCCCCGGGAAGCTTGGGGTTTGGTAGTAAGTCAATGGCACAGTCATAAGGTTGGTGCAGGGGCAATTGGTCTGCCCCTTTTACAATAAACATATCTGCAAAGTCCAGGAGGCCGGCCGGGTGATGTCAGGTTGGGCTGGCATCTGGGCTGCGCAGATTTGGCGTATGTGATCCATGCATTGCAGGCTGGGAAAGGAAATAAAGTTCTAGGACCACAAGATGTGAGGATCATGAGTTCTCAGCCAGGCTAAACTAAGGACTAAGGGAAAATGAAGTCCTTTGGTAACATCTAATAAATAAATAAATATAGAATTGGATGGGCTCCTGTCGTCCAATGGCTAGGCAAACCAGTTGGGTCATGAATTTGATGGGTCCGGACAACAATACATGCCCATCGATTGTCTTGACTACCATGGGAGGTTTGACTGGGCACAAGGGTATAGCATGAAGACGGGCAAAGGTTTCATCCATGAAATTGGTGGTAGCTCCGGAATCCACCAAAGCATGGACTGGGAGGCTTGGGTATGGTTCTTGAGAATTACCTTGGTTGCTAGGATCAGTTGTCTCAGGGGTCCAAGGTCCTCATCTGTAGAACTGGAACTTGGCTTGGTGCCTGCCCGACCTAATGTTTCCACTAGGCTGGGCTCTGATCGTTTCCCGGCAGGACTGCCTGGAACTGTTGAGCTGGGCCATGGGCTGGAACCAGAACAGGAACTGCGGCACCACATCTCTTCTGGGGACAGGTGATGTCAAAATGCCACCCCTCCACAGTACAGGCACTTCAGCTCAGCGTCTGGCTTTCTCAACTTCAGTCAGGCAAGATCTGGCAGTACTGATATCCATCAGCTCATCTCTGGCAATGAGTGGTGGGCAATTCCCAGGGTATGCAGGTGGCATCTGGAAGACACGTCTTGGCACAGGGATGGGCAGATTGACAGGTGTGTCCTGGATTCCCCGGCGAGGAGCAGGAACTGGTCTGTTGTCCTCAAAAACTGGTGTCTGTTGCCTGGTCAGACAGGCCTGGGTAGATCTCACTCTGGCTTCAATTTCCAAAAAAAGCTGGTACAAAGTATCTAGTGTAGGAAGAATGGCAGAGTGCATGGGCTCAGTCAGGATTTTGGCAGACAGTGCATCTTGGAACATTTCCATCCAGAGCCCCCTTATTCCAATTTAGGGGAGTACTTAAATGACGGAATTCAGCTATGTAATCAGCTACACATCTGGAACCTTGTCTTATCTGACATAGTTGTCTGGTGGCATTCTGGATGTGAAGGGGGTCAGCAAATTCATGTTGCATCAGCTGGCAGAACCCTGCATAATCTTGTAGAACAGAGTCTTGTCGTTCTAGCAAGGGAGATGTCCATTCTGCCGCTGGTCCAATTAACAAACTCAAGATAAAAGCAACTTCCATCTTGTCATGAATAAAGTTGGCTGGACACACTGCAACGTACATATGGCTTTGACTTAGAAAAGGGGTGAATTTATGATGGTCTCCGCTGAATCTCTCTGGCAGGGCCAGATGGCATTTTAATCTTGGAGGCAGAACAGGAGGCGGGGGTGCGGCAGCCACAGGGGGCGGAATCTGCTGTTGCAAATTAGCTATTTGGTTTTGAAGGGCTACTACAGTCTGTTGAAGATCTTGCATATCGGCTTGCATTTCTGCCATGACGTTAAGAAGCCTGCGCAGTGGATTGAGTGGGCGGAGATTCAATATGTTCTGTGCACAGTCCTCGGAGTGATCCCCAACTCAGAAATCACTTATTTTATGATAAAATCCAACTCTTTATTTGAACACAAGCACACATAATGAAATGTAGGTTTTTAAAACAGCACAGAAGGAGTTATCTTTCTCTTTAGAGCTAACTGTAATCTATTATTATTATTATTATTATTATTATTATTATTATTATTATTATTATTTATTAGTCTTGTATGCCACCCTTCTCCAAAGTCTCGGGGTGGCTATGTCCAGGAAAAGTGCCAAAAACTCAGCCTTATCTGCATTCCTTAGATAAAGTCCATTCATTACTTAAACATATGCATTTGCTCACCAAAAACCTCCCAGCACAGCATCCCACAGAGAATGTTTTACTGAAGCAGAAATCATGATTTTTAAACCTTGTTCAGTTACACCTCCCAGCCTCATGTCTCCTCCATTGAACAACGTTGAATATCCACACCCAATTTCCCACAATCCTTTGCATTTTTACTGACTGGAAGTGACATCACACTTCAAAGAGGCTAAGGCTGTAAAGAGCAGCTGTTGTGAATGCTTTTACAATGTAACTCCTCTCGCCTTCTGAGCAATCTTCTTTAGCGAGGGTCAATCCACTGACCTTCCACTCTCATGTCTTCCTCATCCTCTGACTGGAACCACTCCCCCATTGTCACATCAGCCCCCTCTGGTGGTTCCTCAGGCTCACTCAAGTCACTTTCTCCCTCACTCTTGCTTTCTGCTTCACCTGGCAACCCTCCTGGCCCAGGGTATCCAGAGGGGCCTGGCCCATCCCCTCAGAATCTGCCATGACCTGAGGTGGACAAGGAGCACTCACAACAGCTGCTCCTTAATTTCCAGTTTTCCCCTAAGCCTCACCAATTGTTATTGTCTAGTTGACGGGACCTGGAGAATGCTGACTCTGTGTGACCTAACCAGTCGCTGGGACTCATGCTTCAGGAGGCAGCCCCACAGGTAATCTGGTCCGATGCCATGTAGGGCTTTATAGGTCATAGCCAACACTTTGAATTGTGTCCGGAAACCAATCGGCAACCAAGTGCAGTCTTCTATAGTCTTCACACAAGACGTCAAGATGCTTGATGTCTTGTGTGAAGTTTCCACAGTCTGTGTAGATTTGGGGAGCCATGTGATGATCTGGTGTTGGTCCACTGTGCTTCATTAAGTCCAGGGTCAACGCAGCTGTCTACCAGGAGATTTTAGAGCATTCTCCAATGCACTTGCAAGGAGAGTCCAGGATGGGTAGTTCTCAATCTGATTGGTCGGGACTGAGTTTAATTTTAATATTAGGCAGGCACCGCCCCCCTTAGCCCTCCAGTCTAAAAACTCAGTCGCAGTAAAGGGACTTAGAGTTAGTTTTCTCTTCAATAAATATGTATTTATTGTGTTTTTTATATGTATTAATTTTTCTTTTTCTTTTTCTCTTCTTGCAGGTGCAGTTGGGGGGATGTTTTCCTCATGCAGCCCTGGATTTAAAACCTCCAGTGGGTTTCATCCAGGGGCTTGCTGCTCCTCCTTGGCAAGCCGGTTTTTTATGGAGTGAGCACCCGGGGAGACTACCTCCGAGGTAGACCCCGGAGGAGAGGAAGAGGTTGACGCCTCGGGAGGGTCCGCCCCGCCCGTTGCGAACATACCTGGGATCGCTGATATGCCTAGGGAGGCTCTACAGCAGGGGAGTGGCTCCGGCCCCCCCCCCCCTCGCCCCCTCGACATCGACAGAGGATAAAGGGATGCCGATGTGCAGTTAAATACCGGCGGCAGGGGAAGTATCGGCTGAAGCCGTTTTCCCCCAGGCGTTTAGAAAGAGCCAGAGCACGGGCTGGTTAGAGAAACTTCCCGCCCGCCTCCTGGGTAATGTCGCGCCGGCCATCTTGAGAGCCCGAAATTGAACGGGCAGGCAGGTTCGCGCTCGGCGAGCGTCTCTGGTTGCCAGGACAACGGTCCGGCGGCCATGTTTTATGACGCAATTTTCGCCAGAACGCCTTAATCATTCCTCAATTGGCGCCAAGTGTCTCCTCTTCCCGGGGCACGCAGGCGCAGTAGCCAACCGAGCAGTTACAATTGGCGGTCTTTATTGCTAGCGTTTGCGAAGCACTACGATTCCGATCGGCGATTTCTGTGAGTAAATTGAGGAAGCGCTTTTATACTATGGCTGACCAGTCAATTCCGGCCGGGGAGGAGGCCAGCATCGCCAGGCCTACCACCCCCAAGATAAAGCCTCAGAAGCAGAAATCCTCGCAGGGGGCAGCTCTTAGAGAGGCTGAAAAGCGCATAAAAGCGCTAGAGAAGCAGTTGGAATCTTCTCAGAGGGCTGGGGGTCCACCATCTATGTCTGCCCAGCCCCTTATTACCATCCCTCTACCGGTCTCCCCCGTATTTGCTCCAGGGGTTGCAGGCTCGGCATCTGAGAGGGATTGGTCACCGGAGAGGCCCTTCCAACCCTCTCCCTCTCCTAGGCCCGAGGCATCCACATTTGCAAGACAAGCAGCATGGCATTCCTCCTACTCTGCTCAACAGCCAGTCCTTCCTCGCGGTGGTCAGGCACAAACAGCCACTTTCACCCCTACGGCTGCTGGATTGCGCACGGCACAGGATGCCTGGCAGAGTATGCCCCAGGCCTTACAAGACCTTGTTGTCAGTGCCTATACGCAAGGTCAAGCAAGCGTGGCTCAACAACAGCCACCACCTGCGGGCCCTATTCCATCGAGATTCAGGGACCCCTGGCTGGCTCCGGTTTCTCCTTCCGGCTTGGACCCCAGGGAGGAAGATGAATTTTCCAGAGATGACTTCAGCGAGGTGGAGGACGAGCTCTCTGGTGATGACCAACCACCAGAGCTTCCGGCTTTACCTGGCCTTTTCAAATCCACCCTTTTCAAAGTCCTGTTGAACAAGGCCAAGATGACCATTGACCAAGCGGGCGAAGGAGGTCAAGGTGTGCCTTCGGCACCAGGTCAACCTTCGGGGGGCCTCTTCGTGTTCCCGAAGCAGGAGACGGTCAACGTACCTTCTTCTCATTTGTTTCTGGAGACTGTGCAACGGCCATGGGAGAGCCCTGCAACGGGGCAAGGCCCGTCCAACCTGGACAGACGTTTCTACACCTTTGACCAGGCTATGGAGGACCTTCTGGAGGTGCCTACCGTGGACAAGCCGGTCACCAGCCTGGTCTCCAATGCCCTTGTCCCTTCGGAATCTCAGGAGGGGTTAAGGGCCGAGGACAAAAGGGCGGATAATGTTGTTCGCAGAACCCATCAGATGGCGTCTTGGGCCGTAAGGGCAGCCTCGGCAGCCTCCTTCTTTAATCGGGCTACGCTCCTCTGGATTAAAGACATCCAGTCCAGAGTCGATCCACAGGATGCGAGAATGCGCCAGGACCTGAATAAGCTGTTAGCGGCCACTGAATTTTCCGCGGACGCAACAGTCAATGCCGCTAAGTTCGCCTCCAGAGCGATGGCTTCGTCGGTCGCCTCCCGCAGACTCATCTGGCTCCGGAATTGGCAAGCCGACGTAAAGTCTAAGTGGGCCCTGGCTTCTTCCCCGTTCAAGGGCAAGAAGCTCTTTGGAGACATCTTAGACGATGTATTGGTGGAGGACAGGGACAAGAAAAAGGTGATGCCCAACTCCACCAAGAAGCAGGGAAGGCGTTTTACTCCCTACAACCGGAGACAGCCCTTTCGGAACGACTCCTCCTCGACCAACAACCAAGGGTCGAGGTCCTACTTTGCTGGATCCTTTGGTCAGGGCTCCTTTCGTTCCGATAGGAACCAACAATATGACTGCACTAGAGCTTTCCAGGGCCGACGCCCCTTCAGAAGTTCAGGCAGGGGGTACAGAAAAACTAAGTGACTTTTCCGCGGACACCCCTCTGGGCGGCAGGCTAATCCACTTCTCGGACGTCTGGTTAAACACCTCATCAGACCCCTGGGCGACTGCCACGGTTTCTCAGGGCCTAAAAATAGAGTTTCTATGCCCTCCTCCTTGCCGCTATCTGCCTTGTCGTGCCCCCTTGGACATTCCCAAAAGGAGGCTCCTATACCAAGAGGTAGCTCACCTAAGGGAGATAGGAGCCATCGAGGAGGTCCCTTTGCCTCAACAGGGTACGGGATTCTACTCGGCTATTTTCTTGGTTCCAAAGTCGTCAGGGGGGGCGCGGCTCATTCTGAACCTTCGAGGACTAAATCGCTACGTAAAGTACAGGAGGTTCAGAATGCACTCTCTACGCTCCATTCTGGCTGCCATCAGGAAAGGGGACTACATGACATCTATAGACCTAAAGGAGGCCTACCTCCATGTCCCCATTTTTCCTCCTCACCGTCAATATCTGCGCTTCTGTCTAGATGGGGCCCATTTTCAGTACAGGGCCATGCCCTTCGGGCTTTCATCGGCCCCAAGATCATTCACAAAACTGCTGGATGTCCTAACAGCTGGTCTCAGACAGCGATCGGTGCGCCTACTCGCCTATCTGGACGACATCGTGATTCTGTCCAGAACAAAGGACATGGCATTACAGGACTTGCACTTGACAATTCAGTCGCTACAGGATCATGGCTTTTCGATCAACTTCGAAAAGAGCCACCTGAACCCCACGACTCGGCTGGCTCACCTGGGAACCAATATAGATTCCAGGAGGGGCCAGGTCTTCCTGTCCCAAGAGAGGCAATCTACCATCAGAGAAATGATTCGAGGCCTGGCGTCACAACAACACCCTCAACTCTCCTTTCTCTCCAAGCTTCTTGGGACACTGGTGTCATGCATCGACATAGTTCCATGGGCCAGGTACCACCTACGCTCCCTACAGTGGTTCCTTTTACCGTTCCAGAGAAGGAAGATCAGTCACTCACACCTACGGGTGCGTCTAGACTCCGGGGTTCGGCGGTCCTTACAGTGGTGGGTATCCCCAGCCCTATCAAAGGGTTCCCCCTTTCTGGAACGATACCCTCTCACGATGACAACAGACGCCAGTCTGACGGGCTGGGGGGCCCATCTTTCATCAAATTTGGCCCAGGGCCTCTGGGATCCATCGGACCTGAGGAAAGTCAACATCAATTTCCTGGAATTGAAGGCAGTTTCCCTAGCTCTCCTGAGTTTCGCGGACCTGATAAGGGGTCAGCACGTCCTAGTCCGAACCGACAACGTCTCTACCCGGTCTCACATCAACAGACAGGGGGGGACTCGGTCTCGACGACTGATGAGGGAAGCGGAGGTCCTGCTCAGTTGGGCGGAGGTCAATCTAGCCTCCCTGTCCGCGGAACACATTTCAGGAGTGGAGAACGTGTGCGCGGACTGGCTGAGCCGAGAGACCTTGGACCCAGGGGAGTGGATGCTGGACCACACAATTTTTCTGGACATTGTACGCAGGTTTGGGAATCCAACCCTAGACCTATTCGCTACGCACAACAACTCTCAACTCCCACGCTTCTTCTCCCGCTTCCCGTCACCGGGTGCGGAAGGGGTAGACGCCCTTCGACTACAGTGGCCACCAGGACTTCTGTACGCATTTCCGCCGACCTCCATCCTTCCCAGAGTAATCCGGAAGATTCTGGAGCAACGGGCGGAGTTGCTGCTGCTGGCGCCCTACTGGCCGCGCCGCAATTGGTTTGCGGACTTGATGCAACTGTCAGTGTCACCCCCCTGGAGGATTCCGGACTGCAGGATATCTCTCTCTCAGGGCTCGATCTCCCACCCAGAGCCTCAATGGTGGCAGTTGACCGTGTGGAGATTGAGCGGCAACACCTAGAACGTCATAACTTACCAGAGTCAGTTATCAACACTATTCAGGCCGCGCGCAGGCCTTCGACAAGACGAATCTACCAGACAACCTGGGCTTCCTTTTCCAGGTTCTGTGAGGAGCGGGAGGTGGACCCACAAAAAGCTTCCCCTCCCTTGGTCTTAAGTTTTCTTCAATTGGGCCTAGAAAAAGGGCTAGCTCCCAACACCTTACGTCGCCATGTGGCCGCCTTATCCACTATCTTAGGCGGGGATGGCTATAGGTCCCTCGCCAGACACCCTTGGATTAGGGACTTCTTGAAAGGGGCCGCAAACATCAGGCCACCACCAATTCATCGCTTCCCATCCTGGGACTTGTCGTTGGTGCTTCATGCCTTAACGGGGCCTCCATTTGAGCCGTTTCGCCATATATCGCTCCGTTTGTTAACAATCAAGACTGCCTTCCTGGTGGCGATCACATCTGCCAGGAGGGTCTCTGAAATCGCAGCCTTTTCTACTAGGGAGGACCTTTGTAGATTTCACCCCGACAGAGTAGTATTAAGATTGGACCCAGCCTTTCTCCCTAAGATCAACTCTACCTTCCACAGGGCGCAGGAGATTGTGTTGCCTGACTTCTGTAGCCATGGGACTCATCCTTCGGAACTGCGGTGGCATAAGCTCGATGTGAGACGAGCTTTGAAGATTTATATCCGCAGGACCCAGGGATTCAGGGTTTCGGAGGCCTTATTCATCTCCTTTGCATCCAGGTCCTTGGGCACTAAGGTCTCGTCTAGGACGATAAGCCGTTGGTTGTGTGACTGCATCAGGGAGGCTTATCGATCTAAAGGATCACCTGTTCCACAGGGACTTACCGGACATTCCACACGCAGTACGGCTACGACAGCGGCCTGGAGGACCCAGGCCTCTCTAGAGGACGTTTGTAGGGCAGCCACTTGGGCGGCTCCGTCTTCATTCATCAGACACTATCGAATTGACTCCTTTGCTTCTGCGGAAGCAGCCTTTGGGAGGAGGGTGTTACAGCGGGTGGTTTCCTTCTCAGAGCCCCCGGTCCGTCCTTCTCCCTCCCTTAGTTAATATCTTGGGTATATCCCATCCTGGACTCTCCTTGCAAGTGCATTGGAGAAGGACCGTTGAAACTTACCTGAACGGTCTTCTCGATGCACTGCAAGGAGAGTCCAGACCCGCCCGACTCCGGGACCGGGGTCCCCTTGGAAGGTGGTGGGTTTTTGGTTGTTTGGAAGTTTTTTGATTACCTGAGGGTTTAATAAAATAAGTTTGTTAGCTTTACTGCTCCTTCGTTTCCTTTAGACTGGAGGGCTAAGGGGGGCGGTGCCTGCCTAATATTAAAATTAAACTCAGTCCCGACCAATCAGATTGAGAACTACCCATCCTGGACTCTCCTTGCAGTGCATCGAGAAGACCGTTCAGGTAAGTTTCAACGGTCCTTTCATGCTTCCTTCCGCAGCCGAGCTTTATGGGGATGCTGACTTCAATTTTCCAGCAGGCTTTGGCACCTGCCTACACTGACAAAAGCACCAAAACCTGGTTCAATTATCATGGGATTACTGTGCTTGATTGGCCAAGAGAAATATGAGACACATGAGACCGAACCATGCAGAAGAGCTGAAGGTTGATAGCTTCCACGCCATTCCGCATTGAGGCAGTAATTGCTGCAAAAGGGACCCAAATGAAGTACTGAATACATATGCATGCTTATACTTTTCAGAGGTCCATGAGAACATAAGAAATTAAGAATAGCCATGCTGAGTCGGGCCAAAGCCTTGTACATAGGGATCTTGAGCAGAAAGAGAAGGCAAAACCCTCCCTTTCCTTTGACCCCCAACAAATCGTACCCAAGGGAATCCTGCCTGCCTCAACCAACATAGAGGCAGCACTTGGACATCCGTTTCAATATCTACCAATACACTTGGCATCCATGAATCTGTCTAATCCTGCCTTGAAGCTATCCACAACCTTTTCTGGAAGTGAATTCCATAAACCAATGACCCTCTGGGTGAAGAAATATTTCCCTTTATTTGTCCTCACTTTCTTACCTATGAGCCTTAGGGAGTGCCCCCTTGTCCTAGTATTGTGTGACACAGAAAAGAATTTTTCTCTATCCACCTTTTCTATTTCATGCATGATTTAATTCACTTTGATCAAGTCACCTCTTAAACACCGTCTTTCAAGGCTGAAGAGACCAAGGCATTGCAATCTGGTTTCATAAGGGAGGTGCTCCATTTCCTTGATAATTCTTGTTGCCCTTTCCTTTATATCCTTCTTAAGGTGCGGTGACCAGAACTGTACACAGTACTCCAAATACAACACTTGCTGACCTATTTTCAATTCCCATGGAATTTGCTTTTTTTACTGCTGTTGTGCAGTGGGTTGACATCTTCATTGAGCTGTTCCAACATCCCTTTCTTGGGTTGTCTCGGAAAGCTTGGTTCCCATCAATTGGTAGGTATAATTGGGGTTCTTTGCCCCCATATGCATAACTTTGCACTTGTTTGGGTTAAAATGCATTTGCAACTTTGTTGCATACTCATTCAATTTCGAGAGATCTTTCTGGCGCTCCCGACAGTCAGTTTCACTTTTCACTACCTGGAACAATTTAATGTCATCAGCAAACTTTGCTACCTCACTTTTTACTTCTACATCCAGATCATTAATGAATAAATTAAAAAGTAAAGATCCCAAAATTGAACCTTGGGGTACACCACTTGTCACTTCTTTCCATACAGAGAATTGTCCAAATATTGCCACCCTTTGCTTCCTACAATTTAGCCAGTTACCAATCCAGAACAAGACCTGTCCTCTAATTCCGTGGCTGAAGAGCTTTTTTAGGAGCCTTTGGTGAGGCACTTTGTCAAAAGCCTTTTAAAAGTCAAGATATACAATATCAACTGGGTCTCCTTTATCTATGTGCTTATTTACACCCTCAAACAATTCTAACAAGTTAGTAAGACATGATTTGCTTTTGCAGAAACCATGTTGATTTTCTTTCAGCATTGCATGTTCTTCTATGTGCCCAGTAATTTTATCTTTAATAATGGTTTCCATCAATTTGCCTGGAACTGAGGTTAAACTGACTGGTCTAAAATTTCCTGAATCACTTCTGGATCCTTTCTCGTAGGCTTCTAGCATTTGCATACAGACATTTATATATAATTTTCTGGTGCACTTTCAACTTTGACTGTAGATTTTGATTGTAGAATTTGTAGATGGCCTACCATGTCCTTCTGCTTGATTATCACAATCTAGTTTTCCTGTTGACTCATCAATGTGTGCATAATTTCCACTCTCCATATTTGGCAGTGCTCCTTCTCGAACTGGAAGCTGCCTATCTCCTTGGAGGTCCTGGGCTTTAATCTTCTACCTAGCAACCTAAATTTGACATCCAGGACCTTTCGCTTAGTCTTACCAATGTCATTGGTACGAACATGTACCATGACAATTGGCTCCACCCCAGCACTATCTATCAGCCTGTCTAGATGCCTCGCGATGTCCGCAATCTTTGCACCCAGGAGGCAATTTACCATGCGGTCAACACTTCCATCACAAATTTGTCTCTCTATGTTTCTAACAATTGAATCACCCACTACAAGAAGCCCCCCCTCCCACCACCCATGGAGAAGTATCCTTGGTGCAAGAGGATATGGGCACATCCTCCAAGGAAGGGATTCCAACTAAGGAAGCCTGTCCCTCTTCCATAGAATGATGTCCTCCCTGCCCAAGATCCCTATTCTCCAAAGTAGCTGAAAAGCTGCTCAGCATGGAGTGAGATGCTCCTACTGCATCCCTGAAGATCTTCTACTGCATCACTATCTCTCTCTGCTTCTCCAGGCCTGCTATCTTGGCTTCCAGAGAAAGACCTTGTTCCCTAAGAGCCAGGAACTCATTGCTCTGATCGTATACCCAAGTCTTCTGTGCAGAAAGACAGATATACATATGACACAATGCAAAACACTGGGAAGCTCCCCTCCCCCTGCCAGCTATCTATCTCCATTTCTTATTAGTATGCGTTTACTATTATTTGTTTGTGATTTGATTTGATTTGATTTGATTTGATTTGATTTGATTTGATTTGATTTGATTTGATTTGATTTGATTTGATTTGATTTGAATGCCGCCCCTCTCCGGAGACTCGGAGCAGTTTAGTATTAGTATTCAAATAACTTTTTTTTTTTTAATTGACTTCCTCTTCTATATATTGATACTTTTAAAATGTTTTTATAAGGTTAATAATTTTATTCTCTTACTCACTTCTATAAAACCAAACAGCTTTTTAGGTTATTCAGCTTTTTGTTTTGGTCTTTACTTTTTGGATTTTTTCCTACCTGTTTTAGGATTATATTATGCACCGATAGATGTGCAGACTGCTAAAAAAAGCCGAATTAATAGCTAAACAAGAAACTCACCCCACAAACTTACCAGGGCTCAGCAGGTATTCTTCCCAAGGTTCCTGCTAAGTTCCTTTCTCCTTTTTTATTTTCTCTTTTTTCCTCCTTTTTTGAAAATGCTTCTCAAACAAGGAAGGTCCAATATTGTTCTATGTACAATCCTTGTTTTATTGATTGTATGTAATAATCTAAGTTTCTGAGATGGTGGATTTGGGGGTTTCATGAGCTGTACCCCATAATCATCACAATTATGACAAATCATGGCTTGAACTATCTTGCCTGACATGTAATGAGTCTCTCTCATATATTACGTTTCACCTTTTAAGTTGCATTATTGAAATAAATGAACTTTTGTATGATATTCTAATTTTTCGATTTTTACCTGTAGAACAAAGAAAAGACCTTGAAGGTCTTCTAGTCCAACTTCATGCCCAAGGCAAGTGCCTTACACCATTTGAGTTAAATGGTTGTTCAGTCTATTTTTGAAATCCTCTTGTGGTGGAGCACCTATAACCCCAGGAGGCAACCTATTCTATTCATTAATTGTTCTCACTGTCAAGAATTTCTTTTCGTTTCTACAATGGATCTCTCTTTAATAAGCTTCATCACCAATCGGGCGCTTCCCAAGCACCTAGGACTACTTCTTGTCCTGACCTCTGATGCTTTGGAAAAATAATCCAAATCCCCTGTTCTCTCTGACAGCACCTCAAGTACTGGAAAACAATTATCATTTTCCCTCCCACCTCTCAATTCTTCTTTTTGACAGGCTAGACTAGTGATGGTGAACCTATGTCATGGGTACCACAGGTGGCATGCAGAGCAAAATCTGCTGGCACACAAGCTGTTGCTCTAGATCAGCTCCAATGTGCATGTTTGTGCCAGTCAGCTGATTTTTTGGCTCACAGAGGCTCTGCTAGGTCGTTTTTGGCTTCCAGAGAGTCTCTGGGGGGGTGGGGGAGGGCATTTTTACCCTTCCCCCGGTTCCAGGGAAATCTTTGGAGTTTAGGGGAGGCAAAACATGAGCCTAATGAGCCCACCAGAAGTTGGGAAACAGGCCGTTTCTGGCCTCCAGAGGGCCTCTGGTGAGCAGGGGAAGCTGTTTTCGCCCTCTCCAGGCATTGAATTATGGGTATGGGCACTCGTACATGCATGATAGTGCACACCTACGCTTTTTCAGCACCTGAAGAAAAAAAGGTTTCCCATCACTGTGATAGACAAACCTAGTTCTCTCAACCATTCATCATACAATTTGACATCAAGAGCCTTTATTATCTTTGTTGCTTTCTCTCCACATTTTCCAATTTCTCAACATCTTTTTTGTGTCATGGTGACCAGAATTGGATGCAATATTCCAAGAGTGGTCTCACCAACATGATATAAAATAGTACTATCTCATGATCTGGATGCTATCCTTCTATTGAAGCAGCCAGGACTGCATTGGCTTCTTTGGCAGATTCATCACTTAAATATGGCTCATATTTAAATGATGGTTCACTAGGACACTTTGATCTCTCTCACAATTACTTTCACATAGTTATAGACTCATACATTATGGACGTTCTGGTTTCTGGTAGAATTTTAGCTATTACAAATAACCTTTACTAAATGCAGTATTTCATAAACAAAGAAACTCCATCTTTATTCTCTTCCTTCGGTATTCAAAATACACTTCATACTAGCACATTTCTTGTTCTCCCGTTATCTCTCCTAATTGCATTCCTTTTGCATTCCTCCCAGCCTCCTCCGTTCACCAAGATTTATGTACTCCTATCATATTTCAAAAACAGCAGAAATGACTAGAAAATAACAGAATGAGTTTGCTTGCTTGGAAGTTGAACGGGAACACCTTCCATTTTTGTTCTACAACATTGAAATTCCACCCTTCTTCTCCACTGACCCTCTGACGTACCAAATACATCCCTCCAGTATTTAACCCATTCCTCCCCTTAATATCTTCTTCCAAACACTTGTTCCTTATGTTTGTGGCCCTTCTGAATTTAGGATCGACCCAGTCAGTGTTCCCTCTAATTTTTTTGGGGGGGGGGCGGAAAAGTATAGTGTCTGAGCGACAGTCCCTTCAGGACTGGGCGGCACTCTTTCCCTCTCGGCTTCTGGGCAGGTTTGAAAAACTCTGAGTTGATGATGATTTTTAAGTGAGCCATTGCTCACTGCTCAGCTTAGAGGGAACTATGGACCAAGTGAATGTCTGATTCTTCCTCGCTAGATTCTGGACTCATAGCAACATCCTGTGGCTGGCCTCCCACCTGTTCTACTACCTGTAACCCCGGGCCCATCACTAATTCATAAACACTATCTGTATCAGAGTCCTCAAGTTCTTCATCATCCTCCAACTGACCAGGAGTATGTACAACAGACAATATGATTAAAAGAAGTATTTAAATGAATGAAAGAATATCTATATGCCTTTCCTCCACCTGATTTTTACAACACTTTAAAAAGTCAGAAAAAATCAACAGAACATTTAAAATTCTACGCTAAATGCATTAATCTTGATTTATGTAATAATTTTTTTGTCTGGATCCTGTGACAACTTCCTCTTAAGGCAAACATGTTGGATTAAATGCTGGTAAACTCTCCTACTACAGAACTGCTAAACCTGCTCATACAGATTGAAGCAACAGTGGCTAACTGAGCTAGATGAAAGGGAGGGTGTCAACCTCTTATTACTATTTTCTGCAATATAATTAGCTGCATGTCCAGGAATAGTCTCTGTTCAGGAACCAATGGATTAATAAGTATGAATCTTCTTTTCTAAAACTTCCCAACCCTGAAGCTGTACATGCTGAAGCAACAGAAATAACCCTAGAGCTCTTTTATTTTGATTGTTTTAGCTATTGTGTTACTAAGTAGAAAGTTGGTTTGGAATAAAAGCAATTTTAAAGACGAAGAAAGAGAATTTTCTTAAATAACCTGGCTTTAAAAATAATAGCCAGCCCTTTGTAATGGCACCTACTGTCTTCTCCTATCCCAGTCTGGAGTTTATGGCATTTTTATTAACTTCTAGGCATCTAAGTCATAAATTAAGATAAGAAAGGACAGCCAGGGGAGTTTTTATTTTCCCCAGCCCATTTTTCCACCCTGTAAGACCTATACAGATGTTGTTCTTCAAAGCTTACTTTAACACAGCCAACTCCCTCTCCTTTTTTTTCTACTCTATTTTCTTTGGCAGCATGTTCCAAGGATGTTCCAACAAGAGTTCCCAATCACCAGGTCATGGCTATTTGAAACCTGGCTGGGTGTGTGGCAGGCTGATGCACATGTGTGCAGCTTGACTCACATGAGCAGCATGTTGGCACACATATACATATGTGCATCTCAACTTGCACATGTGATGCAGGCCCACTTCCTGCTAACCCCCCAAAGCCAGGCCACCAAGCCACAAAGGTTGGGGACTGTTGATTTCAAACATCCCTGAAAGAATAAATCATTGGATCACTTTTGCTGTGTACTAGATTTTACAATAGCAACCATTTTCCTATACTGAATTTTAAAAATATAATTATTTTGACTCCTTTTCCCAATGGTTCGATGCTGGAGTACAAGGATAACAGACAGAGAAAGGAACTGATTGCATATAAAGAGTATGGAGGATGACATTGATAATGATAGGACATATCCAACGGCACAGTTGAGTTATCATCAGTATGCTGATGATACTCAGCTTTATATCTCCATCCCATGTCAATTCAGTGAAGCAGTGGAAGTGATGTGCCAGTGTCTGGAGTCTGTGAGGGTTTGGATGGGTGTTAATAGGCTCAGACTCAACCCTGACAAGTGGCTGTGGGTTTTGCCTCCCAAGGACAATCCCACCTGTCCATTACCTGGGGGGGGGAGCTTTTGTCCCCTCAGAGAGGGACCGCAACTTGGGTGTCCTCTTCAATCTGCAGCTGAGTTTAGAAGACAATCTCTCAGCTGTGGCAAGGGAGGCTATACCAGTTGCTCACAGTCACTCACACCCTTATTACCTCGAAGTTCAACTGCTGCAATGCTCTCTACATGGGGCTACCTTTGAAGAGCGTTCAGAGACTGCAAATAGTGCAAAATGCAGCCATGTGAACTATTGTGGGTCTTCCAAGATCTGCTCACATCTCACCATCACTCTGTGAGCTGCATTGGTTGCCAGTTGGTCTCCAGAAACAATTCATAGCATTGGTTATGATCTATAAAGCCCTACATGGCTTAGGACCAGATTACCTACGGGACAGTCTTCTGCCTCAGGACCCACAGTGTCAGCCTTCTTCAGATCCTGTGAGCCAGGAAATGTCATCTGGTGGGGCTTGGGGAAGAGCCTTCTCTGTGGTGGCTCTAGCACTTTGTAACCAACTTCCTCTGGAGATTTATACCGCCCCCACCCTTCTGGCCTTTTAGGAGGCTTTGAAAACTTACTTTTTCCGGCAGGCCTGGGGATCCTGAACTTCAATATCTAGCACCAGCCTTTAGTTTGACTGTGGCGTGAGTGACTAGGGCTGCATGATTTTAAATGTGGGTTTTTTAGATTGTTTTAAATATTGGACTTCTGAACTAGTTTTTGTATTTTTATATGTTGTGAGCCGCCCTAAGTCCGATGGATGGATAGATGGATGGATGGATGGATGGATGGATGGATGGATGGATGGATGGATGGATGGATAGATAGATAGATAGATAGATGATAGGTAGGTAGATAGACAGACAGACAGACAGACAGATAGATAGATGATAGGTAGGTAGGTAGATAGATGATAGGTAGGTAGGTAGATAGATAGATAGATAGATAGATAGATAGATAGATAGATAGATAGATAGATGATAGGTAGATAGATAGATAGATAGATAGATAGATAGATATTACCAAATGACAAATGACACGGTTTAAGTCTAAAGCAAGAATCAATTAACACAGACATGAATTCTCATGACAATTGGAGGGGGGGAGAAGTAATGCACATGATTGATCACTTACATAGATTAAATCAAGAAATCAACTCCACAAAAAGACTAAAGCTATTATTGGCTACAATTAATATTGTCTTCAGTAAAAGAATCTTGCTTGTTTGACTTTGCTTTATTCCAGGGGTGGGTTCTAATTTTTTTTACTACCAGTTCTGTAGACCTGGCTTATTTTGTGGGTTACTTGATGGTCATGTGATGGTAGATATGGCTTCATGGTCATGTGACTGGGTGGGAGTGGCTTGGTGGTCATGTGACTGGGTGGTCATGTGGCTTGGTGGGCGTGGCCAACCTGACATCACTCACGTCAAGTGTTAGGGTTAGGGTTAGGATGTCTGGCCTCTCCTCACCACAAAGGCCTCAACAAGATACAATTTCTACTATTGAACATCCAAAATATACTTCATTGTTCTTAATTGTTCTCTTTCCCAGTGACTTCATTTCCCAGACAGAACTATATGCTGGCTTCATATGACGTTTTGCAGTTCGTTCAATTGTGATTTTTAACTTCTGATTTTTATGATCTTTCTTTTTTTCTAGGGACTTTGTGCTCAAACGTTCTATAGTCACTTGCATTCCTGTAACCATGCCACATTCAACATGAAGGTAAGATAAATAGTTTAATACACACACACACACACACACACATATACATACTGTATATATAAATGTAAATATACACACACACACACACACACAAATATATATATGTGTGTGTGTGTGTATACACACACATATATGCATATAGACAATGTATGTCATACATACATACATACATACATACATACATACATACATACATACATACATATCTCAAAATGGCTGAGGGGTTAAAGACATTGAGCTTGTCAACTGGAAAGCTGACAGCTGGGGTTCAAGACTCGAAGCTGCACAATAGGGTGAGTTCTTGTTAATGTACCAGCTTCTGCCTGCCTAGGAGTTTGAAAGTACAAATTTGAGTAGATAAATAGGTACCACTTCGGTGGAAAGGTAAAAGTGTTCCATGCACCGTGGTGTATGGTTATGCTGGCCACATGACCACGGAGAAGTTTTGGGATAATTTTGGCTCATTTTGACATGCGTTAGCTAAGAAACAGTAATGAGCACTGCCCCCTAGAGTCAGACACAACTGAACATAGGAAACATTTACTTTCATGCTTTCATACCTACATACATATAAAATCTGTGTATCAAGTAATTTTGCTGCTGAGTATATAATCTGAAATCATTATTTTCCAACAATAACTCCAGAAGAAGACACTATTCTCCCCATGGAAAGGGGAAAATATTTATATTCTTTTTTCATTTTCTACTTGCCTATTGTTTCATTAATCACGTTCATATCTATACTTTTTATACATTAATATATAAATAATATATATATAAATAATATATATATAAATAAAATAATATAATATAATAAAATAAATATTTTGGAGGACTTCTGTTTATCATGTGTTCAATTTTAACAAATTACAATCATGCAATTCATTGCTGAATTGTCTTACCCCTACTACTTTGATGGAATTGTATTTAGATTCCTGGATCAAGGCAATATTTTTATTAAACTTCAGATTGTACCTTGTCCAGAAGGTAAAATTTCAGATTATACCTTCCTCCCCAACTACTTAATTATATATATATTAAAAACCCAACAAAGATGGAATTAAAAAAACAAAACATTCCTATGTATTTTTAACAAGAGAGTTATTATAATAATAATAATAATAATAATAATAATAATTATTATTATTATTATTATTATTATTATTATTATTTATTAGATTTGTATGCTGCCCCTCTCCGAAGACTCGGGGCGGCTCACAGTTATATTAACAGCATGTCTTACTTCTATTGCTGCATTATCTGCCTTCCCTTTCTGGAAAGGATGCTTTATACTGACATCAGGACATGTCAGTTACCGCAACCAATTTTGGTCACTGTACTATAAAAAAGATGTTGAGTTCGGAAAAATTTCAGAGAACAGCAACTAAGATGATCAAAGGTCTGGAGACTAAAACATTTGAAGAACAGTTACAGGACTTGGATTTGGCTAGTCTAAACAAAAGAAGAAATAGGAATGACATGATAGCAATACAGTGATCCCCCGCTCGTTGCGAGGGTTCCGTTCCAGGAGCCCCCGCAACGAGCGGGTTTTCGCGAAGTAGCGCTGCGGAAGTAAAAACACCATCTGCGCATGTGCAGATGGTGTTTTAAACTTCCGCAGCGCTAGCGAGGAGCCGAAGATTGGGGGGCGGCGCGGCTCTTTTAAAACATCGCCGCCAACATGGGGGGCTCGCTAGCACCCCCCCGAACCCCCAACCCGGCGAGCTGCCTCAGGGAGGAGGATCGGGCGGGACCAGGTGGGGGCTGGAATTTCTCCGCCAGGGCGAAGGGCGGGCGAGCGGCGAAGGGCGGGCGAGCGGGTGCTGGGGAGGGCTTCTCGCCCTCCCGCCAGCAAGAGGGGGAGCGAACGGCGTGGGCAGGCGAAGGGCAGGCGAGCGGCAGCGAGGAGTTTGCGTGGGCGGTGGGGAAACTCCTCGCTGATGCCAGCAAGAGGGGGAAGACCCAGGGAAGCCGCCCAGCAGCTGATCTCCCGGTTGCCATCTACGCATGCGTGCCCATAGAAAAAAAAGGGCAAGCATGCGTAGATGGTATTTTGACTTCCGGGTTGAAAAATCGCAAATTACCCTGTTCGCAATGGTCGGGGACGCAATAACCGGGGGATCACTGTATTCCAGTATTTGAGGGGCTGCCACAAAGAAAAGAGGGTCAATTTAGTCTCCAAAGCCTCAGAGGCCGTGGTGGGCTACAACCAGTTTAACAACCGGTTCAGTGATCACGTGCTTGGCGCACATTTAAATGCTTCGCACATGCGCCTAATGTGCTTGTGGCTGTGTTCAAAATAAAACAAATTGAAGTTCATCTGCTTACCTTCAAAGGCAGCCCAGGTAAGTAGGAAATACAGGATAGAATAGAGCAGGTGTAGAAGTACGGGGCCAACTGATAATCAGAACTACCGTTTCACCTGAACTGGCAGCAGCCCACCACTGACCAGAGGGCAGGACAAGAAACAATGGTTGGAAACTAGTCAAGGAGAGGAGCCACCTGGAATTAAAGAAAAACTTCTTAGCAGTGAAAACAATTAATCAGTGGAACAATTTGCCTTCAAAAATTATGGGTGTTTAATCACTGTAGGTTTTTAAGAAGAGACTAGACAATCACTTATCTGTAATGGTATAGGTTCTCCAGCTTGAACAGGGGGATGGACCAGAAAACTTGCAAGGTCCCTTCCACCTCTATTATATTCTAAACAGTCTAGCATTATATTCTTCTGCAGTGTCCTTGAATTAAACATAAACATTTGTATATTGATAATTTTATATAATATTTATTTTGATAAAGAATGTTACATCTGGCCTAAAATACTATGATAGAATTACTGATTGACATCCTTAGTAACTTAATTAGAAAAGTTAAAAACTGTCAATAGAATGCCAGTTAAACAGAACAAGGGCTGCAATTTTAGAAGCTATAATTACAGTTCCAAAAATTAATTGTAGATATGTAGAACTCAGGCAGCTGAAGTAGGCGTTCATATTGTATATGTAACTATCAAATTATTTGAACTCCTTTTTCATTCTGAAAACTAGGGTACTCAATATATTCTCATACAAGAATATCCATAGCTTAATATTGGAAAGTAAGAGTATTTTTCATGTCAATTCATAGGAATTAAGAGGGAAAAGCAATATAAAGAATCATTTTAATTTGTCTGCTCCTAGTCATCTTTCAATTTCTTTATTTGGAAATGGTTTGCCATTACCTTCTTCCAGGATATTTTTGTGATATCCAAATGTGTTTGTTCTAGGATTTCCAGGTGGTCTGTCATCCACCTATTTGATTCATACAAATAGAGATTTAAATATGACCTAATTACTTCAACCTATGAAAAATCCACCTGATTCATCTCAACAAAGTAATTTCAGTGCCTTTGGACTGCATTAGGCCAGCAGTGTGGAATAGGATTTTGCAAAGCTGGCTGAAGTGCTTTCAGCTGGCTGCTTTTAGGATTGCCCACAAGATATCTCAGAATCATTCAGTCTGGAAAGCACTTTGGCAAGCATTGTTTCATTTGTTGCTGCTTGCCATTCACCACAGCAGTGAAGCCACTTAGAATGCTTATTGCACAAGTTATGTTTGGTCTGGACTTCATTGTTGGTTAGTACCTTCCTTTTGTACATCCATTTGCATACTATGGTTTTGCAACCTTGTGACACAGTTGTAGATGTGAACACATTATGTTCAGCCATGGATTGCATTTCCTTATCCATGCTTCTTTCCAGTTTTCTTGTTCAATTTTAATGTCAATGCTTCCTTATAGTTTTTTGGCTCATACCATACATTACACACTTTAACTTTACTAGCAGAATACCTGTCAAATGGAATCCCCTTGTTCCACCTCTCTGACCTGCGTGAAATTGACTGCTCCTGTGTTTCAAACCTCTCTTGCTTCATGTCTTTTTCAGCTCCTTCTCCCTGAACACCAACACCATCACTAAGTGATTTACTCCCATTAAGTGGATCACTATCCCTAAGTGGATCATTCCATAAATTTGCATCAAAACTGGCAGATCCGGAAATCACTATTCTTTTGCTCCCATTGCTAAAGAGAAAGCTCTTTGAGCCTGGTTCATAGCCCATAAGCCTGAGCTTTCTAGCTTTTGGTTGTCCCTTTCTTCTCTTTGTATTTGGAATATGCGCCCATGCATTGCTTCCAAAAACCCTTAAATGTGCCAGAGATGGCTTCCTCCAATATGGCACTACATATGGAGTATCATTAATAGATGAACTCTATAGCCTACTACTTAAATAATTAGCAGTCAACATGGCTTCACCCTATGGGTCAGTTCTTGTTTTCCTCGCTGCCAGTTCACTCTATGACACATCATGTGCATGCATGCACAATGCTAAAAAAACATGCACAGAAGCAAAAACAGATGTGGTGTGGGTTCCAGACAGATGGACTATATTCAAGGATTGGTCTGGCAAATATTTTAATGCTCTGGTTAGTAATGTGAGATTATCAGAGCAGAAGCGATGTAGGACTAGGTTAACAACTCTTGAAACCTTTTTGGCGATGTTGTTGCAGTGGGCTTTGGCAATTAGGTCATTTGATATGAGTATTCCAAGGTCTTTTATGGAATGAGGGTTGTCTGTAAGATCTTGTTTATTCAGCTTGTATTTGGTGTTCTGATTTTTTTTGCCAATGTGTAGGACAGAGCATTTATTGGTTGAGATTTGGAGTTGCCAGATGTTTGACCATTCAGACACAAAGTCAAGGTCTTTTTGGAGAGTAGCTGTTTTATCAGTGGTGTTGAAAAATTTTACATCATCGGCAAAGAGAATGCAGTTGCTTGTAATGTGATCGCAAAGGTCATTTATATAGAGTATGAAGAGTGTTGGTCCTAGTACGCTGCCTTTGGGTATGCCGCTGATAACTGGAAAAAGACTAGATATGGCAGTCCCTATTTTGACAACTTGTTGTCTGTTTGATAGAAACGCAGTTATCCAGCTAAGTAGAGTTCCTGAGATGCTGTAGGATTTGAGTTTTAGAAGTAGTTTGTCATGAACTACTAAGTTGAAGGCTTTACAGAAGTCAATGTAAATCGCATCTATTTTCTGAAACCAAATTGTTTGTTAGAGAGTAGGTTGCTAGTTTTTACGTGGATGGTAATTGATGGTTTATGATTGATTTCATGACTTTGCATGTGATGCAGCATAGAGAGATTGGTCTGTAGTTTTAACTAGGCTGCGATCTCCTTTTTTGAAGATGGGGATAATCATTGCTAGCGAACATAGCTTTGATAGAGACCTGGTCTGGAATTATTTTTTAAAGATTATGCTTAGTAGTTTGTCTGTGGCTGTTGATAGCTTTTTTAGGAAGTATGCACATAGACCATCAGGCCCAATTGATAGTGAAGGTTTAAGGTCATGTAGTGCTTTTTCAACATTATCTTCTGTGAAGCCTATTTGTGTTAAGTTGTTGTAAGTATTTGAGGTGCAAGTAGGGAATTTTGGGGATGAGCCATTGCTGTTTACAAAGGCCAAGCCAAAGAATGTGTTGAAGAGGTTAGCTTTGATTGATTCATTGTAGCATTCTTTGTTGTTGGGCCCTTTTTTGGTGGTATGGATCTTGAGTCCTCGAGTGTCACAGGCTGATAGCATCCAGGCCACACTGCATTGAGGCTGTAATTGCTGCAAAAGGGGCCCAAACCAAGTATGGGTACATATGCTATATTATTGGAATTTTTGTAGATTAGGAGTATGGGGTTGTGGTGTGCCCAAGAGCCAGGTAAAATTTGTATTTCTTTTATCTGATTTATAATGTAAGAATTGGACCAAGCCATATCGATACGTGACCATGATTTGTGTGGATGTGAATAGAAGGTGTATTATGTTTTCCGAGGGTTAAGGGTTCTCCATATAGAGCCGGAATGGTGCAGCAGGTAGAGTGCTGTACTGCAGGCCACTGAAGCTGACTGTAGATCTATAGGTCAGTGGTTCAAATCTCAGCACTGGCTCAAGGTTGACTCAGCCTTCCATCCTTCCGAGGTGGGTAAAATGAGGACCCAGATTGTGGGGACAATATGCTGACTCTGTTAAAAAGTGCTATTGCTAACATGTTGTAAACTGCCATGAGTCTAAGGAGAAGGGTGGAATAAAAATTGAATAAATAAATAAATAAATAAATAAATATGTCTTTAAGTGTATATTCATATGCTAAATCATCAAACGTAGTTGGGAGATTTTTTCTTTGATGAGATTGTTTAGTGCTCTTATAGTCTTTTTTTTGGTCTTGTATGGCATTAAAGTCACCTATGATGATAACGTTAGATAAATTCATTTCATTTATTTTTTATGTAGTTATGTGAAGAAGGTAGGTTGTTTAATAGTAGGTGCATATATTCCTATTATTGTTAATTGTTCTTTGTTAATTGATATTTGAACCATTAATATTTGCCTGTCTGGGTCCTCATAGATGAGGTGTGGTGTATATTGAGGTTTAATATACATGGCTATTCCTCTTCTTTTAACCGATGCTGAGGCTGTAAAGAGTTCACCAAGGCCTGGGAGAAGCAGAAGCGAGATATCTTTTTTTTGTAATGTGTGTTTCCTGTAGACATGTTATATGGAAATTGTGAGATAGAAGTTTATGAAAGATTTCTTTTTCTTTTTCTGTCTGAGTTCAATCCGTTTATGTTAGTTGAAAATATGACTGTCGTTTTCTTGAGTTGATGTCGATAGTTTGTTGTATATTCTATTTTCTTGCTTCTGCTTTTGCTCTTATGATGGGTCCTTGTCTTTCATGCTTATCTTGTTTTTGTTGCAATTCATCCGCCTGGGTTGGTCTCAAGTCGTCTTCTTTGTCCTGTGGGTTATCCTCTGAACTTAATTCTTCTGTACTTGTTATATCTTTGTTGTCTTTTTCTTTTGTAAATCTGTCTTCTAAGGGTTTTAGGAGTTCTTTGTAAAATTCCTTTGCATCCTCTGGGGTGTTGATTTTATATATTTTTATCAAATAAAGTTACCAAGATTCCTTCAGGAATCAACCATTTAAATGTAATTTTATTTTTATTTAGTTTATTTGTCAAGAATTGATAAGGTTTGCGTTTTTCTCTTATGCGCCTAGGAATCTGTATAAGTACTATAATTTCTTTCCCCTTATGTGTAATTACATTTTCTTTTGAGGCTCGATATATTTCATCTCGAGTACTCCTTTTGGTGAATCTGACGTGTATTTCTCGGGGGAGTCTGTGTCGCCTTGCGAATGAAGTTGTAATTCGATAGATTTCGTCCATTTGGTCTATCATTTCCAGTTTTGTTTTCCCTGTCATTTTAGCCAGAATTTTGGCCATGGTTTGGGGGAGTTCTTGGTCTTCTGATCCTTTTACATTTTGAAAGCGTAAGAAGAAAGACGATTTTTCCATCTCAAGGTTCATCAACGCTTCTTATTTTTATTTTTATTAAGAAATTCTGTTCTGGCTTCGGAGAATTGTAGTCGGGTCTCAGTACGTTCATTTGTTTCCTCTATCTTTGTAATTTTTTATCGTTATTTGCTACAATTCCCTGGACGTTTTCCATTTAATTATCTAAGTTCTCCATTCGGTCATCTAAATTGGCTATGTGGTCTTGTATTTTTTTAATATAATCTTTCATGATTCCCATGCTACCATACATAGCATCATAATTGCGATCAATAGATTCTTGCATTTTAGTCATCATCTCATATAGTGATGTCATTGTAATGGTCTGGGGAGGTTGTGAGATTTGCGCTGATGTTGATTTGTCATTAGGGTTGGTTTCCACTGCTCGTTGGGAAGATGGGATAGTAGATTGAGTGTCATTTTTCTTCCAAGGTTTCGTTAGCATTATTTGGTTTGTGGAAGACATATTGATATTGTTATTGTTGGTTTTTCTTTTTTTTTTCCTTTTTAATTATAAGTATTGTCACGTTAATCTCAAGTTTCTTACTATAAAATCTCTAGTTTCTTAATGTAAGCTTCAATTCTTGTGTTGATAGAGATATTCAAATCTATGTGGAGATTATTTTAGTATTGATATGTTATGTTAATTTTTAAAATGTG
This sequence comes from Erythrolamprus reginae, assembly GCF_031021105.1. Lineage (NCBI taxonomy): Eukaryota > Metazoa > Chordata > Lepidosauria > Squamata > Dipsadidae > Erythrolamprus > Erythrolamprus reginae. The sequence goes on from NC_091950.1 coordinate 217,692,791, forward strand.
TGGTTATTTGTTTAGTAGAGTTATGATGTTGGGTTAGTAAAGAGTGAGTTTATATTAGAAAATAGATATGTATTAATTTCAAGGGGAATTCAAACAAAAGTTATAACAGTTATATATATAATATTATTACACCAGTATATTGAAATCTATAATTTTTGTGTTCAATCTTGTCAGTTGTATATATTTATATCTAAACAAATTTGTCTATATTCAATTTATATATTTTACTCTTTAATCTATATTTAATCTATATTTTTATGATCAAATCAGTCAATTCAGTAATTATATCAACATGATTAAGACAATAGTTATAAAGCAGTATAGAGAGATGGTCTATATGTTCTATCAATGCTCTATAGTTGTTCTATAATTGTTCTATAAGTTGTAACTTATAAATAATAATTCATAGGTATAGCCCAGTAAACCCAGTAAACAATTAATTAATTACTGATATCCAAATTAATAGAATATAGGTGCTATATATAAGTATATTACTACACAAATGTTATGAATTGGTTTATATTAAATATATAAAATATCATCTCTTATTGTTAAATAGTTAGGTCTTTGTATATTATTTGGAGAGTATCAACACTAGGTACAGTGAACAATAATATCAATAGTAAGTTTCCTTCCTAGTTTTCCCTGGCGTGTTGTCTTCCGTAAAGTCCAGAGGGTCGAAGGACAAGTTCTGAGGGTCGAAGGACAAGTTCAGATGTCAAGTAAAGAGGGGGAAATGAATTCAGTTCGTTCGAGTCAAATAGTCAATCAGAGTTCTGTTAATTAATCAGTCTTTTAATTAATCAGTCTGTTAATCAATTCGTAAGTGAAGAACGTTCGTGGTTTAATAGTTCTATATAAATCCAAATAGTCCAAATTTTATGAGTTCAATTCCAAATTATTATAGGGAAAAAGAGCGTAACACAAGGCAGGCTCAACAATCAGACAGTCCAGATTAATTCCAATTTTAAGAAAAGCGGGTATGCAGTTCAAAGTAATTATCAGGATCCTAGGAGAAAAGGGGAAAAATCAAGTGTAAAGAGAATAACATAGTCTTCGTAGGAGTTGCGGTTTGGGAGAAGATAAGTAGATAGAGGATAAAATGAGTTCCAGTGGGGATATGAAAGAAGAGGGAGGGAAAGAAAAGGATTTGAGTATGTTCCGGCTGTTAATCTCTAATATCTCTGACTCCGTTTCTTTTTGTTCTTTCAGCACGACGTTAGCAATTTTCCCAAATCAAAAACTAACCTTACTCTTCCCTTCTGCACTAGCAAAGTACCTTCACCCTTTGTAGCTATTCCGAGTTTAGACAGCGTATTCAATCTTTCTGTTCTGTTCTGAAGATCCCGTCAATTTACTGCTGCGTCACTGCTTAGACACCGACCAGGAGTGTAGGGTATTACCATATATTTTGCAGTCACAGTCTCGGAGTTTCCCACCACTCTCGATCTACAAAGGGGTTGCTCTCTTAACCATTCTTAACGCCTTGCGATCGCCTTTTCCAAACAACAAACTTCAAAGACCTCGTCCGTCTTTCCAATCTTCAGGGCTCAAGTCGTCTTCATGGCTTCCATATATGAGTCAGGGGCATTGCACTTCCGGATTGGTCTAATAGGCCGATCTCTTTGGGGGTCAGCAAAGGGGATTACCCCGCTGTCCAAGGAGCCACCCGGGCACCCCCAGATGCGCGGGAGATTTCCCTATCAGATCATGAGCTCTACAGGTCCACGATCGCCCGAAGGACGGCCGAAATCCCTCAAAACACCAAAGCTTCCTCGGAGCTGTCGAGAGAAGCGAGGCACCAGTGCAACGTCACAGCCGGAAGTCCTCAAAGTATGGGTACATATGCATACTTATACGTTTCAGAGGTCCAACTGTTCTATGTACACTCCTTGTTTTATTGATCACATGAAATATTCTAATTTTATGAGATGGAGAATTTGGGGTTTTCATTAGCTGTATCCCATAATCATCACAATTCCAACAAATCAGGGCTTGAACTATCTTGCCTTACATGTAATGAGTCTCCTATTATTATTATTATTATTATTATTATTATTATTATTATTATTATTATTATTATTAGATTTGTATGCCGCCCTTTTAAGTTGCATTAAATGAAATAAACGAACTTTTGCACGATATTCTAATTTTTTGAGTTTCATCTGTATACAATACCATACAGCAGAATCCAGAATCAATGATAACAGAAGTAATATTCACAGAAGCAATAAAGTACAGACTGATATAATACAGAGACAGTTAACAGAGACAAGTCATTATAGAGGCTCACTCATATATACATCAGAGAACCTAAGCCATGTGCAGGCTCTGAGTCTTCACTTATGGCCCCATACAAACAAATACTGTTTCAGTATCCAAACAGTCCCACATTGGCTGACCTTGTTACTAAGCCCTATTCCAGTTCATGTATACTGTGACACACCTCATACATTGCCGTTTTTTCTTTATACTTCCACTTCTCTCTTTCAGAATTTCATCAACTCCAGTTATACTATTCCTCTATTACTTGACTCACTCTAAATGTATTGTTCTTATAGTTTGATCTTCGTTCATTCTCTCTTCATGAACAAGTCATCTGAAAGTACTTTCTTCAAAAAGTTTGAAGCTTATATTCTGTTTTTATGCATTGAGCACCCTTTCAAGCTTGACCCTTCTTGTTTTACTACCCACACTTATTCAGTATCCCATTTACAGTTCAACATTTTATGTCACTCCTGACATATCCAACTATCACTTCCAAATAACTGAGTAGAAGCATGCTCTTATCCACACCTATTCTTTTGACAGACATTAATTTCTTACAAAACACTACATATCAGCTACAAGCTTTCTACTGGCATTTTTCTATTTCTCCATCTTTAAGTAAGCATTTCATCAGGATGAACAATTTAAACTGCTTGCTCTAGTTGTTCTCAATGTATTTGTGTTTTTCTCTTCATTTCCCCTGTTAAAGGCTACTTCTATCTTTGATGCATTGTTTCGGATTTATACTCCTCTTTTCAACATTGAGTATCTAACATCACTACAAATCATCCAGCTCTTCAGCCAACATAATCTGAATACCGAAGTACAGTTATAATAACATTCCCCATATTTAATGTTATCACAAGTTAACACATAATCAAAAGGATATCACCCATTCTTGTCTTATTCCTGACTCAATGATGAACAATTTGCTAAGTAAACAGTCTACTATATTTGCATGAATATTTTATGTACATTGTGTTTTACATTCAGCAGTCAACTTTCAATTCATATTTGCACAAAAATTATGTAATTCAGTCCTTTCCACTTTATTAAAGAGGCTATCTAAACCCTTGTGCAATAAAGCTATCTTCTCACAGACTTTTCTCAGTGACTTGCTGTAAATTTGATTTGCAGATTCCTGCCTAGCATAAAGCTACGTTGACTTCCCCAAATTTGTCCACTGTCAATAACACAGGTCTACAAAAAATATTTTTTGTAATCATCGCAGTTGATTTTGTACTTTTCTGAATCATTTTTTGTTCTAATTTCAAAAATTTATATAGTTTTTCTGTAGCATGTATAGTTTCCATGGAGCATCATCATTATGATAAGGTATAGGAAATATACTGGCAACATTAAGAAAACAGTAATCTACGTATCTGAAAAAAATGTGCATGAATGCTCGAAGCTTCAGCAACAAGCTCTGTGAGTTAATGGCCATTAATATCTAGAGATAATTTGGATTTGGTTGCCATAACTGAGACATGGTTTAAGGATTCTAATGAATGGGAAATATCCATACCAGGATATACACTGTATAGGAAGGATAGAATAGAGAGAAAGGGAGGTGGAGTAGCCATTTATGTTAAAGAAAGTCTAAAAACAACACTAATTCAAAATACATGTAAAGATCTGGAGACTCTCTGGATTTGTATGTAAAATAAAGACGGTTCTGTCATTAGAATTGGGGTGATCTATAGGCCTCCAGGGCAATCTGAGGAATATGACAACAAGATGGTGGATGAAATTACCCAAATGGCAGTAAAGGGAGATATTGTGGTTATGGGTGATTTCAACATGCCTGATGTTGACTGGAATATCCCCAGTGCCCTTACATGCAAAAGTAAGAATATAGTAGAGGCCTTTACAGGAGCAGCTCTGGCACAGCTGGTTAAGACACCAACTAGAGGGGAGAACAGGGCCGCCATCAGGAATTTTGGGGCCCCATACAGCCTAAGTGTATGGGCCCCCCCACCATTTTAAAACTACTGCCCCCAAATCCTGTGCCATGCCCACACACCCTGGGCAAGCCCTCCCCCGGCCCTCTGAGGTCAAACACAGCCCTGATGTGGCCCTCAATGAAATTGAGTTTGACACCCCTGGCCTAGAGGCTAAATCCTATGAACAAGGGCTAAGAGAACGTGTATGTTTAGCTCAACAAATAGAAAACTGAGGGGGGATATAATAGTACAGGTAGTTTCCCAATCTTTAAAGGGCTGCCACAGAGCAGATGGCATCTATTTATTCTCCATGCCACCTGAAGGTAGTACAAGAAGCAACCTCACCAAGAGGAAATGCAATCTGGAAATAAGGAAAAACTTGGGACTGGGCGGCATAGGATGTGTTCTTTGAGTGTTCCCTTTATTTTTTTGAGCAGTGTATTTTCATTTATGGCCAATTGCAGTGAGCTACACTCACATGGTTGCAATGTTAAGTGTTTTGGGACTAGTTTCTGGTATTTTCTTCCTGTTTCTGGCAAAAAAAACCCCACCCATTGATAAAAATGGGTTCATGCAACAACTGCTATGTTCTGGTAACACTCCACTACAGAAAAGGTTGTAAATCAGTTAGAGTCACATTGTAACTCTCTTAACAATTATCATGACTTAAACCATAAGTATGGACTCACAGTTGTAAATTAAGGACTATCTGCACATCTATGGTAGGAATGACTGTTTTACCTTGAGCTGGGAACAAGATGAGGGCGGTACTGTGCAATCATGGGAAAAGGGTGGGATTGTTAAAATGTGATGGAGTTGTGGTAAACCACAAGTGTGGGATGTAGACTAGATTTACAGAGCATATTAAGATGTGTTTGCCAAGTAACTGTGGATGTTGGCTAAAATGTGGTAGGCTTGTTTGTGATTCAGTGTTATCAAATGTACTCACAACTATTGTTTCTATGGACATTTCCACACTACCGGATTGAGAATACACACCACACTCCATATTGCTTCAAAGCTATATGGAGGACAAGTAGTCCTCGACTTACAATAGTTCACTTAGTTCAAAGTTATAAAACGTGTCTTATTACGACCATTTTTCACACTTATAACTGCTGCTGCAACATCCCCATAGTTATGTGACATTCCATTCAGATGCTTGACAACTGACTCACATTTATGATGTTGCAGTGTGCCAGGATCTGGTACCCCCTTTTTGAGACCTTCTGACAAGCAAAAGTCAATGGGGAAATTAGATTCACTTAACAACCAAGTTATTAATTTCCCGACTGCAGTGATTCACTGAAGAACTGTGGCAGGGAAAGTTATAAAATGAGGCAAAACTGAACACATTTCTCACTTAGCAACATTTATATGTTTGTTAGTTGATTGATTGATTGATTTTTATGCCACCCAACTCCCGAAGGACTCTAAATTTTGGTTTCATTGTGGTCGTATGTTGAGGACTACTTGTTAATGGTTTTGACTGCCACTAAGCAAAATTCTAAGAACTGGGTGAGCTAAACCAATCTTTCCATTGATTGATTGATTGATTGATTGATTGATTGATTGATTGATTGATTGATTGATTGATGATTTGATTTGTATGCCGCCCTTGTCTGAGGACTCGGGGCAATCACAGCATATAACAATACAGTACAACGGCAAATCTTATGAAATTTAAAATTACAATCTAAAAATCCAATATTTAAAAACAATCATACCGGTTCAATCATACAATATATATGTCATTTTGTTGGCCAGGGGGCTAATTGCTCCATGCCTGGCGACATAGTCTTAAGACCAGAAGGGAAGGAGGGTGGGGGCAGTGAAAATTTCCAGGGGAAGCTGATTCAAGAGGGCCGGGCCCCCCACAGAGGAGGCTCTTCTCCTAGGCCCTGCCAAGCAACATTGTCTGGTTGAAGGAGTGCGACAAACAGAAGTCATTCAGTGGTAACCTCTCCTGTCTACACTTCTACAGTTCATTTTGTGTGGGAGATACTAAGCAACTAAGATATGACCACTCTATAGCAGTGTTTCTCCACCTCAGCAACTTGAAGAGATAGGTGGACTTCAATTCCCAGAATTCCTCAGCCAGCTTGCTCTATATTGCCTGTAACTGCTAAACCTTCATGAGAAGGGGTTCTGGGGAGGTGGGAGACAGAGATTTGAAAAAACTGAAACAAATAAAACCACCATTTTATTTTTTTTATTTTGCAATTTCAGGGTACCCAGCAGCCAAGCCAGAAATAGTCAGAGACAACGATGGGTGAATCAGAGATATGAAGATGCCATGTTAAATCTTTGCAAAATGCTCAGGGGATCTCCTTAGCACAGTGGTTCTCAACCTGGGGGTTGGGACTGGGGACACAACCATGGTGTTAGGAACTAAAGTCCTTGGGAGTTCTCGGAGAGGGGCGGCATACAAATCTAATAAATTATTATTATTATTATTATAACTAAAGCCTCTATTTTCACCGTGGAACATATTTTTACAATCTGATCAATCAGGTGTTTACAGTGGGGGTGTCCCTCTGACCTTCCTGTCATTCAGAATTGGGGCTAGACTTATGGTTGGGGGTCACCACAATATGAGGAACTGTATTAAGGGGTCGCAGCATTAGAAAGGTTGAGAACCATGAGTCCTAAAATAAGTTATTTAGTAGGAAATAGCCCGGCATTTGGAATGAAATAATTTTTATTATTTTTAATTGCTTTTTTTCAGTGTGATGCAACAGTTTTTTTCTTTTAATGTGTCAGATGCCCAGCGAAAATATTGTGGGGAGCCTGAAAGGGTTCATAGGCAACAAACCCTCCAGTGCATTCAACACATTATGGCTACATTTCGCACTTCCCTTGATTCCTATCTTTCTATACCGGTTCCTATAAAATATGTTTTCAAAATAGAGTAGCACAGGTTCAGCTCGCCTCGAAGCCCAACTATCACACATTAAGGACGGGAAAGAAGACGAGAAACGTTTGCATTTCGCCGGCTTGCGGTTTGTTTGAACGTGGCCGCTTGCAGATAGCTCTTGGTTGATTAATAAAATAAGAAGCTGCGCGTTTCTATCCGCGGCATCCGTTTGTTTTTGCAGCTTGCTCCCCGCCAGCGTGTGCAATGAAATCACAGACCACACACGCACACCTACGCCAACCGTGTATTTTTATTAAAATATACCCCCACACACAAACGCGCGCGCTTCCACGCCGCCCTTTTGGATGTTTTCCCTCGCTTTCTTTCCTCCACGCCAAGCCGGCTTTCTTCGGTTGTCGCCTGGCAGATGCAAAGCCTGATTCCTTCCCCTCAAGGGAACATTGGCGCGGGTGGAGAGAGAGATCCTCCTCCTCCTCCTCGCTCGCCTGCTTGCTTGCTTCCCTCCTCCTCCTCCTCCTCCCACGGAGCCCCCGCACCGCCCACCCACGCAACCGCCGCCACCAGCCAAGCAAGAGGTGGTCCTATTTTTGGCAGTGAGAAGGGGGCCTCCCCTAAGTAAAGTGAAAGCCATACCTCGGCTCCGCAGCGTGCGTCACACTTTGCAACCCCGAGCAGCAGCAGCAGAGTGGTAGCAGCAGCAGCACGAGCCACCGCGCACGCGCCTGAGTGTGTGTGGTGTGTGTGCGCGTGTGTATACGCGTTTAGCGGGGATTTAGGGGGGGCCCCCGCAGTCAGCAGCTCCTTGCACATGCGCAGACTGTACGGCCTTTTACTTTGATGAGGTGACCGTGAGGCAGGCAGCCAGCAAAAGAGGGAGGGTACAGACTGCGCATGTGCAAGGAGCTGCTAACTGCGGGCCCCCCCTAATTGTTCAATTTGCCCGGGCCCGTGACGGGACTCCCAGTAGTACCGGTCTATCGGCGGCCCTGGTGGAGAATATTCTAGATTTAGTTTTTATGAATGGGAATTGGGTTTCAGAGGTCAAGGTGGGAGAAAATTTAGGTTGCAGTGACCATCTATGTTTGTGGTTTGATGTAAAAACTGATTGTGAGCAATCCTATACTGCAACCAAAGTATTGGATTTCAGAAAAACAAATGTTAATGCAATAGGGGAATATTTAAATAATGAATTAAAGGGGAGGGATAAAATGGCAGGAGCAAGCATCCAGTGGACTGTATTAAAAAAGGCCATCTTAAAAGCCACTGGACTGTATGTACAGCAAATAACTAAAGGTAAAAGGAAGAAGAAACCGCTATGGTTTAGCAATGATGTAAGGGCTATAGTCAATGAAAAAAAGGCTGCGTATAGGAGGTATAAAGAGTCTGGAAGTATAGCTGATAGAGAGATGTATAAAATGAGACAGAAGGAGGCGAAACATAATATATGCTGCTAAAGCCTCAAAAGAGGAAGAAATTGCCAAATCTGTAAAGAAGGGGGATAAAACTTTCTTCAGATATATTAGTGATAGGAAGAGGAAAAACTGCAGCATCACAAAGCTTAGTACCGGAAATAATACATGCATTGATGGAATTGAGGAGATCGCTAACCATTTCAATAACTACTTCTGTTCAGTTTTCTCAAAAGACAAAATAATTACTTACAAAATAATACTATAGAGGGATATAGCATTGCTTCCAGCTGTATGGATTCAGCTCCAGTGATCTTAGAAGCCAATGTCTTAGAAGAACTTGAACGATTAAAGATAAATAAGGCAATGGATCCAGATGGCATCCACCCCAGTGTTCTTAAAGAAGTCAGATCTGTCATTGCTACCCCCCTGACTGATTTCTTTAACCAATCCCTGTTAACAGGAGATGTTCCTGAGGATTGGAGAATGGCCAGTGTTGTACCTATCAACAAGAAGGGCAGTAGAGAAGAAGCTGGTAACTACAGGCCAGTTAGCTTGACATCAGTTATAGTTAAAATGATGGAGACTCTATTCAAAAAGAGGATAAATCAGCACCTAAAAAACAATAATGTATTGGACCCGAATCAGCATGGCTTTACTGAAGGCAAATCATGTCAGACTAATCTCATTGATTTCTTTGACTATGTCACAAAGGTGTTGGATCAAGGTGGTGCCGTGGATATTGCCTATCTGGACTTCAGCAAAGCCTTTGATACGGTTCCACATAAAGAGCTGATAGATAAATTAGTGAAGATTGGTCTTAATCCCTGGATAGTTCAATGGATTTGCAGCTGGCTGAAGCGTAGACATCAGAGAGTTATTGTTAATGGCGAGTATTCTGAGCAGAGACAGGTTGCAAGCGGTGTGCCACAAGGGTCTGTTCTGGGTCCTATTCTTTTTAATATGTTTGTGAGTGACATAGGGGAAGGTTTGGTAGGGAAGGTTTGCCTATTTGCCGATGACTCTAAAGTGTGCAATAGGGTTAATATTCCTGGAGGCATCTGTAATATGGTAAATGGTTTAGCTTTACTAGATAAATGGTCAAAGCAATGGAAACTGCAGTTTAATGTTTCCAAATGTAAAATAATGCACGGGGAAAAGGAATCGTCAATCTGAGTACTGTATTATATTGGCAGTTCTGTGTTAGCAAAAACTTCAGAAGAGAAGGATTTAGGGGTAGTGATTTCTGACAGTCTCAAAATGGGTGAACAGTGCAGTCAGGCAGTAGGGAAAGCAAGTAGGATTCTTGGCTGCATAGCTAGAGGTATAACAAGCAGGAAGAGGGAGATTATGATCCTGCTATATAGAGCACTGGTGAGACCACATTTGGAATACTGTGTTCAGTTCTGGAGACCTCACTTACAAAAAGATATTGACAAAATTGAACGGATCCAAAGACGGGCTACAAGAATGGTGAAAGGTCTTAAGCATAAAACGTATCAGGAAAGACTTAATGAACTCAATCTGTATAGTCTGGAGGACAGAAGGAAAAGTGGGGACATGATCGGAACATTTAAATATGTTAACGGATTAAATAAGGTCCAGGAGGGAAGTGTTTTTAATAGGAAAGTGAACACAAGAACAAGGGGACACAATCTGAAGTTAGTTGGGATCAAAAGCAACGTGAGAAAATATTATTTTACGGAAAGAGTAGTAGATCCTTGGAACAAACTTCCAGCAGATGTGGTTGGTAAATCCACAGTAACTGAATTTAAACATGCCTGGGATAAACATATATCCATCCTAAGATAATATACAAAAAATAGTATAAGGGCAGACTAGATGGATCATGAGGTCTTTTTCTGCCATCAGTCTTCTATGTTTCTATGTTTCATCTCTTCTCCCCTCCCCTCCCTGTGCTTTATAGGGTGATACAATTGTTTCCTGTGATTCCTATGGTGTATTGAAACTGTGGGATGTTCGGAAGGGAATCCCGATGGTCTCCATTGATGCTGGTCCACACCCTGGCAACCAGGTGGCTTTTGATCCTTCCGGTAAGATCTTTCTTGACATATGAGTTATTGTGGACAAGGGGTTTAGCAAGGCCATTTTTCTGCAGTGCTGGATTTATTAAGAGTTTTAGAAACCTAATTAGATGTACTTCTACCATATTCTTGTACATGTATAGAACAGACTTGAGAGGTAAAAAAAAACCCATAAATTAATGAAATTAACAGAAACAAACCCATAGAATAAATATGAAGGCTGCATAATATTCAATTTTTCTGTGATTCCAAAACTTATACAAGTATTTGTTATTACAGATACTTTATTCATGCCATAACAAATGGTTTTAGGTTTACAAGAAACTTAAATATATATAAACCCATCTAAATGGGTTAGTTTTACAATGCTTCCAAGGGCAGAAATTGTTCCTATCATCAAGTGTTTTGTCCCTTAATATTGAAATAAGCACGCTCTAAAATCACCCAGAGGTTTTTTTAATGATGTTTAAAATTTCCAAGCTGGAATAATTGCATTTTTGTACTGTCCCAGTCAGATTCCTTTCATAAATACCCCAAACTATCGCAAAAGAAAGTTTGCTACAAACTTGCATAGACTTACTTACACACATAAGCCTAATTGAGAAGACTCAGACAGTTGTCTTCTAGCTACCAAAACACTCAAATCAATTAATGTAGATATAAATAGAAGAGTATATATATAACTCAGGATTGAACTGTGGAGTTATTGATGCTCTCTGAACTTGGTTCAAGTAGAAAGCACCTGGTTAGATAATAAAATATTTCAGAGAATGTAAAAAATCCCACAATTTAGATATCTTATTGTTCCAGGTATTGACTCATTCGTAGGGAAATTCTAAACCATCCTTACTAAAAATTACTTTTTACTCCCAAAAAGAAGGTCAAAAACTGAGTGCATCTAATATTCTGAATGTAGCCCCCCTTAAAATTAATTCTGCATAACAGCCCGGAAAAGCAAGAAAAGCCACTTGGCTTTTTTTTTTCTCCATTTCCCTTACCTTTGCCAACCTCCCTTTCATGAAGTTTACCAGCCGAATGCCAGGAAGAATCTATAGTATATAATTTATTACTGCTTAGGCAGAGATACTGAAGCTTTTCCTAAAAATAGGGAGCATCAGCTTGAGGTCAGTGGTGCAGCACAATTGGGATGGAGAAGGGCGATTCTATTTGCTATTGCCCTCAAGGTTGCAAAGTTGGGCAGTTCTGAGCTTGGGGAGTTCATGCACCTGCAAACCTGTGGTTCAGGTGCAGTCCCAGGGGACAGGGATCCCCCCCCCCCACTGAAATGTTTGCTGTTTTGCTGCCCCAGCTTTTAACCTCAGAATATTTGTGTTTGTGGCATGCATGCCTTGCAGCTGATGCCACCCACAGTTGGCTTGCTCCCTATTTTTAGGAAAAGGTTTGGCATCTCCATCTAGGCATTGGTGGGGATAGTATAGTCCTTCCCTGGTATTTAACTGGCAAACTTCACGAAAGGAAGGCTGGTGAAGGGAAGGGAAGCAGCCAGGCTGCTGTTGCAATTGGGCCAGGATAGGATGTGTTAGGCCACAAGAAACACGAGACTTTCAACTTCGTTGTGTTCCTCACTGTTGTGTGCAGGGAAGCAGGTTGTAAAAAAAAAATCTCACAAGTTTAATCAAAGTTCTTGAACTTGTGAGATTTTTTTTACAACATGCTTCCCTGGACAAAATGGTGATGAATGTGATGGAGCCACAGATAGAAAACACAATGCTCTTTTTTTGTTCTCTATATGCTCCGTTTTTGGAATGGGGAAGAAAGTGATTGACCTGAGTGCACAAAGCCTGAAATAGTAATCAAGATATTGAAATAACTTGGGTCTTCCCGGACAAATTGCCCAGTAGTTCAGCACACATCACCACCAAAATCAATGAATAAAAATATCCAAATCAAGGTCTCAAGAAACCCGATTTAAGGAATCAGGTGGGAGAATCGTGAGTTCCTATTCTGCCCTCATGAAAATCATTTCCTACCCCACCCACTCCAGCTAAATGCCCAGAATTGTTTTTTTCTTGTTTTGCTCCCCCAAAATTAAGATGTTTCTTATACTCTGAAAAATACAGTACACATTCCTGAAGTATCAAACAGCTATTAAAACTGATAACCTAATGTTCCATGAATTTAGTTAGTCCTTTTTAAAACCATAAATACTGTGTATGCATTATCACATTTGAAGGCTGCAAATTCTGTGGCTTAATTGTCCTTATGACTGAATAATTCTAACTTTGTGAGAAATAATAGTAATCTATTTATTTTGAATGTACAGTGATACTTCGTCTTACGAACCCCTCGTCATACGAAATTTTCGAGATACGAACCCGGGGTTTAAGATTTTTTTGCCTCTTCTTCCAAACTATTACGAACCCGCTGCCACCGCTGGGATGCCCCACCTCCAGACTTCCGTTGCCAGCCAAAGCGCCCGTTTTCACGCTGGTGGGATTCCCCTGCAGCATCGCAAAATCTGAAGGTGGGGTTTCCCATGGAGGGGAGCCTCAGGGGAATCCCACCAGCACGAAAATGGGCGCTTCAGCTGGCAAAAGGGGTGAATTTTGGGCTTGCACGCATTAATCGCTTTTCCATTGATTCCTATGGGAAACACTGTTTCGTCTTACAAACTTTTCACCTTACGAACCTCGTCCTGGAACCAATTAAGTTCGTAAGGCAAGTTATCACTGTATAACTAATTGTAGAACTGAAGTAGACTAAAACAATTGAAACAATAATTTTAAAAAATAAAACGACCATGACATCTAATAATATCCACAGATAGGTAAGAAGTTATTTTGTTATTATTAGTTTTTAAGCAAAAAAACATTTTAATGCTTTTAGAGAAGGGGAGAATGGCATTCTTCATCCCATGCAGCCTCTCTTAAAAGCAAGCAAAAAATATCTGGTCTTCTTCTTAAAGAGCTATTTTATTTCCCTTTCTTAGCAAAAATTAAATGAATCTTATCCTTAAAATAAAATTATTTACTTCTTTCCTGCTTTTCTTTCTTCAAGCAAATATTCCCTTTCAAACTAAGTACAGTACTTTCTTCTTAGAATAATTGCATTCAGTCATAAACTGATTGTCCTGATTTATACAGTCCTTTGGCTTTTCTGCTTATTAGAGTAAGGCTAGAAAGTGGAATTTGCATTTCATCAATTGGCCTTCAGTCATTGAATCAGCAGCTGGAGCTAATGTTGAATAATAATGCAATGCTTGGTTTCAAATACTCCAAAGCACACTTTCATGCAGCTCAGAGAAGCAAAATCACAAAAACCATTAAAAACTGAATACATCTTATTCATCTTGTCAGTGTAGGTTATCATTCTGTTTTCCAAAGGCCTAAGGTTTGCAGAAGTTACCTTTGCCTACTGAACAACATTTTACTAGCCCCGTTTTGAGCTAGCAGTGTGCAGTGGCCACACAAAAAGCTAATACAAATCTTGGTGGCAACTCTGAAATGGTGTGCAGGGGTATATCCATGATGTTGTGAGAGACCTGGATTGTATAAACAGAGACAAAGAATCAAGATCATGTGAAGTATTAGTATCACTTTGTAAAACCCTAGTAAGACCACACCTGGAAAATTGCAACCAACTTTGGTCACCATACTACAAAAAAGATATTGAGACTTTGGGAAAAGTTCAGAGAGGAGCAACTAAGATGATCAAAGGCCTGGACACTAAAGCATGTGAGGAATGGCTGCAGGATTTGGGTTTGGCTAGTCTAAAGAAAGAAGAATTAGGGGTGACATGATAGCAGTATTCCAGTACTTGAGGGGCTGTCACAAAGAAGAGAGTCAAATTATTCTCCAAAGCACTAGAGGGCAGGTCAAGAAACAATGATTCAAAATTAATCAAAGAAAGAAGCAACCTGGAAGTAAGGAGAATCTTCCTAACACCAAGGACAATTAACCAGTGAAACAACTTACCTCCAGAAATTGTGAACTTTCCATCACTGGATGTTTTCAAGAAGAGTCTAAATCAGACCTGGGCAAGGGACAGCCCTTGGGCTGCATGCAGCCTGCCCGCTGTCTGCGACCAACCCGCCTGCTATCTGTGGCCGTGCAGGCAAAAACCAAATGCCACGTGGGATTTTCCACCCCCACACAGTGGAGCCAGCGCTGTTTCTCGCCACCCAACAGTTGATCTGCCATGTGCCAGGTGGGGGGAAGCTAAGCTAAACATTCACAGAACCAGTAGGGAAAATTTTTGAATTTCACCTCCATGTAAACTCATGTTTGAATGTCAATCTTTCTAGCTAGCCAAGAAGCCTTGCTGAATGTTATTCATCTTTTGTTCCTGGACATTAAAAGCTTCTTTCTGGCAACTCTGTGCTGGAAGAACTCCAACAGGGGAGTATTTCCTCCCAACAGCAGTGTAAAAAGCTTAAAACAACCCTTCCTCTCTAAGAAAGCCACATAAAGAAAAGAAAAATAACTCATGTCATTTTTTTTAAAACTTCCATTGGGCCATTTTTCACACTCCAGTGCTTCAGGAACCTTCCCTGAAGTCTCTGGAGGGCGAAACAACCTTCCCCAAGGCTGAAAATCAGCTGGAACTGACAAAGGGAAATGCCTCGCATGCTCCCTCGCACACTCCGCATGCCAACTGTGGCACATGTGTCATAGATTTACCATTATATATTTTGTGATTATAATATGTGGAATAAGTAGTTGATTCCATTGTGCATTAAGTCAATGTCAGCAACATTTCCCTGCCTAAAAATATCATGTTGTCTAAGTCATTTTTTTTTGCTGGGAAGTCACTATAAGAATCTCCCAAAAGGGAGACTCTGACTTCCTCTTTGGGTCCAAAGAGGAGTATTCTCAAAAGCTGGTAGCACCAGGTGCTGGAGTAAAGTAATTGCCCTGCTAAAACATTGAAAGCATAGTATTGGAGCTATCAAAGCAGTGAATATTACACTTCTCTGATTAGTGACAATAATAATAAACATATTATTGCTTATTAGAACATGCCTACTAGAGAAACCATTGCTAACAACTCCAGGCACATCTCTTCTGTTCAGAAATGAAAAGATTAGTAATTTTCACTGCTGTACCAGTGCTTCTCGATGTTTTTTTTAGAATAGAAGATGCAGCTTAGCACTCTCTTTGTCCTAGCCTCTGAAGCCTAATATTATTTATTATTGCAATCTACAGCACCGTTGCACTAAATGACCCTATCTGAAATCAGGGCTCAGTTGCACATAGTATTTTATTAGTACAGAATTGACAATTTAAATAGAGTAGACATGGGAAAATTATTAAAGACACTTTCAAGCCAAGGATTGAACCAAGGTCAAAGAGGAGAGTCTTAAAAGGGTATGTTAAAAGAATGCCTGAGCTCGGGTGCATGCCCCCCCTCGTGAGTCAGACCCTGCACTACTTGAGTCAAGTCCATGGCTGTCATGGTGGCCATGAACTCCTGCGCTAACCCAGAGGTTTCGCCGAGTGACGGCAGGTTAAAGTCCCCCAAGACAATAAGTCTGGGGAATCCTACTGCCAGCCCAGCTACCTCCTCGAACAGCACAGGCAGGGCTGTTGACACGCAGCTGGGAGGCAGGTACATGAGCAACAAGCCCACCTGAACCCCTAAGTCCAATTTCACTAGGAGGGACTCACAACCCGCAATCTCTGGAGCAACGAGTCTATGTAGGCAAAGGCTCTCCCTGGCTATAATAGCCACTCCTCCCCCACTTCCCTGGGGTCGAGGCTGATGCCATATCTGAACCCCAGCTGGGCAAATTTCAGAGAGAGGAACTCCTCCCTCTGGGACCAGCCAGATTTCAGTCACACATGCCAGGTCAGCCTCCTCATCCAGGATCAAATCCTGGATTTGCACTTTTCTGGACAAACAACAGAAATCTTTCCACATGTATTTCAGAAATCAGTTGAGGTGTTCAATATCTCCATCCACAGTTAATAAAAATGCCAAGTAACATTTGTTTATATTGATCTTGCAGAATCACTTTTAAATTAGTTCTGATGTGCATAAAATGACTTTCTGTTAAAAAAAATGTTTCGACTTCTCCAGAATATACTGTTACATATCTTCTGACACATAACTGAAAACAGCTTTGTTAAACTTGGTAATTAAAAAAATGTAACAGAGTAGAAATTTGTAAAAATGACTTCTAGTTCTTCAAGTTCTAGAATGTTTTACCTAGACATTTTTTAAAAAAAATCTAAACAAATATTTTTGATTTATTTCCATGTGACAATACCTGTATAATGGTTTATTTAGTAGTTATTTGATGTTGCTGAAAAAAGCTCCCTTTCTGACATCTAACATTCACAATTGTCACGAGTCCTTGGAGAGGGGCGGCATACAAATCTAATCAATAAATCAATAATAATAATAATAATAATGATGATAATAATAATAATAATAATTAAAAAAATATATATCTTTTGCAACCCTAGAGGTACAAACTTCAAATAGAGCTGTGCAGAAATCTACAGTGTTATGTTTGGTATTGAGGTTAAAAATGCACACTTCAATAATTGACAGTATGCAGTGATGTTATTAAATACAGAAAATGAGACTAATTATACCTTTATTATTTGCACTAATATCTCAGTCATTTCAACAAGTGACAGCTTCTAGCCAAGGTTGACTGATTTTGGAAACTAAACAGAATCTGGATTGGTTACTGCTTAAACGAGGTCTTGCCAGGGTTATTGGGTAGGCTGAGAAATTTTAAAAAACATAATTCCTGAAAAAGCCACTGACAAACAACTTGTCTAATGCTGTCATGGATAAGTCATCATGACCTGAGGTTTAACTCAAGGACAGCTTTACTTTTCATCTCAATCAAATAGCTCTCTCTAAGTGGTTTACAGAGTCAGCATATTGCCCCCAACAATCTGGATCCTCATTTTACCCACCTCGGAAGGATGGAAGGCTGAGTCAACCTTGAGCCTGGTGAGATTCGATCTGACAAACTGCTTGGCAGCAGAAGTAGCCTGCAGTACTGTGGCTCTTAAATGTTATATTGCAGGTTTCTGGGGTATCTCTTTCAAATATAAATGTTATATTGCAGGTTTCTGGGGTATCTTGACTGCAAACATATGATATACATTTGAACCTTAATTCCTTAAAATAAAGCATAACAGAATAACAGAGTTCGGAGGACCATGGAGATCTTCTAGTCAAACACCCTGCCCAAGCACTTCATATCACTTCAAAGAAATGCCTGTCCAGTTTCTTTTTAAAAGCCTCCAATGAGGAAGCACTGACAGCTTCCGAAGGCAAGCCATTCTCACTATCAGGAAATTTCTCCTTAGTTCTAGGTTGAATCTCTTCTTTATTAGTTTCCACTTCTAGGAAAGCAAGGATAGAATGAGGAGCCAACAGAAGGACTGATGTCTCAAAATTCCTCTCCAGACAAAGGGAAGGACCCGTGATTATCCACAAGCATTCCATACAGACACACCCTGCAGGGAGACTGTAAAACAGCAGTATCAAGCAGGTTTTAGAGCTTTGGGAGCCAAGGGAAAAATCTGTTTTGCCCAAGTCATGGTTTGGAGCCTTCAAATAGACATTTCTTTAATCACTTCAGAAAATTGCTTGTTAACGGCTCTTTGGATATTAAGAACCTAAAGAACAACAGGTTTCATCGCACTAGGTGATTTTTGTTCAATCCTCAGCTAAAGAAGTTTAAGTGTAAGTTTAAGAACTTTTTTAAAAAAGTTGACATAAACAGTAAAAAGTTGATTAAAATGTTGCTTTCAGAAAACTAGAGATGGACAAAGGACCAGAGGGATTGGGAAGAAAATGAAATTTATTATAAGAATCCTTCTGGTAGGTTGTTTAAAATCCTGACCGGGGGGGGGAACTATTGACCCCCTTGGAGAGGGTTCGCAACTTGGGTGTCCTCCTCGACCCACAGCTGATGTTAGAACACCATCTTTCGGCTGTAGCGAGGGGGGCATTTGCCCAGGTTTGCCTGGTGCATCAGTTGTGGCCCTATTTGGATAGGGAGTCCTTGCTCACGGTCATTCATACCCTTATCACCTCGAGGTTCGACTACTGCTCTCTGCATGGGGCTACCTTTGAAGAGTGTTCAGAAACTTCAAATCATGCAGAATACGGCCGCACGAGTGGTTATGGGTCTAGCAAGATAATCCCCATCTTATTATGATCAATATAATTATAAATTGGTAAGAGGGGCGGCATACAAATCTAATAAATAAATAAATAAATAAATAAATATTTCATGTTTTCAAAGAGCACCTTCCCTTAGTAGTGTTAGTAATACAAGACATCTTTAAATCAGCAATACATGTTCAAAATGAATTTATATTATAAGTCCAATCCAGACCAATCTAAAATTAATTGAAGCCAAATTTTTATAAAAAAATAAGATGTCTTGATACTAAGTATATCCATATTTCTGCAGTTTCCCTTCAAACAATACTTCAAGTCTTACTGTCCTATTTTTTTTTTACTGTCAAGTTCTACTCCATGACGCTTCGTAGCACACCGTATTACACCATGTTGCTTCATTGCCCTCCGTAGAACATCTCCAATTGCATCTCCAAGAGAAAATATCGTAGCTGGAAAAGATCCTAAATTTGATGCCTTATTTTGCTGGATGGTTCTTATATCTCTGCTGGACTCCTCTGTGACTTAGCAATATTAGCAATATTAGCACCATACTTACTTCTATACGGTAGCTCCTTGAATCAAAGATGGTGAATCATATTCAAAGATGACACGTCATTTCTTCCTTGAATACCCAGGGAAATCCCAAATCCAAATTCCTCTTCTTTTTTTCTCAGCCATTAAAAACTCTCCAAAAAGAAGAATAGAAAATATCAGGCATTATGCTGTGTTAACACTGCCGCTGTATGCCTTCCTTCTCCAGCAGCCGCTGTGACCCATTTCTGGCTTTTCCGATTCTGATCACAACAAATTGTCCAACATTTCTTTTTAAGTTGTTTTAGCACACCGATTCACCACCACACTGCTTAAAATTTCTTCATGTAGCCAATGCTTTATATTTAATCTCTTCCCAGATTTTACTGATCTTCTTCAATCTCCTGCATTGCGATGTCGTCCATGGCTAATGTTGACACAGGCATAGCAGCCTGGCTGACTTCGCACCACTGCCGGTGCGAGAACAAGTCGGTTCGCCTGGTGGGGGTTTGCCGGCTCACAACCAGGCCCCCGACAGCGTCCCCTACATCACCTCAGCTGCAGGGAGGATTGGGTCCGGTTCAGCAGAACCAAGACCCCCGAACGGTGGGGATTCAGGACTACCCTTATGAAAGCGAGGGAGCCCCGTGGCACTGCGGCCATTGACTCCACCCCTCAACCTGAATCCTGACTGTTCAGGGCCTAAATCAGCTTCTTCCAAGGACTGCTGGAGCTGGAGTGACCCCACCTTCTCAACAACCTTCCCCATAAAGGGAAGGTTGGAGACTGGACAATAGTTATTAAGTACAGCTGGATCCAGGGAAGGCTTCTTGAGGAGGGGGTACACAAGTGCCTCCTTGTAGGGAGCCGGGAAGGACCCCCCCCCCCCTCAAAGAAGCATTGACAATCTCCTGGACCCACCTCCGTGTCACCTCCCTGCTGGCTGAGACCAGCCAGGACGGACACGGGTCCAACATACAGGTGGTGGAACTCACAGATCAAGTGGCCTTGTCCACTTCATCAGTGTCACCAGATCAAACTCACCTCACACAAGTGGACTAGGAGGGGCCCTGTCACCATGACTAATTCGTTGTCAGCCGGCACTGCATTCCAATTGGAGTCAAGGTCCATCCAAATCTGAGTGATTTTATCAGCAGAAAACTTGTTATAGTCCTCGGCACTACCCTGCAAGGGCTCCTCAAACCCCCACCCACCCCCCGATTAAGGAGGGAGCGGGTTACCCTAACCAGGGCGGCCGGGCGACATTCAGCTGATGCAACCAAGGCAGCATGATATGCTCATCTTGCCGCCTTGAGCGCCATTTTATAAGTCTTAATATAAGCTCTTATAAGTGTTCGATCAGATTCAGATTTACTTTTTCTGCAGCACTTCTCTAGACATCTTGGTGTAAAAACATATTTTAGAAAACCTCACTAAAAACCCCAAAAAATTAATTTTCACCCCATTAAATGACATGCCCTAATTGTCTTAATAATTAAAATTAGTGCACAATTTATAAATCGGGAATGGATTTTTAAAAACAAAGAGAAGGAATATAAAGTTGGCTTATTTGATCAAGATTAAAATATACAGTAATGCCTCGTCTTATGAACATAATTGGTTCCAGGACGAGGTTCATAAGGTGAAAAGTTCATAAGATGAAACAATGTTTCCCATAGGAATCAATGGAAAAGCCAATAATGCGTGCAAGCCCGTTAGGAAAATCCAAAACATTAAGGCTTTTTTAAAAAAAAGCACGGGCAGACAAAGCTGAGGTGAACGGAATGGGGGGAGGGACAGCGAGAGGTGGCAAGAGGTGGCAGTCCCAATGTAGCAAGGCGAAAAGAGTTTCTCTTGAGCTCCATGGGTCTTTCCCTCCTGTTTTTGCCCACCCCGTTCTGCTCATTTTCCCCACACCTTTCTCCTCTCTTGAGCTCCATGAGTCCCTCCTGTTTTTGCTCTCCTCGTTCTACTTATTTTCCCCATACCTTTCTCCTCTCTTGAGCTCCATGAGTCCCTCCCGTTTTTGCCACCCCATTCTGCTCATTTTCCCCACACCTTTCTCCTCTCTTGAGCTCCATGAGTCCCTCCCGTTTTTGGCCACCCCATTCTGCTCATTTCTCCCACACCTTTCTCCAATAATAATAATAATAATAATAATAATAATAATAATAATAATAATAATAATTTATTGGATTTGTATGCCGCCCCTCTCCGTAGACTCGGGGCGGCTAACAACAGTGATAAAAACAGCATGTGACAATCCAATAATAAAACAGCTAAAAACCCTTATTTATAAAAACCAAACATACACACAAACATACCATGCATAACTTGTAATGGCCTAGGGGAAAGGAATATCTCAACTCCCCCATGCCTGGCGGTATAAATGAGTCTTGAGTAGTTTACGAAAGACAGGGAGGGTGGGGGCAATTCTAATCTCCGGTGGGAGTTGGTTCCAGAGGGCCGGGGCCGCCACAGAGAAGGCTCTTCCCCTGGGGCCCGCCAAATGACATTGTTTAGTCGACGGGACCCAGAGAAGGCCAACTCTGCGGGACCTTATTGGTCACTGGGATTCGTGTGGTAGCAGGCGGTTCCGGAGGTAATCTGGTCCAATGCCATTTAGGGCTTTAAAGGTCATGACCAACACTTTGAATTGTGACCAGAAACTGATTGGCAGCCAGTGCAAGCCACGGAGTGTTGAAGAAACATGGGTGAATCTTGGAAGCCCCACAATGGCTCCCGCGGCTGCGTTCTGCATGATCTGAAGTTTCCGAACACTTTTCAAAGGTAGCCCCATGTAGAGAGCATTGCAGTAATTGAACCTCGAGGTGATGAGGGCATGAGTGACTGTGAGCAGTGACTCCCTGTCCAAATAGGGCCGCAACTGGTGCACCAGGCGAACCTGGGCAAACGCCCTCCTCTCCACAGTCGAAAGATGATGTTCCAATGTCAGCTGTGGATCAAGGAGGACGCCCAAGTTGCGAACCCTCTCTGAGGGGGTCAACATTTCTCCCCCCCGAGGGTAATGGACGGACAGATAGAATTGTCCTTGGGAGGCAAGACCCACAGCTACTCCATGTTGTCTGGGTTGAGTTTGAGTTTGTTGAAACCCATCCAGGCCCCAACAGCCTCCAGGCACCGGCACATCACTTCCACTGCTTCGCTGACTAGACATGGGGTGGAGATGTATAGCTGGGTATCATCTGCGTATTGATGATACCTCACCCCATGCACTTGGATGATCTCACCCAGCGGTTTCATGTAGATATTAAATAGCAGGGGGGAGAGGACCGACCCCTGAGGCACCCCACAAGGGAGAGACCTAGAGGTCGACCTCTGACCCCCCACTAACACTAACTGCGACCGACCGGAGAGGTAGGAGGAGAACCACTGAAGAACAGTGCCTCCCACTTCCAACCCCTCCAGCCGGTGCAGAAGGATACCATGGTCGATGGTATCGAAAGCCGCTGAGAGGTCAAGAAGCACCAGGACAGAGGACAAGCCCCTGTCCTGGGCCCGCCAGAGATAATCCATCAACGCGACCAAAGCAGTTTCCGTGCTGTAGCCAGGCCTGAATCCAGACTGCTGAGGACTCTTGAGCTCCATGAGTCTTTTCCCCATGCAGTTTGGAAGGGGGGAGTTTGTCGCTGGGATTCAAAGCAGTGCTGGCAAAAATGAAGTGAATCCCAGGGAGAGGAGCCTCAAGGAAATCCGATTACTTCGGGGCATCCCAGCGGCAGCTGCTCGGGTTCGTAAGGTGAAAATAATTCGGAATAAGAGGCAAAAAAATCTTAAACACTGGGTTCGTATCATGAAAAGTTCATATGAAGAGGTGTTTGTAAGACAAGGTATCACTGTATATGATGGGTTTTTTAATTGTCTTTAATGGGTTTCTATGAACAATCAGGACTAGACTTTAAAGATTTATTTATAGATATGAGATGACTTTTTTGCTGTATTTTTAGAGAAAGTGATAAGCTATGGTGTTTGAAGAAAATAAAATATTACAAAATTAGCTTATTTGGCTAAGGTTAAAATATGTGTTTTTTAATATTTTTTTAACGTGTAATTTTTGAGGGGAGACAAAGAGGAAGTGATAAGAAATTAACTTGTGAGACACTATTTAAAGGAATTAAAGATTAATCCCTTGACTAGGTCTAAATGACAAGGGTAAAGATTTGTTTTTACATAAGAGATACGATATGGGAAGAGGATTTTATTTTATTAAAGAAAATTATAATTTACTGCATTAAAAGGAAACGAACATAAAACTGATTTATTTGATTAAGGTTGATATTTCTTGTTACTCTTAGGCTTTATAATTTGTTTATAAATGTTGTGGTTGGCTCTGGCCCAGCTCCTGCTCTAAGGACTGTGGGGGTTGATGTGGGAGAATCCTCACATTATCAGAGGCCAGTTAACAGCTTCCGACAGCGAAGTGTCTGTGTCAGGGGAAGATTCTAGTGAAGTAGGATCAACGGAGGAGGTAATTACAGGTAGCCCATTTGCTAATTACTCCTTTAGTGAACAATCATCATCATCATCATTGTTAGGTTCAGAGGAGGAGGCATTCATAGATGTTCGCAGATGCAGGTTGATGTCAAGGAAGAAACAACTACGCAAGTATTATAGGAAATAAGGGAGAACACCTGTGGCTGGGGCAATTAGGCTAATGGGGCTGCTGATAAATTGCCAGTGTTGTTGCCTCTTGGCATGGGAGCTTATCCATTTTGAGAGAAAGAGACTTGTGGTTTGCTTCAGAAATTTACAAAGAGTTTTGTGAACGGCTTCAGGATTTACAAGGACTTTGTGGAACAATTCAGTTAAGTTTAAGCATGAGGACTCTTGAATGGGGTGGCTGTGACGTCTTCACAGCTGCTTTTTATCTGCTTTGCTTTTGTTTTATGTTTTTCACAGCATTCAAGGCTTGTGGTGTGTGGGAGAGCACTTTGGCTGATTAAAAGTGCGTTTTGGACAGTATTTTCCTTGTGATAAACCAACTTTGTTTACTTTACAAATGTGTGTGTTTGAATTTCTACTTTGGACTTAATTGGGGGGCTTGTAACGTGAAACCTGGCATAACAATAAATAAGAAATGGAATACAGGAAGAAAAGATATTTTGTTGAAATGTTAGAGCAGGTAATACAGATAGTATTTGGTTTACAGCAGTTCATTTAGTGACTGTTTGAAGTTATAATGGGACTGAAAAAACTGTCATGTTTTTCACAATTACAATCATTACAGCTTCTGTGTGGTTGCATGACCACAATTCAGATGTTTGGTTAACTGGTTCATATTTATGATGGTTCATGTGATCACCTTTTGTAATCTTTTCACAAGCAAAATCAATGGAGAAACCAGATGTACTTAAAAAACCAAGTTAACAACAACAGTGATTCACTTAACAACTATGGCAAGGAAGGTCATAAAATGGAGCAAAACTCACTTAACAAATATTTCACCTAACAACAAATTTTGGGCTCAGTCATGTCATAAATTGGGGAATACAGTGGTACCTGAAGATACGAACCCCTCGTCTTATGAACAACTCAAGATACGAACCCGGGATTCAGAAAAAATTTGCCTCTTCTTATGAACTTTTTTCGTGTTACGAACGCCAAACCCGAACTTCCGGGTTCGGGGTACAGGAGGTTGCTGGGGAGCCCCCCAGCCCGGCTGTCACCTTTTAAAACAGCCGGGCAGCTTTCCAGCAGCGTCCCGAAGCCGAACGCCAAACCTGAACTTCCGCGTTCGGCGTTCGGAGGCTGCTGGAAAGCCGCCCGGCTGTTTTAAAAGGTGACAGCCGGGCTGGGGGGCTTCCCAGCAACCTCCCGAACCCCAAACCCGGAAGTTCGGCAAAAGTTCGGGGTTCGGGAGGTTGCTGGGAAGCCCCCCAGCCCGGCTGTCACCTTTTAAAACAGCCGGGTGGCTTTCCAGCAGCCTCCCGAAGCCGAACGCCAAACCCGAACTTCCGTGTTCGGCGTTCTGAGGCTGCTGGGAAGCCCCGCCGCCCGGCTGTCACTTTTTAAAACAGCCTGGGGGCTTCTCGACGGCCTCCCAAACGCCGAACCCGGAAGTTCGGGTTTGGCGTTTGGCATTCGGGAGGTCGCTGAGAAGCCCCCAGGCTGTTTTAAAAGGTGACAGCCGGGCGGCAGCGTTTTTTTGCGGGGGGTTTTTTGTGTTGCACGGATTAATTGACTTTACATTGTTTCCTATGGGAAACAATGTTTCGTGTTACGAACCTTTCGTCTTACGAACCTCCCCCTGGAACCAATTAGGTTCGTAAGACGAGGTATGACTGTATATGTAATTGCTGAAATTGTTTTACTTCCTTAATGAAGGGGAAATGCTTTCTTTATATATTTTTTCTTTTTCCCTGCACTTTTTCTCTTTTTAAAGTTTTTTCATATGGTTTTTTAAGCTTTGTATTTTAAATTTTAAAAGAATTATTTAAAAAAGAATTAGGAACATATAATAGTAAAACAGAACTGAGTAATATGATAATATTCTTCAAGAACTAAAAATGATGCATAGAAGACAACCAAATCCTATTCTTTATTATTTCCAAGTGGAAAAGAGTTATAGAACAACAGATTCTGATTATTAAGAGCAGTGTTCCCTCTAATTTTTTTTCGGGGTGGGCGGAAAAGTACAGTATCTGAACGACAGTCCCTTTGGGACTGGGCGGCATATAAGTATAAATAAATAAATAAATAAAGTAAGTAAGTAAGTAAGTGTGGGTGTGCGCTATCACACATGAGCGAGTTCTTGCATCCATAATTCTATCCTTTCTATGTCTCCCTATCCTACTACCCCTCACCCTCCTTTCTATCTCTCCCTCCCTCTTTCCTCCCTCCCTCTTTTTTTCTATCTCTCCCTCCCTTTCCTCCCTTCCTCTTTCCTTTCTATCTCTCCCTCCCTCTTTCCTTTCTATCTCTCCCTCCCTCTTTCCTTTCTATCTTTCTCTTCCCCTGCCTTTCTCCAAGCCCTTCCTTTTCCCTCTCTCTATCCTACTTCCCCCTCTCCCTCCTGTCTATCTCATCCTCCCTCTTCCCTTTCTCCCATTCTCTCCCTCTTCCTTTCTATCTTTCTCTCCCTCTTTCCTTTCTATCTTTCTGTCCCTGCCTTTCTCCCTCTTTCCCTTCAACTCTCCCTCTCTCTTTATCTCAATTCCCTCTTTCTCCCTGGGCTGCTGTGCCTGCCCTGCAGCCCCACCACGGACGGATTGCCTTAGCATCGGCGCCCCCCACACACACACGCTGCAGCTGCCGGACCATCAGCGGCACACACACACACACCACACACGCTGCGTTTCTCCCTGCCTTTCTCACTCTTTCCCTTCATCTCTCCACGCACACGCTGCAGCTCCCGGATCATCGGCGGCAGATACACACGCGCACACACATATGCCCACACTGTGTTTCTCCCTGCGTTTCTCCCTCTTTCCCTTCATCTCTCCACGCACATGCTGCAGCTCCCGGATCATCGGCGGCACATACACACGTGCACACACCCTACACATGCTGCGTTTCTCCCTCTTTTCCTTCATCTCTCCACGCACACGCTGGCAGCACACACATACGCGTGCACACCCCACACACGCTGCGTTTCTCCCTGCGTTTCTCCCTCTTTCCCTTCATCTCTCCATGCACACGCTGCAGCTCCCGGACCATCAGCAGCACACACACACATGCGCACACACCCCACACACGCTGCATTTCTCCCTGCCTTTCTCACTCTTTCCCTCTTTCTTTCTTGCTCTCTCTCACTCTCTCTTCCTTCCTATCTTCTCTCTCTCTCTCTCTTTCTCTCTCTCTCTCTCTCCCTTCCTTTCTTTCCTTCTCTCTTCCTTCCACTTTTTTCTCTTTTCCTTCCTTCCCCTATTCCCCTCCCTCTCCCTCTTTATATTTATCTCTACCTTCCTTCCTCTCTTCCTCCCTTTCTCTCTCCCTCTCATTCACTTTTCTCTCCCTTCCTTCCCTCCCTCCCTTCTTCTGTCCTCTCCTCTTTCCCTCCCTCTCTTTCCCTTCTTTCTCTCCACATCTCCGGCGTGCAGCTGGCTTTGCTGACTGGCACAAGTCTCAAGCCAGCTGCCCCGGAAAGCCAGGAAGGTCCTCCTGCCCCCCCCCCACCAAAAAACCCCCGGAGGTCTGCCGCCACCAGCCTGAGCCTCCCGTTGCTCCACTCGGCCTCGCTGTGGACCTCCATTGTGTTTTCAGGGGGAGGGAGCGGCGGGAAAGCCCTGTGCCAGCCAGGAAAGCTGGCTTTCCGAGAAAGCAGCGCGCTTTTCAAATGCACTGCTTTCTTACAACTCTTTCCAGGGCAGGGGGGAGGGAGAAGGCCTCTCCCCCCCCCCAGGAAAGAGATGAAGGAAAGCAGTGTGTTTAAAAGGCGCGCTGCTTTCTCGGAAAGCCGGCTTTCCTGGCCGGCACAGGGCTTTCCCGTCGCTCCGTCCCCCCGAAAACACAACGGAGGATGACAGGCAGGGTGAAGCAGAGTGGAGAACGGGAGGCTCAAGCAGGCAGTTCGGCGGAAGAGGAGGAGAGAGGGAGGATCGGGCAGGTGGGGGGCAGCGTCTTCTACTGCCGGCGCCTCCCCCCCCCCGCACGCTAGCAGGGGGATGGGGATTGCGCGCCCATGGAAAAGGGTGCGTGGGGGTGTATTTTGGGGCACGCGCCTGCTCACGCACGCAGCTTACGGGGAACGGTGATTAGGAGGGATTTCCTAAGAGGCAGAGCTAATTGATTGTGTTGGTGATCAATTCCTCTATCTTGAAATAGAACTATTTATTTAGAGCGTCTATTCCAAGTTATCTTCATTTTGTTGGCTTTCATCCATCCTGTTAACAACTCCAGACAGTTGTTCACCATTTTTGTAAACATTATTTCCAACACATTCTGGATGATTCTAAGAAAAAGAGATAAACATAATCAGCATACAAATGATATGTACAGTGGTACTTCATCTTACGAACTTAATTGTTTCTGTGATCAGGTTCATAAGTAGAAAAGTTCGTAAGAAGAAGCAATTTTTCCCATATAAGTCAATGTAAAACCAAATAATGTGTGCAATCACAAAAGTCGCCCCTTTTGCCTGATGACTGCTGGCATTCTGATCCTTGTTCGGGGATGGGTGGAGGAAGGGGGGGGAAACAGCAAAGACTGCTCGGAGGGAGCCTTGTGGGTGATTAACACCCGCGGGAAGCTGCCTGGCGGCTTGAAAGTGTTTTCGGCATCGGTAGCAAAGGGGAATTGAGCACTTCGGCCTCAGACAAGTCTCCCAGGCTCTCAATCCGTGCCTGACACCCGCTTCCTCTGGAGGAGTCCCTTCAAGGTGCCCAAAGCAGCAGGCTTTAATTCCTCCCACCTTCCATCTTTGCAGACCCTTCCCGACGCCTCCCTCCCAACTGTGAGAAAGAAGATTCCTCCCTTCGCCGAGTGGACTCCTCACGCGGGCTCTTCTGCCGTCCCTCACAACTTTTCTGCTCTCTTCTTCCACAGCTGTTGGGAGGGAGGCGTCAGAAAGGGTCCACAGAGATGGAAGGTGGGAAGAATTAAAGCCCGCTGCTTTGGGCACCTTGATGGGACTCCTCCAGAGGAAACAGGTTCCAGGCATGGAGTGAGAGCCAGGGAGCCTTGTTTGAGGCCGAAGCGCTGGTCTTTGCCACGGCCGGGATTCACCGCCTCAGGACTGATGGTGCAAGCTAAAGGAGGTGGGGAATCCCGGCGGGGGCGGCAAGCAAATGGGAAATCCCGGCGGTGGCAGTCACAAGGCAGGGGAATCCCTGTGGCAGTAAAGGAGCGCATGGGCAGTATGCTCAGGTTCATAAGGTGAAAAGGGTTCTTAAGAAGAGGCAAACAAATCTTAAACACCGGGTTCGTATCTCGAAATGTTCATATGAAGAGGCCTTCGTAAGATGAGGTATCACTGTATTTTAAATACAAGGCTGAATATTTACTGCTTTTGTTTAACTGGTAGGGGGAGATGGGAATTCAGATAGAACTTTTTGGAACTAACTCGCAGTTCAAAATGTATGCAATAAGATCCTCATTATTATTGTCTGAAAATAACTTTTAGGAGAAATGGAGAATCATTACATCATTAGTACTCACAAAGATAATCAAATAAAATACCAAAGCAGATGTTAACAACATCACTCAAAATGACAGCAAGGTACTTTTCTGGCAAGTTCCTTCCCCAAATCTCCCTTAATACCGGATTGATTTGCCTTTTTTAAAATAAAGAACAGAATTACCTGAGTTCATCATTATATACCGAAAGTTGCAAATTAAGGTATTTTTTAAAAAATCTCAAGCCCTTCACTGACAGAGTTGCTTTTCCATTTTCTAAACCTTTTTACTTTATATTACAGGTCATATTGTAGCTGTTGCAAGCAATGATGGAACTGTTAAGACTTTGGAACTCAAATCAGGACAGCTTTCCAGCTTATTGGGCCATGAAGATAAAGTTCAGAGTGTAATATTTGATCATATGGCAGAACATCTAATTTCAGGTGGTTCTGATGGCACTATTCGTATTTGGAATTGAGACTACTATTTAGAGAAATCTCACAGTACTGAAGGTGGCTTATAATGCTCTAATCTGAAACAAACATCTGAAATAAACAATTAAATTTTTCATTAAGTAAAATCTCTATATTTTACTTAAATGGAAACAATATGCCAAACTTTATTTTGCTTATATCTTTCATCATTTTGTCACAATTTGCCATTTTCCTGGAGAAATAGCTTTATATTGACATCTAATGACAAAAAACATGAACTGCAGAGAGCCCCTACCCCACCCCTTTTCAAGTTATTATAGTAAAAGCTACAACTGATTATCTCATTTTCTGAAAATAATAAAATATTTAGTTTACTACAGTTTCTGCAGCTTAATATTTGTCCATATAACATTTAAAAAATATTCATGCATGTATAAACACATTGAGACCCACATATAGCAAATGTGATAATTTTGGGGGGGCAGGGGGAATAATTCTGCATTCACAAAGCAATAATCAGACCAATGCCTTGGTTGTTACCTTGGCCAAATCATTCAGTAAATGCAGAAAGCTTCTGTCTACCTACTTCCACTTCCTGTAGCGTAGTCCTGCAGTCTGATTGTAGTACCTTGAAAATAAGCAGATTTTTTTTTAAATGAAGGTGATCATCAGATGTAGCTAACATTTAGGAGGCATTTTATAAAATATCTTTTCCTTAAGAAAAGTGCCTAAGAATAAATCTAATGCAGTGAGCAAATGAATCGGACTGGGAGGGAGGCGTGGGGGAGGTGCTGCTCAGAGGAGCGGCACGTTCTGTCTGCATGATGCAAAATGAGAGTCACAGGCTGCTGTCCGTGGTGCTGAAGATTTCCATCTGCTTGATGGAATGCCCTCCGGAGGAATAGCTGTTGGGTTGCTGCTATCCAGGATTCTGATTCTTGCTGAAAGTTGTTATTGTGATTAAGAGCCACAAGAACCCCACTGCTTATTTGGGGAAGAGCCTCTAGAAAGCACCATAGCATGATGGTGCTGCTGACTGCATTTCAGTCTGGATTGGCTCTTAGCTCTAGCATGCTGGTGCTGTTTCTGGAATTGGAAGCATAGCATATTCTCCACCCTTGTGTGCCTTTTTGCTGATATACAGAAAATAGTGACAGTGGGATTTTTTTATTTTATTTTTGATGGACCTGAAGACTGCAACCAAGGAAATTGATTTTTAAAAATCCTAGAATGATGATTCTTTTATTTTATTTTTTTATTGTTTTAGTTTGGACTCTTATTTTGTATAAAGGAGTCTCATCTTTGTTTATGATTGATTGCTTTGAATTTTGAACATTTGGTTAAAGCTTATATCTCTTGGGTACCTGCTGTTGTTCTTCTGTGACATGGGAGGCTTTAGAACAAAAGATTTTTTCATAATGCTCCCTTACCAAAATAATTAACAGTTTCTTTCTACTATATTGCGGAAGTACAAATCCACTGTGACTCTTCCTACCATTCACTCAGGTAAGTGTCCATTTTTAAGAGAAAAGGAGATTGATTTTCCAAATATTTAATAGTACCTTCTCCTCTCAGAAACAAAATAAATGTAAATAATATATGTTTTTGTTTGATTCTTAACCAAGGGACTTCATTATCATTCCATTTTTTTCTCTGTATCAAAATAAGATTTATAAATGGTAAGCAAAATATTTAGGATGATCAACTACTGCAGTGAAATCTTGTACCACTTTCTGAAATGGGTTTTGCTTTTGCCCAAATGCCTGACAAAATTGACTGAATCCTGCTGTCCCTAAAATAAATAGCTTCTTTTGAATTTGCTAAAAAATTAAGTTTCCTCAGCTTTAAGTATGGCAGACTGAAGCCTACCTGTAGAATGCAAGTGACTGTCTATTCAGATATGAAAGGCAAGCTAAACAGTTTTATATCATCCGGAACTAAAATAGTGTGATTGTAAAAAAGGCTCCCCTAATTGCAGTAAAAATTATCATTGTAGTAAAATCATATCCTGGAGCATAAGCAATGAGACAATAAGCTTTTGAAATGTACACTTTCTTTATAGAAGCATTTTAAGAGCTACTTTGCCATCCAAATTATTTTACTAGTTCTGTAAGATACAAAGATTGCCTATTTTCTGAGTCATTTCTGTTGGGCAGTAAAATAATATATAAATATATATAAATATATAAATAATGTATATACATTTTGCATTTGTTTCTATGAGAACAATAATTCTATTGCTATTGGAATCTGCACACAGGTATAATATTAATTACTAACCCATTTGATACCGTAGTATCAGATAAACAGAATAGACAAGGGAATCCTATCATATCAGTCTTCAAATCTTTGGTTAGCGAAGCTAAACCAAAGTAAGACCAATGTACCAATGTGAGGGTGCATTTTTGATTATAATCAATAGGAAAACAGGAGAATAGAAGTAATGTCTAACAAAGCAACAAGGCTTTCTGCAATTTCACATGAAACGTGGTATATATGGGTTCTCCATGAACATATGGATGTATAAGAAAATGAAGTGACATGGCCTACTGAGAAATTCTGTACAACCACTGGCTTTGAACTGCATATGGTGAGTAAGGTATCACATTTGTAACTATTTGCTAAAATGCCATTTCTGAAACCTAAATAAGAAACAGAAAATGTAAAACCAGAAGAAAGAAAAACTGGTAGACACAAGTATAAGTACAGATATACTGTATATGGGCAACTACTACTGGATCTCGATGTGATGTCAATCTCCTGGAGAGTACAATGGAGGTCTTGCTAAAAAAAAAGCCAGCATGAACCAGTTTTAAGGACAGATTACAGTATGCAGTGTAAAAATTCAGCAGTTTTAAGTGATTAAATCTCCTAGTATCTTAAATATAATTTAATTGTAAAGGCTCTTTTATTTTTCATGAAAACACATATTTTGAATTTTAAATCAAACTTGAATTGTTGGACACTTGACCTGGGCTGGAAGCAATATCTTTGCTCTTAGTTCCATCCTTGAAATAACCATTTACAGCAATTTAGCAAAAAAAATTATATCTGTAAATAATAAATATGCAAGCCATCCAATAAAATAAGTTTGATTTGCAATTGTTTACAATATAAATATTCAGCGTGGTAATTAGATAAGAACCTGGCTAATATAAAGATGCAGCATCTTATTTTAATCTTATTTAACAAATAGGCAAAATGGACCAAATGTGAATAACATTTTCTCACACTTTTCTATTTACAACAATGTGTCATTCAAAGAAAAGCTTGAATCAAAATTATGGCAAGGAATATTTTTGCATTATTGCTTTAATTTGGTGAGAATGTTGTTCTATTTTACTTTTCAACTAAAATATTAAAATGCAAGGGCACATACCATTGAAAGGAAAATGAATCAACAATTCCTTGCAACAGAAAAGAGCCTCTGCAACTTGAAGACTATTCAGGCTATGTGCATGTTTTCCAGCTGGTTATTACTGCAGTCAAGATGGAAATATGGATTGGTTTACTTTGCTTTCTTAAGAATTGATAGAAAGAGCTATACCAGAGTAAGAGCAATGTAAGATTTCTAATGAGCTAGAACCTGGCGGATAGAAAAGTCACAAAGGAGTAGGGAAAATGCATTTTTTGGGGGAAAAAGTCAATTTCTTTTTTATATATATGTTTTCAGTGCATCACATTGACCTCTCCATGGAAGCATCCATACATATGTGATATAACACCATACTCAGAAGCTCAAGAGGGGGAATGGCTCTTCATATTCATGAAGCCTACATATTTCTGTTGCTAATTCCTTCTTTGGTCACCCCAGCTGCTTTCAATCATGAAGATTACCCTGCTGATGAAGGTGATCAGGTTTCAAATAATGATAATAATCTGATTTTTGATGACTATCGGGGGAAAGGATGTGTAGATGACAGTGGTTTTGTATACAAACTTGGGGAGCGTTTTTTCCCTGGGCACTCCAACTGTCCATGTGTTTGTACCGAGGATGGGCCTATCTGTGACCAACCAGAATGCCCCCAAATCCACCCAAAGTGTACTAAAGTAGAACACAATGGATGCTGTCCAGAATGCAAAGAAGTGAAGAACTTTTGTGAATACCATGGGAAAAGTTACAAAATCCTAGAGGAGTTTAAGGTAAGACCAAGCAATGCTTATTGATGTAATCACTTGGTTGATTATGTACAGACAGTTTGAAATGCTACATTAATCAGGTTTAACATAGATTTTTGCCAAACTCATTATAACATTAATTGTAATTTCTGCAAGTAGTTGTTGATCTACCACCCAGATCAGAGAATAATAGGATATGAAAAGGAAACACAATTACCAATTTTACTTCATAGGTATCCAGTTGTAGGGATTCCATTTAAGCCAATGTTTTAATTGTATACTTTTCTGTTCAAAATCCTTGGATGAAATCAAGCCCAGAGCTATGAATTAAATCAAAGAAGTATGTCAGTTCAAATATTTTTTCTAAAAAAATGTTAGACTTCTTGTTTCATGCATCACAGAAATATAATATAGATCCCGCTTTAGCTGTTTGGCTGATTGAAACTTAACAAGAGAAACACAAAATTGTTCACCGAAGTAAACAAAATGTATCAGAAACTAAAACAGAGTCAGAAGCAAAGTATTCCTCAAAGTTCCAATTTATTAGCAGAGCCATGTTGGCACATCTGGGAGAAACCAAATCTGAAGTCCCAGGGGTTTCTCCACACAGTTGAAAGTTCAAGCCCTTGTTCCTAAACCCCCAAGTCCATCATGCTGACCAACCTTCATCTGACAAATTGGCAGATAATCCTATCTCTTTCCATGCAAGTGCAGTAATGCAAAGACAAAGGATGATCTTAACAGTCCAGAAGGAATTTATTATGGCTACATATCTCTATCCCTCACGCAATTACCCCTCCCAAATTTCCACAGCAATGAATATATATTAAAATAGCATAAAGTGTGGCAGGCCAAAGACCTCAAGTAAAATGGCTTTGTCCTGACAGGAATATGGCCTCCCATTAGAAAAGACCATGTCCTACAAGAAAAGATATTTTTAAATATTAGATTTGTTATTGTACACTGTTTTTATTATTGCTGTGAGCTGCCCCGAGTCTACGGAGGGGGCCGGCATACAAATCGAATTAATAAATAAAAGAAAGAAATAAAAGAAAGAGAATAACATAGGGGGTTAATGCAGCATTCTTAACCACCCCTCCACCCTTTGCAGTGAAGGGCTGCAAAATATTTTACTATCACACTGTGGGTGTGACATATTTTGTGGGTGTGGCTTGCCAGCCATGTGACCAGGGGTTACTTAAAGGTCATGTGACTGGCTTAAAGGTGGCCAACTTGAAGTCACTCACATCAAGGGTTTGGATTAGGGTTAGGGTGCCTGGCCTCGGCTCAAAGAGATATAATTTCCCTATTTACTATTACTGAACATCCAAAATATACTATTTAATTCTATGTATATATGCCATATATGTATATACATATTACACACAGGCACACAAAAATATACATTATCTACTGCAGTGATTTTCAACCTTTTTTGAGCCGCGGCACATTTTTTACATTTACAAAATCCTGGGGCACATTGAACCGGGGGGGGGGGGGGGGCTAAAAAAAGTTTGGAGAACAAAATTCTCTCTCTCTCTTCCTCCCTTTCGCTCTATTCCTTTCTCCCTCCCTCTTTTTCTCCCTTCCTTCCTCTTTCTTTCTCTCTCCCTCTCTCCCTCTCTCCCTCTTTCTTTCTCTTCCTTCCTTCCTCTCTTTTTTGCTCTCTTTCTCCCTCCCTACGTCCCTCTATGTCTTTCTCTCTCTCTCCTTCCCTCTCTCTCTCTCTTGCTTTCTTTCTCTCTTTCTCTTCTTCTCTTTCTCTCTTGCTTTCTTTCTCTCTTGTTTTCTTTCTCTCTTGCTTTCTCTCTCTCTTGCTTTCTTTCTGTCTTTCTTTCTCTCTCTCTTGCTTTCTTTCTCTCTGAGCTTCGCGGCACACCTGACCATGTCTCGCGGCACACTAGTGTGCCACGGCACACTGGTTGAAAAACACTGATCTACTGTA
The DNA here is from genome assembly GCF_031021105.1 of Erythrolamprus reginae. Classification (NCBI taxonomy): domain Eukaryota; kingdom Metazoa; phylum Chordata; class Lepidosauria; order Squamata; family Dipsadidae; genus Erythrolamprus; species Erythrolamprus reginae. The sequence goes on from NC_091950.1 coordinate 217,728,552, forward strand.
TAAACTGTATGTGTATGCACACACAAAGCTCTTCTAAAATTAAACACATTCCAGCTCATATACTGCCTTAGGAAAAAGATACCCAGAGCTCAGGAGGAAAAAAAAGAAAAAAAATAGAAAAAAAATTCTACCAGTTCTGTGTACCTAACCGTATCCATAGCAACCCATTACTGCCCCTTTGGTTTGTCAGGGTATTTATTGTGGAAATGTTTAACTAGCTTGTCAACTTTTACATTCCAACTTTTCACCCAAGTAGCTTCGGACAAAGAGTACTCCTTCTAATGGATTAGATATTGTAATTGACCTCTAAACATTCTGGACTGGAGTCTAATTTTTTTTCACCTCATAGTGTGTCTCTCCTTGTATTACAATAGGGGGTGGTTGTGCTTGGGTTTGTAGTCTTATATTTGATCCGATCACCAGTTTTAACAAGCTGCAATGAAATATCAGGTGATTTCCCCCCAACATTCTAGGCAATGCAAGCTGCAAAGTGACTGGGTTGATAATTTTAACTATTGAGAATGGACCCAAATATTTTGGCCTAGCTTTTTGCTGGGCATTCTTAATTGGATGTATTTAGTGGACAAGAAAACTTTATCCACTACTCAGAAGGGGGGCTGAAGTGATCGGTACTTGTCTGCTTGCTTCTTATAGGCTCCCACAGCTTCATCCAGTGCTTTCTTGTTGTTCTTCCATCCTTTTTTTAGCATCTTCATCCACTCAGTCAGGGACATCAAAGTGAGGGCTTCCTAGCTTGAGGTAGCTCAGGCATGGGAACGATTTCTATGTTGCTGGTAATCTGAAAAGGAGTTAATCCAATGCTGTTGTTGTACACCATTTCTGCAAAAGGCAACAGCTCTGACCAGTTTGTTTGTTTGTTTGTTTGTTTGTTTGTTTGTTTGTTTGTTTGTTTGTTTGTTTGTTTAATTGGATTTGTATGCTGCCCCTCTCTGAGGACAATTGTCTTGCTGGTAATCTATGTAACAACAAATGTATTGTTCCATCATTGCGTTTGCATATTTCACTACTCCATTTGTACTCGGATGGAAAGCTAAACTGAGTCCTTGTGTGGATCCAATTGCTCTTAAGAATTCTCTCCTGAACTTTGCAATGAACTGCACGCCTCGGTCAGAGATAACAATTTTTGGGACATCATGTAGGCAATAAATGTGTTTGAGTAACAGTTTCACTAGTTTCCTGGCTGATGGTAGACCTGAGCAAGCGATGAAATGGGCTTGCTTGGAAACCAGGTTGATGACTGTCCAAATCACAGTGTCCCCATTGCTGTCTGGGAGTTCCAGAATGAAGTCCATGGTGATCTTCTCCCAAGGTTTGCTGGGTTTGGACACTTGTTTTAGTAGTCCAGGTGATTCTCCTGGCCGATTCTTCTTGGTTGCACACGTGGCACAGCTTTTTACGTAGTCTTCCACCTCAGCTTTCATTTTTGGCCACCGAGCTGTGTGGAGATTTTTTTAGGAATCCAAAATGCCCTCCCAGTTTGAAGTTATTGCTTTATTTGAGCACTTCCAATCTGAGGCTGGCAGACACATATAATTTGGACTCTTTCCAGGCCAAGACTAATCTCAGCATCAAGATCAGCTTCTTGGTGATGAGCCAAGGATCGCTGGGCAGCGATCTGTGAAATTTTTTAAAGGTTCAGCTAAGCTTTTGTTTGTTTCAAGATCATTGCCTTTAAGGGAAACTGACATTCTACACCTGGCAGAAATGAACTGGTTGGTTGATTAGTGAAATTATTTATCCAATAAAATAACATTTCAAAATAAATCTTTCCACATATGGCAGCCTCTAACTTTGCATGCTTGTTAAGTATATTTCAGTAAAAAATATTCCAATTATAGACAAGAATCTACTTATAAACAGATTACAAAATAAACTAATTCAAACAAAAGTAATTTATAGACTCACAAGCTTATCACTTGCATTGGGTCAAGTTTGAGGGCTGCTTTGTGTTAACTAACTTCCTGGATTTTTACAGAGAGGTTAACCTTTCCACCCTCTGGCCATTTTAGTTGGAGGAACAAGCAAGGGAAAAGTATATGTCAAGCAAGAGGGACATTTCATGATGGGTTGGCTCCAAGAAACTCAGTCACAAAGAAATAATTGAATCTCAAGTATTTCTAGGCAATAATAAAATTAAAAACAAGGGAGAAATTTTATACATTTCAGAGATCTGTTTTTAGCATAACTTGTTTAATTTCAAATCACACCAAAGTGACAACTGTGAATTTACAATTCTCCCTTTCATTTTATAGTTCCGGCAACTCAGAATAAGATTCTGCAATATAAATTAAGAATACTATAGTAAGATTGCCCAATATACAAAGCAAGCTAATACTTTTCTACAAATATGAGGAACAAACTGAAAAATTAGTTGAGTCCATGTCTGTGTATGCACAATTATTTACCTAAAGAGAATTAAGTAGAATTAGTATATACACTCGAGTATAAGTCGGCCCGATTATAAGCCGAGGCACCTACTGGGAAAATTTATTGACTCCAGTGTAAGTTGAGGGTGGAAAATGCAGTGGCTACTGGTAAGTTATAAAAATGGAAACCAATAAAATTACATCAATTGAGGCATCAGTAGATTAAATGTTTTAGAATATTTATTTCAAAGAAAACCAGTAAATTAGCTCTGTAAGTTTAAAAGTGGGTAAACAGATATATGTCCCCCCAAGGCAGGTACAGTATAGGCAAAACAAATGCAAGTACTTACCTCAATCCCCCGCTGCTCCTGCTGGTTTGAGTTAGGGTTAGGGTACCTGGCCTCTCCTTGCCTCAAAGAGATACAATTTACCTCTTTATTTACTATTAATGAACATCCAAAATATACTATTTAATTCTATGTATATATGCCATATGTGTACATACATATTACACACAGGTGCACAAAAATATACTGTACATTATCTACTATACAAAATGTATGTGTGTGTAGATAGATAGATAGATAGATAGATAGATAGATAGATAGATAGATAGATAGATAGATAGATAGATAGATAGATAGATAGATATAGATAGAGGGGGGGAGGAAGGGAGGGACAGAGAGAGAGAGAAAGCTAGAGATATACATTCAACCTCACTTACTGTGATAGGAAAAACAAACCCAGAGTCCACTTTCTGCCACAAGGTTAACCATAACTAGAACATTACACATGTCTTCAGATGTACCGGTACTTCCCTAGCTTGCACATCACTGTTAGAGCTAGGAAATGTCATGGGTTGAGCAAAATGTGGTGATTCTCACTTAACAACACTTTTGCTTAACAACAAATTTAGGGCTCAATTGTGGTCATAGGTCTCTGTCTTTCTTTCTTTCCCTTCCTTCCTTCCTTCCTTCCTTCCTTCCTTGGATCATTTTGAGTATTCAAAATGTTTATCTGGCAAAAGATTTTTCACCTGGCAGGAGGTAAAAAAAATTGCACTCAGGTGGACAAGCAGAGAAAGCAGTTCCTAAGTGCACATAATTAGGGTGCCTTAGAAGTTCATCCTTTCCAAGCCTTGAGTAAAAGATTATACTATGTAAATTTCAAAAGAAAAAGAGGAAAGAGGATTACCTAAAGTTCACAAATAGATCAGAGTTATATACTGTATGAGTACAGCATTCAATCTACGGTATTAATTTAGACTTGGGTGAGAACAAACTTTCTAGCTGAACAAAGGAATTTAAAGGAAAAAATTTTTTTAGTGTGGGACATTGGGCACAGCCAGACAGATGTCTTAAAAGGCAAACAAACAAACTGTCAAAAAAAGTATGTTTTTAAAAAAATATTGGTTGTTGAATTTAATTATGCCTTGGCACGGGGCAGTCCCGGCAGATGGGTGGCTGGCGAGAACCACATGCTCCCATCCTTGGGTCCGCTGGGATTGAAGGAAAGTTTAGGGAGCCCCGCCTCATCGAGAAATGCCTTGGTGGTGACATTCTGAAAGTTTTTGCCTCCCCACTCTGAAAACCCCGCTTCTCGGTGCCCTGCCGAGCCTGAGAGGAGAGCGATAAAAAAGGGGCTCTCAGCTTGGGGTTTTCTGGACACTGAAATGTTTCTCTCGCCGCTGACAAGTTGCATTACCGCCGCCTCGCCCACCGCCCCCAATGCCGGCTTTGTCCTCGGCTGACAGAAGAAGAAGAAAAAAACCCACATCCTTTCCTTGCGTCTAAACAAAATTACCATGCGCTCCAGTAATTTTGTTTAGACAGAAGAGAAAATGAGGGTTTTTAATTTCACTTTTGGATTTGCAGGGAAGGGAACCACGGGAAAGGACGTGGTTTTTTTCCTTCTTCTGCCGATCGAGGACAGAGCTGGCGTTGGGGGCGGCTGGCAAGCCGGCAGCGGTGCAACTTGTCAGTGGCGAGAGAAACATTTCAGCATCCAGAAAACCCCAAGCCAAGAGTGCCTTTTTAAAAATCGCTCTCCTCTCAGCCTCGGCAGGGCGCCGAGAAGTGGGGGTTTTGGAGTGGGAAGGCAAAAACTCTCAGAATGTCACCACTGAGGTGTTTCTTGATGGGGCGGGGGTCCTTCAACTTTCCTTCAATTACCGCCCGCTCCGGTAATTTTCTTGCAGCAAGGAATCCTTCCAAAAGAAAATTACCGGAGCTGATAGTGGGGGCTTCATGGTCACATGCACCGCTTTGGTGCAGCATGGTTGGGCTCTCCTTTTTTCCCCTGCTGCTACTGTTGCTGTCTGTGTGCTCCTCACTTTTTTCCTCTCCTCCTTCCTGGCCTCGGGAGGTGGCCGCGTGAGACTGGAGGGGAGCCGGGAAGGAGAGAGGGAAGCTTGCTGAGGCCAGGAAGGAGGAAACAGGGAAAAAGTAAGGAGTGCAGACGCAGCAGCAGGAGGGGAAAAAAGGAGACCCAAGACCGGTAATCCCGGTAGTGACTGCTGCTGGTCAGCAGAAGCTGCATGCAGCTTCAGCAGAACGGTTCCATGCCCTCGTGGGTCCAGCCTACCCCTGCTGCCGGCGCTCGGGCCATTGCAGCGCCTGAGCGTCATCAGTGACTCACGTATAAGTCTAGGTCAGATTTTTCAGCACATTTTTGGTGCTGAAAAACTCAACTTATACTCGAGTATATACGGTAGTAATTTGACTGATTGATAGGAATCAAACAACTGTATTCAACAGGAGAAATGATTTTGAGAGAGTGGTTGCTTAGTACTCATAATTAATTGGTTCCAGGAGGCACGAGAAGTATCAAAAGCAATAAGTACCAAAATAATTTCTCCCATACAGAATAATGTAGTGAGTCACAAGCAGGGCCACCATCAGGAATTTTGGGGCCCCATGCAGCCTAAGTGTCTCCCCCCCCCCGCCATTTTAAAACTATTTTAAGTCGCCGAGCCACTCCATCCCCTGGGGATCATTTCCCGCTTCACGCCAAGCGAGGCGGTCCCATAGGCCAGTGTTTCCCAACCTTGGCAACTTGAAGATATCTGGACTTCAACTCCCAGAATTCCCCAGCCAGCGAATGCTGGCTGGGGAATTCTGGGAGTTGAAGTCCAGATATCTTCAAGTTGTCAAGGTTGGGAAACACTGCCATAGGCTATTTCAGGAACTGGGTTAAGCCGATTGTGTGGACTCATCCAGAAGAAAGAAAGAAGCGGGAGCGGCGAGGGAAAGAAAGAGCCTCCTGGCATTGGTCAGGCGGAGCATGGCTTATTTACGGCTCATTGGCACTTCTCCCTTCTTGGAAGAGGCCTTGTTGACAAAACCATGTGCTTTCTAGCGAGGGGAGAGGGGAGGGGGATCCCACACCTGGCAGCCACTGGCGAGGAGCTGGAAAGGACGAGGGGAGAGAAAAAGCAGGGTACCAGCAGTCGGGCAGGTGTCTTGAGGGGGCACTCCCATCTGGAAGGAAGGGAAGAAAGGCGAGGGCGAGCTATGAAGGAAGGAAGGAGGAAGGAAGGAAGGAATGGTAAAAGGGGCGATCAAGAGAGGAATGGGTGAATGAATGAACGGAGGGTGGGAAGGAAGGAAGGAAAGAGGGAAGGGACAGGGACAGAGGAAGGGTGCAAAGAAAGCAAGGAGAGGTGTGAAAGGAGAGATTAAGAGAGGAAGGAGTGAAAGAAGGGAGTGAGGGAGGAAAGAAGGGAGGAAGGAGAAGGAAAGCAAGAAATGGAGGGAGGGAGGGAAAGAAAGAAAGAAAGAAAGAAAGAAAAAGAAAGGGGGAAGGGACAGGAACAGAGGAAGGAAGCAAGGAAACTTATGAAAGGGGAGAGGAAGAGAGGAAGGACTGAAGGGAGGGAGGGAAGAAGGTAGGAAGGAGAAAGAAAAGAAGAAATAGAGGAAGGGAAGGGAAAAGAGAGAAAGAAAAAGAGAGGGGGAATGAAAGAAATGGAAGGAGGGAAAGAAGGAGAGAAAGAAAGAAAGAGAAAGAAAGAAAGAAAAAAGAATGAAAGAGCAAGAGAGAAAGAGAGAAAGAAAGAAAAAGAAACAAAAGAAAGAAAGAAGGAAGGAAAGAAAGAAAGAAAGAGAAAAGAAAGAAAGAGAATGAAAGATAAATAAAAATAGAGAGGGAGAATGAAAGAAATGGAAGGAGGGAAGGAAGGAGAGAAAGAAAGAGAAAGAAAGAAAGCAAAAGAAAGAAAAGAAGAATGAAAGAGCAAGAGGGAAAGAAAGAAAGGGAGAAAGAAAGAAAAAGAAACAAAAGAAAGAAGGAAGGAAAGAAAGAAAGAAAGAGAAAAGAAAGAAAGAGAATGAAAGAAATAAAAATAGAGAGGGGGAATGAAAGAAATGGAAGGAGAGAAGGAAGGAGAGAAAGCAAGAGAAAGAAAGAAAGAAAGAGAAAGAAAAAAGAATGAAAGAGCAAGAGAGAAAGAAAGAAAGAAAGAAAGAAAGAAAAAGGCAACTCCAAAGAAAGGCTCACTGAGCGGATGCATGAAAAGAGGGACCTGGATCTCCACTTGCCTCCCCCTCGCGCTTACCTGCTCCCAGCGCCAGCAGCAGGAATGCAAGCGAAAAGAAGCTATTGGCTCCGGGCGGCGGGCGGTGTTCATGCCCCCCCCGAACCCACGGCCCAGCACCTCCGGAGGCCGAAAGGCGCGGCTCTCTTGCCCTCGCAATCCTCGGGGAGGACACAAGACCGGCAGAGAAGTCGGCCGGGCTCAGCCCTCTCCCGGCTTCCTCAATTCCGCTTCCCCAGCAGCGCGGCTTGGCTTCCGGACCCCCGCGGTGACTCCTCCTTCCGCGGCTGCCATCGGGGCTCCCTGCCTGTCTGCCGGCCTCTCTGCCTTCTTTCCTCGTGGGGCTGGGAAGAAGGTGCGGGGCTGTCGGAGAAGCTCCGCAGAGGCAGAGTTTGTCGCAATCAGGGTTGGGGAGTTTTTGGCGGGCGCCGCCCCCCCCCCCCAATTTTTCAATTTCGCCGGGCCCGTTACACCACTCCCAGTAATACCGGTCTATCGGCGGCCCTGGTCACAAGGCAGTCAACACTGCACAAATTCTAGCTTGTCCATTGAGTTCCAAACATACTATGAGTACTGGGACAAAATGTTTACAAAATGCATTGAATCTTAAATTCGATGAGTTTCAAAACTGTTGAATATCAATGTATCATTGTACTGGAATTCCTTCAGTGAGAACATAGACAATTGGCACATTTGGAGTTTGGACAGCTTGTTAGGGTATCCTCACAAAAGAGCCTCCATCATTAATGTGTTTGAAAGAGTCAGTAGTAGCATGGCAAGGTGGCATCTCAATATATGTAAACTCACACAGACAGATCATGATAATCCAATCTCACTCTTAAATTTCTGGTGCTCAGAACCAGTGCTCCAATCTCACTCTTAAATTTCTGGTGCTCAGAAGCATTTGTAAATGAAGTTGATACCACAACTTGAATTGTTGTACTGGGGGTTGAACTAGAATAACTCCAAGGTCTCTTCCAACCCTATTCTGACTTTCTTCTCTTACTCAGTGAGCTGTTTTATTAATATACAGTAATTTTATTTATTTATTTGTTTATTTGTTTGTTTGTTTGTTTATTTGTTTATTTTCTTTGACTTCTATGCTGCCTGATCCCGAAGTACTCAGGGTGGCTTTCATCAATATAAAAAAGATACAATATAATAAAAAGAACTCAAATATAAATATATAAGAGTATAAATCTCAACAGTCCAATCAACACACATGCATACTGTTCAATACAATTCGGTCATGACAGATGTCAAATTCATGGCCCCCAGGCCTGCCGGCAAAGCCAGGTCTTCACAGCCTTACAGAAGGTCAGTAGGGTGGGAGTAATACGGACATCGGGGTTGGGGGAGTTGGTTCCATAGAGCCAAGGTGACATTCAGCTTCATTTTTGCAACAATAGAGGGGGAAATGAAACAGACAATCCATAAAGGGGTGTCAAGTCCCCAATACTCTCAGGTATAGTGTAAATTGCTTTTGAATGATGGTTAAAGTTGAACTAATATAGCTTTCAGTGGGAAGCTATTCCAGAGGACCAGGACTTCCCACAGAAAAGCAGCACCTACCAGGTTCAGCACACATCACACCTCTCATAAGTGGGGAATTAGCACTGCTTTTCCCAACAAGATTAAGCACTTTTGCAAAATTAGTCAGCAGGATGAATAGCATTATTTTAAAAAATGAAAACTCTAAGTTTATATTCTAAGCAGAATTGTGGTGGCAAGGTTTATCAGAAAAATAATACCTATCATATACAGACAGCTAGCATAAGACAAGCTTTTTAGTGTTCAGGTGGAGAAATCTTAACTGTTTCTGCGATAAAGTTACCCAAATATGAATGTGCGGTATTAAACAGAACTTGATGCATGGCAACTTACCTGAGAGAGAATTTCTCAAAGGATGCCATTTATTTTCAAGAGCAACCAAGAATGATAGACACATTGTGATTTCTATGTTTACATATCCTTGTTTTTTCATCTTAACTTTGAAAGCAGAAAATGCAGTTGTAAGCTACATACATCTTTTGCTGCTAGCTGTTTACATGTAGTAATCAAAGACACATCCCGTGGTACTGGTCAACATATTCCCATTTTATGTGTTTTAGTATCATTCATATAATTTATATTCTCACTATCTACCTGCTCAAACATAATTTACTCATTTTTTAAAGAATAGAATATAATTCTTTATTGGCCAATTGTGATTGAACACAAGGAATTTGTCTTTGGTTCATATGCTCTCAGTATACATAAAAGGAAAAAAAGAAAAAATACATTCATCAAGAATCATAAGATACAACACTTAGTGATAGTCATAGGTTATTAATAAGTAACACTATGTAACAGAAATTTTGTTCCCAGCTTTTAAATGTTATATTCCAATTGCTTAGGTCTAAAACAAAATTAAAAATTGCTTACATTAATGATAAACTTCGCTTTTGTGACCACGGCAACTAAAATTATGCATTTTTACTATAGAAATAGACGATTTTGCATCTTCTCATTTATACAGTCAGTTTAAGAACACTAAATGCATTGCAAATTTACAGAGATTACCAAAAACTGTTCAGAAGTGTGTGGTTTTCCAAGATTTAGGATAATACTGCACATCAGTTTCACAAATCAATCCCCAAATATAGTCGCCCATTATGTTTTAGTTATATTGTCCTTGATAATGGCATTCAAAGTTCATAATGTCCTGGTGAAAGTGCTCGCCTTGCTCCTCTGAATAAGCTCCATGTTCTCTTTGAACTTATCAAGATGAGCATCAAGGATATGGATTTTGAGTGACATCCTGCAGCCCATTGCAGCATAGTCCTTTATCACAGTCTGAACTTCCTCTGATCTGTGACTTGGACGCTTTCATCTAATAAGTTCCATTGCTTGAGCCTTGATGTCAGAAGCTCAGCTTTGGACTTGGTGAGACCAAGGTCTCTGATCAGATTGTTGAGGTCTTTTTGGTTAGGGGAGTATGGCTTCCGCTCCTCATCTGCATATGAAGATAAATTGTGATCTTCAACATCTTCCTCGGTGTCTGACCTGCTGCTTTGTTTTGAAGGTGGTGTCACTCTGACTGGAGGTGTTGGGACAGAAAGTTCAGGGCAGTGTGGTACTGGGGCAATAGATGAAGGTGGTGCATTTTTGCCTGTGCGACGTTTTGAAGGGTCCACCATGCAGAAGTAGCAATTTGTTGAGTGATCAATCGGTTCACGCCAAATTCTTGGGATAGCAAAATGCATGGCTCTCTTTTCTCCCCTGTACCAACCTATAAGCAAACAAAATAAAATTTGGATTGAGAATTTGATTTAGGCCTATTTCACACTAATGACTAGTGATATTTACAATATTAACACAGTTAATCTGCAATTTAAGAGAGTAGCATTTATCCACTTACCTTCAAGAGTTTTCTTGCAGTGCTCCCATGTGAAATGAGGAGCCCATGGTTTGTCTTGGTCACCAACAGGCATGCTGAAGTATGCTCTGTAGGCCTCACACATCTTAGCAGATGCTTCCACAGAGTACTTTTTCGCTCTTGTCTTTATAAACTGGCCACATACGTAGCAAAATGCGTCTGCTGGATGTAAGCAACCTCTTGATGCCATCTAAATTGACTAAGTTGCTGTGTACTGTAAGGAAAAAGGATGTGGCGGGGTGGCACAGCAGGTAGAGTGCTGTATTGCAGGCCACTGAAGATGACTTATAGATCTCAAGGTCAGCGGTTCAAATCTCATCACCGACTCAAGGTTGACTCAGCCTTCCATCCTTCCAAGGTGGGTAAAATGAGGACCCGGATTGTGGGGGCAATAGCCCAGCTCAGTTAAAAAAGTGCTATTGATAACATGTTGTAAGCCAAGTCTAAGGAGAAGGGCGGCATAAAAATTGAATGAATGAATGAATAAATGAATGAATAAATGTCTCTCCAAACTTGATAAAAATGATCTTTATTCCATGCAGTATTAAAGTACAAGAGTGTACTTAGGATTCAACAGAGCAAGATTGATCACCCGGTACCCGAGTAATACACAATATATACATTTACATTCCTAAGCTCTTCCTGTAATGGGTGTGGGGTGAAGTGTGAATACTGTCGTTATCAGAATCTGCATAGATATTGAATTCACACCTGTCTGTCTAAGTCAATTCCCCTTTGTCTGTGATGGCCATTGCCCACTTATTATGCAATTCCAATCAATTAGATTCTGTCTCTCCGTCTCTCAGGAAGAGCTATAGTGGCCCTATATAACTGTAGTTATACAGCTACCTACAATTCTGTACAGTCCCAGAAAGTTCTAGATAATTCTGGACAGTTCTAGAAACTTCTTGATATTCTCACAATTCCAGAAACTTCTTAAGTATCTTGAAATATTGCGAATATCCTTAAAAATAGATCAGTTTTAAAATATTGTGCTGACTACAAAAGCAAAGTTTACAGGGAATAATAGCTTTTTTCCTATTCATTTAAGGTACAAACAATCAGGGAAACACACTTAACAACTGGGAACAATTTCTTTTTTTGAAAATTGTTACATGGTGATAATCAAATCATATTAGGAAACAAATAGAACAATAAATCATAAAAATACAAGCAATATAGTCATAAGTGGGAGGAGATAGATAATAGGAAGGATGCAAAAAATAATTGTAATACAGTCTTCGTTAATAGTTTGAAGGTGTTGTGGGAATTAGTTGTTTAGCAGAGTGGGAAAAAAGCTGTCCTTCTGTCTAGTTGTCCTGGTGTACAATGCCCTATAGCGTCGTTTTGAAGGTAGAAGTTGAAACAATTTATGTCTAGGATATGTGTGGTCAGTAGATATTTTCTCAGTCCTCTTTTTGACATGCAGTATGGAAGGCAGATTGGTAGGAATTGTTTTTTCTGCAGTTCTAATTTTCCATTGAAGTCTGTGTCTGTCTTGTTTGGTTGCAGAGCCAAACTAGACAGTTATAGAGGTGCAGATGACAGACTTTATAATTTCTCTGTAGAACTGAATCAGCAGCCATCAGCAGCAGCAGTTTATGTACTATCTTACAGATAGTACATAAACAAATCATATTTATTATTTTTAAATGAAATAGAAAAATAGCCAACATGAACTACATAACTAAGTAGTCTGAGTCAAAATCAAAAATAAATTTACAAAATATGGTTTGTAAGTTTTGATATAGCATGAAAAAAATACAGATTAGCTTTCAGTATGAAAAATGCTTATCGTACCTGTAATGTGAGAAATGAAACATCTGTGTGCTTTATTGTTTGATATCAAGAGATGTTGTTTTCAGATGAGCATAATAAAATCTAGTTTTGATTGTTGCAACAAACTCTCCCATCTTCTAGCTAATAGCTGTCTTAATAACCTTGTCAAACACTAATGACCAATTAATTATGAGAACATTTGTTTTAGAAATATCAAACATCTGCTCCCTTGCTAAGTCTCCATTAAAAGGTTTCAGTCAATGATATTAACAAATGTTTGTGCTATAAGTATAATGCTTTTTATGTGTGTATTTTCCCGGGCAATTTCAAACTGTAAGCAGCCAGTAACATATAGCAAAACTTTGGCAAACATTATAATCAATTATGTTTCCAAGGCTAAAATGTATCATTGGTAATTGGTCTTTTAAAAATCTGCAGCATATTTTAAGTTCAGAACTCTAATGTATTGCATTTGATAACCTGACTGATCTCTCTCCATTCACTTTTGAAAAATCCTGGAGAACAGATAAAATAGTGGCTTAGTGATCGTACTCAAACGGTGGTAATTAATGGTTGCACATCCAATTGGAAGAATGTTTCAAGTGGAGTACCACAAGGGTCTGTCCTAGGCCCACTGCTATTTAACATATTTATAAATGATCTAGATCAGCGTTTCCCAACCGGTGTGCCGCGAAGCCTAGGGAAGCTCCAGCTGGGCGGGGCACTGCCGGTGCCGGACCGCCGGTGCCTCGGACCTGGAGCTCCCACTCGCAGCTGTCCTCCGGCTACTGCCCGATGCAGCTGTTTCCGGCGCTCTCCTGCTGGGCCCCAAAGAAGGAAGGCGGGAAAAAGGAGAGCTTCATTATTCGCGCCTCCTTTTCCCCACCTTCCTTCTTTGGGGCCCAGCAGGAAAGCGCTGGAAACAGCGGCATCTGGCAGTAGCCGGGGGACAGCTGCGAGCACCATTCCCCGTAAGCTGCCCCCTCTCCTCCTCCGCCGCCTTCTGCCTTGGGGCACGATCCGCCCCCTCTCCGCCGCCGCCGCCGCCTCCTGTCTTGGGGCACGATCTGCCCCCTCTCCTCCGCCGCCGCTTCCTGCCTTGGGGCAAGCAATCCGGGAGTCCGGGACTGTGTGGCTTTGCGCCATGAAGAGAAAACGGCCGACTTTTCCCTGCTGCCCGAGCTGTTTTCTCTTCATGGCGCAAAGCCACACAGTCCTGGACTCCCAGATCGCTCGCTTCTCCGGTCAGCAAAGCCATCTGCCCAGGAAAGCGCCGCGCATTGAAAAAGTGCGATGCTTTTCCGGGCAGCTGGCTTGCTGACTGGAGAAGCGAGCGATCCGGGAGTCCGGGACTGTGGCTTTGTGCCATGAAGAGAAAACGGCAGCAGGGAAAAGTCAGCCGGGCTAACGGGAGGCGGCGCATGGCTGGGCGCTGGGGACGTCTGGGAGGGAGAGGGGGCTGATGGCTGCTGCCTCTTAGCTGCAGAGCCGGCGGGTGGAGGCGAAGACAACGGCCACCGGCTCTCTCCCTCCACTCTCTCCGGCTCTCTCTCTTTCTTTTTCTCTCTGTTGCCGGCGTGGTGAATGAGAGAGAAAGAGAGAAAGAGAAAAAGGAGGGGAGAGAGAATGAGAGAGAAAGAAAGCAAGAGAGAGAGAGAAAGAGGGGGGAAGGAGGGAGAGGGAAAGACATAGAGGGAGGGAAGGAGGGAGAGAGAAAGAGCAAAAAAGAGAGGAAGAAAGAAAGAAAGAAAGAGGGATGGAGAGAGAGAAAGAAGGGAAGGAAGGAAGAGAGAGAAAGAGGGAGGGAGAAATAGAGTGAAATGGAGGAAGAGATTTTTTTTTGTCCAAACTTTTCTTTAGCCCCCCACCCCACCCCACCCCTCAATGTCCCCCAGAATTTTGAAAATATGAATAATGTGCCGCGGCTCAAAAAAGGTTGGGAAACACTGATCTAGATGAAGGAATTGAAGGAAGACCTATCAAATTTGCTGATGACACAAAGCTAGGTGGTGTTGCTAATAGTAAACAAGGTAGAGATAGGATTCAAAAAGATCTAGACAAGCTTGAACAATGGGCTGAAACTAACAGAATGGTATTTAACAGAGAGAAATGCAAGATCCTACATCTGGCCAAAAATAATGAAAACAGCACATATAGAATGGGAGGAATATGTCTGAGCAGCGGCATGGGTGTATTGGTAGATCACAGATTAAACATGAGTCAACAATGTGAAGCAGCTGCAAAAAAGGCAAACACAATCCAGGGATGTATCCAGGGTTGGGCTACTGCCCGGATAAGGGGGAACACAGTGGGGTAGCAAAAATGGAGCTCCACCCCAGAGCACCCAATTTTCACTGAAAGATATTGAAAGAAAATGCAGGGCGTCCTACATAAGTCACACCCACAGTGTGGTAGTAAAAATTTTGGAAGCCCTTCACTGGATGTATCAAGAGGAGCATAGAATCTTGTTCATGTGAAGTAATTATTCCTTTCTACAGTACTTTGGTACAACTACATTGAAAAACTAGAGCAAGTTCAAAAGAGAATAACAAAGTTGGTGAGTGGTCTGGAAACCATGTCCTATGAGGAACAGTTAAAGCAGCGGTCCCCAAACTACAGCCCGCGGGCCATATGCGGCCCACCGAGGCCATTTATCTGGCCCGCAGTGAGCGACAGGAGCACAGGATTCATACACATCCTGTGCTCCTGGCCACTGTTTCCTCTAGCCTGTGTGGTCATGCGGCCGTGCAGGCAAAAAACAAACTCCACGCAGGTTTTTCAAACCCCGGGCAGTAGAGCCAGCGCCATTTCTCCTGCCCGAAAGCTGATCTGCTGTTGGCGGGGAGAAACCCCCGTGGGCTCTGAGCCCTGCCCGGTTTCTCCGGCTGTGTCTGGGGACCCCACCCTGCCCACTCCTGCCAATATTCTTCCCACTGCCAGGAAGAAACAGGAAGCAAAAAAACCCCAGGAAACAAGAGGCAGTGGTTGGATGGCCTCGCCACCTGCGTGCAGAAGCGGCGCCCTGGGGAAAAAGCCGTGGGTGTAGACTTGTGCCTACACCCGAGCTGTCGCCTCACCCTCTCTCCACCTTTCCTGTAAGTTGACTTGTGGGGAGTCTCATTTTTTCAGCAGAGAGAGAGACAGAGATGCACCCCCTCAAGTTAATTCATCCTGCCTGCTTAAACTTTTTAATATTGGAATTGTTCGTTGAAACAATAAGTAATCACATTACATGGGTCTCAGCTATGTGTTAAATTGAAAAAGCTTTCTCACAGGGTATTTTGTGGGGATAAAAAAACCACCCTCATAAAAACCCACCTTCTTATTTGGAGTCCTCTCATTTTTCAAGAATTTTCTCATATTTTTTAGACACTGGCTTTGTTAAACGTCAAGCATAATTTAAATACAGATTGATAATTTGGGCGTTCGCAGCGGAGCCTTTCCCTCCCCCCCCCCCCGAGGCGCATGGTGGGGCACAGAAGTTTTTGTGAGAGGGAGGGAAAAAAGAGAGAGAAAGAAAGAAAAGTGAAAGAGAGGGAGGGAAAGAGAAGTGGAGAGGAATGGGGGAAGGAAGGAAGGAAGGAAGGAAGGAAGAATGAAATTAATGGAGGGACAGAGGAAGGAAGGACTGTTTTTTGGGGGGATACTTTTTATTTTATTTTTCTCTTAACATACATTCAAACAACATGGTGTACCATCTAATTTTCCATGAATAAAATGCAATATTTTGTTAGTAACTAATATCAATCATCAAAAAAGTTGCAAAAGGTTTTTTTCTAATTTTGTCATCCAGTTACATTCATTTTCTTTTAATTAAATTCCTTCCTTAATGTTCCTTCAAAAAGTACAACACCAATTTTATTTTTAACTTATTAACCATTATGCCAAAGTGCTTCCTTCTTTCTTTATACATTTTTCTATAAGCCAAGAATACCTTGTCTAGCCAGTCAGATGTTAACAAAAGAAAATTAAAAACAAAACATAAACATATATGAATTTCAGACTTCTTCCCCCCTTTAAATAGTATGTTCCCATTTTGTTTTTTACTTTCAAATAAGGTATGTGGGATTTGTTCATAGGTTTTTTTATAGTCCAGCCCTCCAACAGTCCGAGGGACAGTAAACTGGCCCCCTGTGTAAAAAGTCTGGGGACCCCTGAGTTAAAGGATCTAGGGATGTTTAGTCTGCAAAGGAGAAGGCTAAGAGGAGACTTGATAGCTGTCTACAAATATCTGAAGGGCTGTCACAGAGCAGAGAAATCAGCATTCTCATTAGCACATGGAAGGACTAGAAACAATGGAATAAAACTGCAAGGGAGTAGATTTAGATTAGATATCAGAAAAAAACGTTCTAACAGTAAGGGTGATAAACCAGTGGAACAGTTTGCCACAGGAGGTGGTGAGCTCACCTTCACTGGAGGTATTCAAACAGAGACTGGACAGTCATCTTTCTGGTATAGTTCAATGAATCCTGCATTGAGCAGGGGTTTGGACCCAATGACCCTGGAGGTCCCTTCCAACTCTATGATTCCAACTCTATGATTCTATGATTCTAGTTGAAGATCTTGTCTTGTCTTAATCTTGTCCCTAACAGGGGAGAAAGGGTGATTGACTAGTTTGCACTGGTGTTTTGGAAGAATCTAAAACAAATGTGAAAGTCAACAACATGTAAGAATTGTGTAAATCTATTAGGAGATTAACTAGTATAGAATTGTGACACAGGACCCATGCAAGAGTATCTGAAATTACTGACATGCTGTATTCCTGTCATACCTAATAAAAACAATGCATATTCAAGAAGAAGGGCATGTCAGACAATGAACTGCAATAATACATATATTAAAAGTAAATTATTTATTTATTAGCTGTCATTATCATAGTGAACTGCCTGTCTATGTACTCCACTGATGTTCCTCTGAAAAGAAGCACTGCTATCAGGCATTCAGCAGAAAGGTTGCAGTTGGTTAGCAAGCAAAAAAAAATCAAGTCAGAAATATCTAACAAACCAGGTTTCTCTAGCTAGGATCCTGGAATGCTGTGGAGGATCGTTGGCTGATTCTCAGCCCACCAGACAAAGGAACAATGTGTAACAGTTCAGGTACACTGCTGCCCAATGAACATTCCGGTAAAAATTTGGGGAGGGGTCACTAGGCACAGCATTATTTTTTTAATCCCCTGACTGTTTAAAGTGTAGTTTGACCTTGAGTCAATTTGAGAAACCACAGACATAAATCAAATGTCCAACCAAGAGCATGGGTTTTCCTTTGCTTTCAGTGGAATGTACTGAATTCTTATACCCGTCCTGCTATTTTTCCTTGATGGGGAGTAAATCCAAATAAAGCAGAAGGTTACACATAATTGTGCACTTCAGCAAAACTATAAGTCAATACTATTTTTTTTCAAAGTGAGAGTGTGGAAGATGGCATATTCTCTGCGCTTCTCATAATAGCTGCATAGAAAAGGATAAATTTTTATTACAAATCTTGATCTAATTTATGGTAACTAAATAAGTCCACTCATAGGTAAAACCTTTAGTAAAATGAAACTGGAGGATTCCCAATTTTTAATCTATGGGCCTGATCAAATTGTCAGCAACTTTGAAAAAAATCTCCCAAAACCAGAAATTTCACCAATATATTTTATAAAGAGACAAGAATTAAATATAATAAGCACAATCTTGCTTTCTGCAGAATTTCAAGTGTATTTTATCTGAGTAGCTTGCATCACATAAATACTTACATACCAAGATCTTTTCAACACAGACACATGCATGTAGATTTATATACAGTACCAGAAGTGGGTTCCTCCTGGTTTGGACTGGTTTGCCCAAACTGTTAGCGACCTGCTGGTGATGTCACAATGATGTCACAGAACTGATTTGGTTGGTGCCAGTTTGTGGGCGCTGCCATCTTTTAACTTTGTTTTAAAAAATTATTGGGAGGATTTTTTTTCCCTTCTGAACATGCGCAGACACTGAGTTTCTGGCACTGCGCATGCATTGCCAGCTTGTTTTTAGCTTTAAAAACAATTCAATTTTTTTGGTACTAAGTTAGAACCCATTGCTGTACAGTACATATTGTCTCCACCTTATATATAAGGAAACTATGTATTGATTTCATGCATGGTTGCAATACTACACCAAACTTTAAAAAGTTATCACCCATAATATCTCAGGTTCATCTGAAATTTAAATATAAATTATATAATTTTGAAATCTATTGAATGATATATTGAAAAATAAATTGTTGAGGAAAATACACTCAATAAATCTCAACACTTTGAGCCTATGTTTCTGCTTTCTCATGCAGGTCATGTGGTTTCTAGATTATCAGAATATCTGTTCAACCAGGAGGCCCTATACAATTCTGGGTATATAACTGCCCAATATCTTCTTGAAAACTTCTAATGATGGAGAGCCCACAACAGTACTAAAGTGGTACTAATATCTTATGTGATCTTGATATGATCCTTCTGTTGGTGCAATCTATGACAAATTGGCTTTTTTTGGCAGTGCTGCACAATGCTCCTCAAACCTAAGTCTACTGGGAGTCTTAGATCCGTCTCATTGTTATTCGCTTTTGAGCCCAGTACTATATGCTATTCATACGCATTTGGTTTTTCTTGTTTAAGTGTAATACCTTACTTTTCTCACCACTAATTGCATTTTGTTGGATAGGACTTATTGTTTTAGTCTGTCAAGACTATTCTGTATCCTGAACCTATCTTCTAAAGTGTTGTATATTCCCCTAGGTTTCTGTCATCTGCAAATATGATGAGTTTCCATTCTATCCCCTCACCTAAATCATTTATGAAGATATTGAAGAGTACTGGCCTAAGACAGAATTTTGAGCTACATGCATTCGGGCAATGCATGTAGTACCATTGAGGGCTACATGTTAAGTACAGTTGGTGAGTCAGTTGTGAATCTATCTGGTGTTTATGCAATGTTTATGAAACATTGTTCTACCATGTTTCTTCGAAAATACGGCTAGGTCTTATTTTCTTTTTACCCCCCCCCCCCCAAAAAAATGACTAGGCCTTCTTTTCTAGAGGTGTCTTAATTTTCTCTCCATGTGCCTCACCTGGCCACCAGGCTGCTTCTTTCATAGCCAAAAAGAGTGAGTGACATGACCCATGCAATTCATCTGGCTTCCTTTGCGGCTGAAAGGAGCAACCCACTCAGCCAATGCACCCCAGCTGGCCACCGGACTGTTTCCTTTGCGACGGAAAAGAGTGAGTGATGTGACTCATGCACCTTGCCTAGCCACCGGGTTGCTGAGTTAAAAGTGAAGTTAAAAGTGAAAGGAATCTTTTCAGGAACTGGGCTAATTCCAACAGTTCATAAAAAGTCTCTGATAAGGATCCATTAATCATTCCAAACTCACAGCATTCTGGCAGAAATCCCGGATAGACAGTCTGTGTATTTTTTAAAGCAGTCAGGAAATAAACTGGATCTTTACAGAATGGTATGTCATTGGGAAACGTTGTCCTTTGCACTGGTTCCTCATGAGACTTTCCCTTATATAGCCACAAGGCATGGCCAAATGTTTTTTAGAGCTATTCGCATCCAAACCTCTTTCTTCGCAAATAATCCTGTCTGGTCATAATTCTGTGCATCCCTGCATCTATAAGTAGTTCATCATCATCTTCTGAATCACTTGATAACACCTCTGGAGGTACCACAGTCTCAGGTTGGCTTCCAGTCTCTAACTCCTCATCCTCTCTCAGTCTTGGGTGCCAAGAACAGTGATCTAGGATACCAATATGCATCTGTCTCTCGATCTTCCATGATTTTCCCCTGTCTGTTTTATTTTTGTTTCAACTATTTTTATTTTATATTCATTTTCTATTATGTTGTAATTAATTTAGAATATTCTTCCTATCAGTTGTTCACTTTTTCTGTTTGTTATCCTAATTTGTAAAGTCCAAATATCCCCAGGTTTTCCTTGAATCAAATGTCAAAACTATTTCAAAATCCAATATTATATGGTTCTTTCTTTCTAGCCCTTGATTAGTCTGCTTTTTAAATAGCTTTTGTGCCAGAAATATCTCAGTCACTTTCACTTTCACCTTCCACCTCTCACAATACTAGGCAGTATCAACAGTAGAGACCTTCAGATTTCTAGGTTCTATCATATCTCAAAACCTAAAATGGTCACCTAACATCAAAAACATCATTAAAAAAGCACAACAAAGAATGTTCTTTCTGCACCAGCTCAGGAAGCTCAAGCTGCCGAAGGAGCTGCTGATACAGTTCTACAGAGGAATCATTGAGTCTGTCATCTGCATCTCTATAACTGTCTGGTTTGGTGCTGCAACTCAACAAGACCAACACAGACTTCAGAGGATAAGAACTGCAGAAAACACAATTGCTGCCAACCTGCCTTCCATTGAGGACCTGTATACTGCACGAGTCAAAAAGAGGGTGGGAAAATATTTACTGACCCCCTCGCATCCTGGACATAAACTGTTTCAACTCCTACCCTCAAAACGTTGCTACAGAGCACTGCACACCAAGACAATTAGACACAAGATTTTTTTCCCAAATGCCATCACTCTACTAAACAAATAATTCCCTCAACACTATCAGACTTTTTACTACATCTGCACTTCTATTCTACTAGTTTTTCTCATCATTCCTATCATCCATTTCCTCCCACTTAGGACTGTATGACTGTAACTTGTTGCTTGTATCCTAAGATTTTTATTAATATTGATTGTTTCTTCATTGCTTATTTGACCCCTATGACAATAATTAAGTGTTGTATCACATGATTCTTGACAAATGTATCTTTTTCTTTTCTGTACACTGAGAGCATATGCATCAAGACAAATTCCTTGTGTGTCCAATCACACTTGGCCAACAAAATTCTATTCTATTCTATTCTTTTCTTTTTTGCTTTTTAAAGTTCACACCTCACCATAAATCAACAAATATTCCAATCATAAGAGTGCCAGGAGGTCTGTTATTGCATTATGGACCTCCTGTTAAAATGAAATAACAGGAGGTCTACGGATACAGACATTAAGACTGAGGACTTTAATGTCCCCTCTCCCCATTTGTTCTCTTCATCTGTTCCCCTTGTGGAGAAAAATAGACAACTTTTAAACTCAGGACTCTCAGATAAATCATTGGAGACTCTCGGGACTTTAAGGAAGAAAGACAATAAATTGTGTGTATATGTGTATATACCATATTTTGGTGTATAAGACGCACCTTTTCTCTCCCTAAAAGAAACTGATAATTAGGGTGTGTCATATACTCTGAATGTAGCTTTTTTCCCCCCGGCCTTAACTAGCTTCTAACCATCTTCCCAGCTCTTACCTTGCAGGCTCTTTAATTGTTTCTCTCTGTGAAGAATGTTTTCCAAGCCCTAAGGATTTTTTTCCATTACTCTAACTTGCTCCGAAGAAGGTTTTTTCCAGCCATAACCAAGTGCTAACGATGTTCCCAGCTCTTACCGCTTGCAAGCTCTTTCATTGTTATTTCTGCAAAGAATGTTTTCCAAACCCTGTCTTTGATTATTTTTTCCCATTCTCTATTTGCTCCAAATGTTTCTTTCCAGCCCTAACCATGTGCTAACAATGTTCCCAGCTTTTACCGGCTTCAAAGCTCTTTCATCGTTACTCTCTGCGAAGAATGTTTTCCAAGCCCTAAGTCTTTGTAGGGTTTTTTCCATAACTCTAACTTGCTCTGAAGAAGTTTCTTTCCAGCCCTAACCAGGTGCTAACGATGTTCCTAGCTCTTACCGGCTTGCAAGCTCTTTCATTGTTACTCTCTGTGAAGAAGAATGTTTTCCAAGCTCTAAGAATTTGCAGGGTTTTTTCCATTGCTCTACTTGCTCCAACTGTTTCTTTCCAGGTGCTAATGATGTTCCCAGCTCTTACTGGCTTGCAAGCTCTTTCATTGTTACTGTCGTAGAATAAAGTTTTTTTAAGCTCTTAACCAGGGGAGAAAATAATGTTCTGAAGCTGACCAGACTATGTACGCTAGCCAGATGAATACCTGGTAAGCAGATACGTTTCCCTATTTTCCTTCCCCAAAACTAAGGAAACAGGCTGTTGGGAAGTTGGGAAACAGGCTGTTTCCAGCCTCCAGAGAGTCTCTGGGGGTCGGGGAAAGCTGTTTTTGCCCTCCCCGGCAATGAATTATTGGTATGGGCACTCACGCATGTGCAATAGTGTGCAGGCATGCTCTTTCGGCACCCAAGGAAAAAAAAGGTTTGCCATCACTGCACTATTGTATATTTATTGGAGGAGGAATTGTGGGTTGGGGGAGAGAGAAGACTTAGCCTTTACGTAGGGTGAGTAGAGTGAGTATAGTTTGTATGGAATGGCAGGCTTGTCGAGGGATTAGAAGGCCTATGGGGATGGGAGAATGACTTCGGATGCAGTAGAGAGCCGGGTCATTATGGTCGTGACTGGGAGGGGCAGGTACGGCAGGAGCCAAGGGGTAGGCCGCTCCCAGGGAACGAGGACTCACTGCTTTAATGCAATTCCTTGTTCTGGCCCCACGGACTCATCCTGCGTAGCTGTTGTCAGACGTAGTCAGGGCCATGATCTCAGCGGCCTTCGATACCATCAACCATGGTATCCTTCTGCAATGGCTGAAGGGATTGGGAGTGGGAGGCATCATTTTATTCCTCCTATTTCTCCAGTTGTTCACAGTCAGTGTTAGGCGGGCAGATGTCCCCACCTTGGCCTCTCCTTTGTCGGGTGCCACAGGGGTTCGTCCTCTCCCCCTATTATTTAACATCTACATAAAGCCACTGGGTGAGATCATCCAATGGCATAGAGTGAGGTATCATCAGTACGTTGATGATACCCAGTTATACATCTCCACCCCATGCTAATTCAGTGAAGTGGTGGATGTGCCATGCCAGCGACTGGAAGCTGTAAGGGTCTGGATGGGGGTAAACAGGCTCAACTTCAACCCAGACAAGATCTAGTGGCTGTGGGCATTTCCTCCTAAGGAAATGTGTGCTGTCACTCTGCATTCAATTTCAGCTTTCTCACAATCAAACACCACTTATTACTCAGTTCACAGCTTCAATCTTTCTGCTCACTCTTTTGCATTTTTATCAGGCTCTTCAAATAGTCTTAAGGATTAGATTTTTTTTCTGATCTTTGCTATAAAAACCACTCTTTTGTTTCCTGCTGCGTGGCAATCTTCGTTCCAGACTTGTCCAAAAAGGCAGGTTTTCTCAGTGCATTTCAGGGGAAGATCACCTGAGTGCAGAGTACCTCCTGTAGTTTTACAGATCTCTCTGGGATCTGCAATGCCCCTGATCACCGAAATCCATGCTGTGAGTTCAGAGCCCGCTCTCACAGCACACAATGCTCAGACCATACCACTGGAAGTCCCTTTTTCATATTTATATCAATATCTCTGATTTTTCAGATCTTATTCATGTAAACCATTTCAGTGCAGCCTAATGTTACACTTCATTTGATTTCAAGAATAGAACTGCCATTATGAACAATATGCTTAGGACCAAACTACCTGCGGGACTGTCTCCTGCCTCATGCATCCCAATAGCCAATTAGGTCCCTCAGAGTCAGCCTTCCCCAGGTCCTGTCGGCCAGAGAATGTCGTCTGGCAGGGCCTAAGGGAAGAACCTTCTCTGTGGCAGCCCCGCCCCTCTGGAATGAACTCCCTTTGGAGATACGTACTGCCCCCCTCCCTCCTGGTCTTTTGTAAAGCTCTGAAGACTTACCTCTGCTGGCGGGCATGGGGGGCGTGAGTGAAGAGATTGTCTTCAGCTAATATTCTGTATGATTGAATTGGATGAATGTGGATGACTGTACATGGGGTTTTTAGAATTTTTATTAATTTTTATAATTGTTTTTTAATATAATTACATTTCTTCACATACTGTCTGCATTTACAATGTTGTATGCTGCCCTGAGTTGCTTCAAGAAGGGTGGCATAGAAGTCTAATGAATAATAAATAAATAAAATATTTTATCCAAGGAAGATAAATTCTCAAACTAATTAAGCGTTCTCATTGATTTTAAAAATCTTATGTCCATCTACAACTGTTGTCATTATCTTTGTTTTCCTGATGTTAAAACTCAACCCTACTTTTTCACTTGATTTTCCAGTTCATTTTCCCCCTGATCTTTCTTATTTTCAGACAATAGTGTTTGTACTATCTGCATACCTAAAATTAATTATGATTGTTTCCCCCAATCTTTACTCTAACATCAGGCAGTTCCAGATCCAATTTCCACATGATCACTTCAGCATACATATTAAACAAAAACATGGTACATTTTTATCCCTATCTAACTCCCTTACTGACCCTGAACCAATCTATGTTGTCATAAAGTATTCTCAATATTGCTTCCTAATCAGTTTACAGAGTACAATGAACTGATAAGTCTGAGGTGACACTAAGATCATGGAAAGCCACCCATTGCTTATTGTGTTCTATATAGTCAAAAACTTTTATGTAATCAATAAAACACATATATACAGTGATCCCTCGATTATCGCGAGGGTTCCGTTCCAAGACCCCTCGCGATAATCAATTTTTCGCGATGTAGGGTTGCGGAAGTAAAAACACTATCTGCGCATGCGTGCCCTTTTTTTCATGGCCGCGCATGCGCAGATGGTGAAGTTTGCGTGGGCGGCGGGGAAGACCCAGGGAAGGTTCCTTCGGCCGCCCAGCAGCTGATCTGCTCGGCAGCGCAGCAGCAGCGAGCAGACGAAGATCGGGGTTTCCCCTTTGCGTGGGCGGTGGGGAAACCCCGATCTTCGTCTGCTTGCTGCTGCTGCGGCCGCCCAGCAGCAGATCTGCTCGGCAGCGCAGCAGCAGCGAGCAGACGAAGATCGGGGTTTCCTCGCCGCCGACGCAAAGGGGAAACCCCGATCTTCGTCTGCTCGCTGCTGCTGCGCTGCCGAGCAGATCAGCTGCTGGGTGGCCGAAGGAACCTTCCCTGGGTCTTCCTCGCTGATGCCCCCGCTCGCCCGCCCGCCGCCCACCCGCCGCCCGCCAGCAAGAAGGGGAGAGATAGAGAAAGAGAGAGAAGGAAAGAAAGAGATGAGAGAGGGAAGAAGAGAGTGTGAGAGAGGAAGAAGCAAGATAGAGAAAGAGAGAGAGAAAGAAAGATGAGAAAGGAAGGAAGAGAGTGACGTCATCGGGTGGGAAAAATCGCGATATAGCGTTTCGCGAAGAACGAGATCGTGAAAATTGAGGGATCACTGTAGACCCTTTTGATATTCATGAGCCTTTTCTATAATCCATCTAATGTTAGCAATGTGATCTTGAGGGTTGTGTCCCTTTCTAAACCCAACTGTTTGTTTGTTTATTTATTTGTTTGTTTGTTTGTTTATTTGTTTGTTTGTTGGTTTGTTGGTTTGTTTGTTTGTTTATTTATTTGATTTCTATGCCGCTCTTCTTAACTGACTGACAACAACCACAATAACAACAGTATAAATACAAATACAAAACACATGAGAAATCTAACACTAAAAAAATTACAAATTCTAAACCCCCATTGTTCCTTTAAAAAACCCCACAATCGCCTACATTCATTCAACTAAATTTAGTCATTCATAGCATCAGCCGAAGTTTGTTCTTAACACTCACTGCCATCATCAGATGGATCTTCAGGGACTTGCAAAAGGCCAGGAGGATGGGGGCGATACAAATCTCTGAAGGGAGTTGGTTCCAAAGGGCTGAAGCCGCCACAGAGAAGGCTCTTCCCCTAGACCCCACCAGATGACATTGCCTGGCTGACTGGACCTGGAGAAGGCCGACCCTGTGGACCTGACCAGTCGTTGGGATACATAAGGCAGAAGACAGCCTGTAGGTAATCTGGTCCTATGTAGGGCTTTATAGGTCATAACCAACACCTTGAATCATGTCCAGGGACCAATCGACAACCAATGCAGCTTGTGGAGTGATGGTGAGATGTGGGCAGATCTTGGAAGACCCATGATAGCTCTCGCAGCTGCATTGCACTATTTGCAGTTTTTTTTTATTATTATTATTATTATTATTATTATTATTATTATTATTATTATTATTTATTGGATTTGTATGCCGACCCTCTCCGCAGACTCGGTTTCCATTCTTCAAAGACTCAGTTTCCATTCTTCAAAGATAGCTTCATGTAGAGTATTGCAGTAGTCGAACCTTGAGGTAATAAGGGCGTGAGTGACTTGGAGAAGTGACTCCCTGTCCAAATAGAGCTGCAGCTGGTGCACCAAGCACACCCATGCAAACGGCCCCCTCGCCATAGCCGAGAGATGATCTTCTAAGCTCAGCTGTGGATTGAGGAGAATGCCCAAGCTGTGGATCATCTCTGAAGGAGGCAAGACTTCCCCCTCCCCAAAGGTAATGGATGGACAGATGGAATTGTCCTTGGGAGGCCACTCCAGTCTTGTTGGGGTTGAGTCTGAGCCTATTAATGCCCATCCAAACCCTCACAGCCTCCAGACACTGGCACATTACTTTCACTGCTTTACTGAGTTGACGGAGGTGGAGATGTAAAGCTAAGTATCATCAGCATACAAGTTGTCAGATCATCTCAACCAGTGGTTTCATGTAGATATTAAACAGCAGGGATGAGAAGACTGACCCCTGAGGAAGGAACCTAGGAGCTGACCTCTGGCCTCCTGCCAACACTGACTGCGATGACCAGAGAGGTAGGAAGCAAACCATCATAAAATAGTGTCGGCTTCCTGTTCTGGTGCTGGTATGCAGGCAGCTTGAGCTGAGAGCTTCGTTCAACCCTCCCGCAGAAAGCCTGCTCCGCAGCTCATACAAACAAAAATCAGGTTCCTAGCACTTGGGAACTTCCACAGCTGGTGCTTCTGTATTTTATGGAACTTTACCTTTTACGGAGTGGACACAAACCTAGAATCACAGCTGAACAGAGCACAAGGAATATGACTCTCTCCAAAATGGTGCCTCCCTCTGAGGATCCCAAATCTCAAAGAAAACAAACCTGCCAAGCAAAAGCTTTAATGACCGAGCAAGGTACTCAAACTATATTAACCCTTGATGTACCAGATTACAGTAACATGGCAATTGAGGTCAGGGCCGCCATCAGGAATTTTGGGGCCCCATACAGCCTAAGTGTCTGGGGCCCCCGCCATTTTAAAACTACTTTAAGTCGCCGAGCCACTCCATCCCCCGGGGATCATTTCCCGCTTTACGCCAAGCGGAGCGGTCCCATAGGCCAGTGTTTCCCAGCCTTGGCAACCTGAAGATATCTGGACTTCAACTCCCAGAATTCCCCAGCCAGATATCTTCAAGCAGTGTTCCCTCTAATTTTTTTTGGGTGTGAGCAGAAAAGTATAATGTCTGAGCGGCACATTTCCCTGCCTGGGCGTGGATCGGTTAGAAACAAAAGGGGGTCGACTTCCGGTCTGGAGGAGACCGCAGCGGGATCTCTTTGGCAGCGCTCTGCCCAGAGATCCCTTCTACCCCCTCCGAAGGTCGCGATCGGATCGGGCCCGGATGGCCCGATCCCAGAACAGGGGGCTCCCCTCTGCCCGAGGAGCCATCGCCGAGACTCCGGAGGCAGCGGTTTGCCCCGCAGCTTCGGAGACGGGAGAACCGATCCTCTTTGCATAGGAGGATCGGCCAGCGCTTTCTCCCGTCACCCAGTGGGAAGTAAGAAAAAGCTCAAGAAGTGAAAGTATTAAAATCAATTTGACCGAAAAAGAATACATCAGAGAAAGGACCTAAGGTAAAAAAACCTCTTTTTGTTTCGTGTTTAAAAGCAGAAGATTCGATCGTGAAAGTTCTAAGTGAAAGTTTTTTCCTTTTTAATAAGGCGAAGGTGAAAGTTTTTTCCTTTTTTGGATTCATCCGCAAATAACAGCCGGATCTAATTTTTTCACTTTCATTTTTTCCATCTTGAACTTGAACTTTGGAACTTAAAAAATATCTTTTTCTACTTTATGGATTAACAAAATAATTCAAAATTGATATGACTATTTAGAAAATTTAAATTGCTAAAGGAAATTTGTAATGATGATTAGAATTTGTTTTTGATAGATCGCTAAAAATATAGTGTTCCGGGCTTAAATTCTGATAGCGGAGGAACACAGTCTTGCTTCCTTTTTTCTCATCTTGTTGTCTTTTTTCACAACAATGAAATAACTCAATAATTACAAAATAAATGAAAAATAGAAGGAATTGAAACCTTTCCTTTGGATTATTTACTCCTGGACTAACCTATTTGGATTACTTGCTGAGCGTCTTTGGATTATTTGCTGACTGCTTTTGGATTATTTGCTGAGAACTTTTTAACATCTGCCTTGCTGTACGAATTTTAACCTGACTCCATCTTGGGATTTGTTTCTCTGCTTCTATCTTGAACTTGGAAAACAAACTGACTTAATTTTAAACACAAGAAAACTACTAATTTGACTTTTCCTTTGAACTTGAAATTGGAATTAGACATAACTTTATCCTTTGAGACTTGGATTTACATCCTTACTCTCCAGCACAACTACTGGACCTAAAAGAAGAACATAAGTATACAATATTGATATTGTGTTCCTTGAATAATTATTCCTTTTTTTCCTGATCTCTCCTTGATTCTTTTCTTTCTCTTTTCTTCTGTGCACTGCTAGTTCTAAAAGAAACCTGATTTGAAACATATGCATTGTTAACAAACCTTGGTTCCCTGCTCTATTTTAATTAGCTGAATTAAAATATCACCTCCGTTTTGTTTTTTCTTTCCTCTAAAACAATTCTCTCCACTCCTTTTATTAATTTTCTCCTCTTCTCTCCCTCTCCTTTTCTTTTTCCATAATTTTTCTTTTCCATGCTCTCTTTTACTTTTTTATGAATAGCTAATATTTTTCCTTTCTTTTATCTACTTTGTCCTCCTACCAGATTACTTATTTTTAACTCTTACTTTTCATTTATTTTAAAAAAAAAAGTTTTACACCTGCTCTTTTTGGCATTGCATATTTAAAGTTTTAAAAATAACAATAATTTTGTTGGTAATTGTTGGTAATTGAATTGGTATATATAGTCATATTTTAAGGAAAATTGATAACAAATTAGATTGACAGATTTGGAATTTATAGGAATTCTTTTCCTTTTACTACATATAAATTGAAATTAATTTAAATTTTAAAGAGCGGATTCAAATTTGACAATGTCAAATACTTCAACCTTTGTTAAAACGGTTAAAAAACAAACTACAGCAACAATTCCCTCCCCACAAGGGTCACCGCATCCTTCCCCGTCGCACCAGGTGTTAACCATGTCTACCAAGGACAAAGACAAAGATAAAACAACGCAGTCTAATTTTGCAACACTACAAGAAACTTTAAACACTTTGAAGGACTTTATGTTTAAATCCCAAGACGAAGCCACCCAACAAAGAGAGGCCATAAAAGAGGATGCAACACAACAAAGAGAAGCTATAAAAGCAGACTTGGCAGAATTTAAAATGGAGATGGCTCAATTGAAAGTTGATATGGGTGAGATGAAAGACCAGATAAAGGAGATTCAACAAACACTACAAGAAAGTGATGATCGTGTTAAAAAAGTTGAAGAGAAATCTGACAAAAATGAAAAAAGAATGGACTACCTTGAAGGGAGAGCTGATGCAAGATACAGAAGGTATGATGAATCAATCACTCAGTTGGAGATGCAAAGAGCTTCGTATGGACTTCGATTTCAGAATATAAAAGAGGAAAAAGATGAAGATTTAAAAATGACTATGGCCGAAACTATTGGAGGAATACTCCAACAGGATCCCACAGCACTACTGAAAGAAATCGATGAAGTTTACAGAACTTCGAATAGTTACATTCGTCACCACAACCTCCCAAGAGAGATACACATCAAATTCACAAGAAAAGCTCTGCGAGATGACATACTTCATTGGTCAAGAAATGCCAAACTCGAACATCAAGGAGTTGAAATAAAAATATTAAAACAAGTTCCAAGAAGTGTCAGAGAAAGCAGAAGAGATTACCACTTCTTAACCAGAATTTTGATCAAAGAAAATATAACCTACTGTTGGCTTATTCCACAAGGTCTTTCCCTGACATGGCGCTCTACAAGATACAAATTGGAAAATGTAGAACAAGCTATGTACTTTTTTGAAAATAGTGGCATCAGCTGCCTGGACTATACAAATAAGCAACAAGTGGTTGAACAACAACCAGTTCAACAACAACCAGGGGAAAAATTAACAACTCAGCAAGAAGAAGATCTGGGGGCTACTGCTCAGGTAATAGAGCAGGACCAAGGTGCCAGAAGAGTTCAACCTCAGCGAGAAACCAAAAAACCTATCAAATGACAACAAGTAAAGATTTTTAAAAAAATTCTGTTAACGTTAATGGACTTAATGAACCAAGGAAAAGGAAACAATTTTTTTTCTAAAATTAGAAATCAAAACGCTCAAATCACAATATTACAAGAAGTGCATATTAAAAAAAATAACCAAAAATTACTGTTGAATCCCAAAATTGGAAAAATGTATGCTGCATTAGCAGATCAAAAAAAAAGAGGTGTAGTGATGTATGTTGAGAATTCTATAAATTCCAAACAAATATTTAAGGATAATGAGGGTAGAATATTGATTGTACAAGTCGATATTGAACCTAGACCTTTAGCTGTTGTTTCTATCTATGCTCCTAATGAAGACCAAATGACATTTTACAAAAATTTACATCAAACAATAATAGACCTAGCTATTGAAAATGTATTAATAATAGGTGATTTTAATGCTATTGCGAACAGACAATTAGACCATTCAGGGGGGGGAGGTAACAATAAAAGGAAAAGAAGCAAAAAAACAAGAAGGAACTTGCTACCTAGTACTTTTCAAAAAATGAAAGTGGAATTATTGTTAAATGATATTTGGAGGGAAAGATACCCCCATAAGAGACAATATACTTTCTACTCTAACCCCCATAAAATTTGGACAAGAATAGATATGGTATGGGCACCAAAAACGGTTGCAGAACAAATAAGAGAGGTAGAGATAGACGTTAATACATGGGCCGATCACAATCCAATAGTGGTTTCTATGAGAATGAATAACAAACAGAATAATTGGCGGATGAATAGAAACATATTAAATGACAAGAAATACAAGGATTGGATCGAAAAGGAATTAAAAATATTTTTAGAAATCAACAAAACTTCAGAAACTACGCCACAGAACTTATGGGACACAGTTAAAGCTTATATAAGGGGATTAACAATATCATACATTGCAAAATATAACAAGGAAAATAAATTAAAGTATGCACAATTAATAAATGAATTGAAACAATTAGAATTTTTATCGCAGCAACACATTAAGAACAGAGACTTAAAAACAGAAATAAATGTAATTAAACATAACATTAGAATCATAGAACAAAACCAAATAACTGAAAAAATTAAAAGAGCAAAGCAACACTACTTTGAATACGCAAATAAACCAGGCAGATGGTTAGCATATAAACTTAGAAAACAGAGTCAATCAAAATTAATTAAAAAACTAGAAGACAAAGATGGTACAATAAAATATGATACAGAAGGAAAGGCAGACATTGTGTATAATTTCTATAAAGATCTATATGCCAAAGACAATGTTAGTGAAGATAAAGTCTTTAACTATTTACAAGCTTCAAAATTACCACAAATAACAGAAGACCAACAGGCCACCATGGATGGACCAATAACAATGGAAGAACTCCTAACAACAATTAAAAAACAGAAAAGCAACAAGGCCACTGGCCCAGACGCCATACCGGCAGAATGGTACAAGATAGAAAATGAAACAATAAGAAACCACATGTTAGAAACCTTTAATCTATGTAGAATTGAGGGTAAAATTCCTAAATCTTGGTCAGAATCACTGACAACCTTAATACATAAACCGGGCACAGACCCAGAAAAAAATTAAAAACTATAGGCCCATATCATTATTAAATGTAGATTATAAGATATTTATTGCCATTTATGCAGACAGACTCAAAAGAGTTATAAATGGAATAATACACCAAGACCAAAATGGGTTTCTACCAGGGAGACAAATTAAAAATAATCTTAGAACAGTAATAAATACTCTAGAGTATTATGAACAATATCCAGGTAAGACAGCATCTTTAATGTTTCTAGACACTCAAAAGGCCTTTGATAACGTTAACTGGATATTTATAAAAATGCAATTAAATAAAATGAGATTTGGCCCAAAATTTGTTAACTTAATAGATACTATATATTCAAAACAACAACCAACATAATATTGAATAATAATCAATTACCAACACTTGATATAAATAAGGGAGTCCGTCAAGGTTGCCCTATATCACCATTGCTATTTATTATGATTCTCGAAACTCTATTAATTAAAATAAGAGCGGATCCTAAAATAAAAGGTTTAACTGTAGGAGATGAAACTTATAAAGTCCAAGCCTTTGCAGACGACTTAACGTTCATAATTGAATAACCGATAATAACAGTCCCTATTTTACTGCAAGCTATTGAACAATATGGAAAGGTAGCAGGTTTAAAGATAAACAAAAGCAAAACACATTTCTTAACTAAAAATATGAATAAAACACAAGAAATTAAATTAGAAAGCATTTCTGGAATAAAGACTGTAAAAAAAGTAAAATATTTAGGAATAAATTTAACAGCGAAAACAATAACATTAAAAAATGATAACTATACAAAATTACTAACAGAAATTAAAAAAGATTTAGTAATGTGGAATAACCTGAAAATATCATTTTTAGGAAGAATTGCAACAATTAAGATGAATATTTTACCCAAGGTTTTATTTCTCTTTCAGGTAATTCCAATAAATCCAGGGGGAATTTTTTTTAAAACTTTAACAAACCTAGTTAAAAAATTTATATGGCAAGGGAAAAAAGCAAGGATAAAAATAAATTGCTTAGAAGATATTAAAGAAAGAGGAGGATTTGGCCTTCCAAATTGGAAATTATATTATCAGGCTGCCGCATTAACATGGGTTAGAGAGTGGATAACTCTAGAGAACAAAAGAATATTAAACTTAGAAGGACATGATCTCATGCTTGGATGGCACGCATTTGTATGGTATGATAAGGAAAAAAATCATTCATATTTTAAAAGGCACACATTAAGGAAGTATCTACTAGAAGTCTGGAAAGACATAAAGAAAAATCATTTCTTAAATATCCCAGAATGGCTAGCTCCCCTAGAAGCAATAACGCATCCAAAGTCCATAAAAGACAAGAAAATAACTTATAGATATAAAGAACTACTAAACGACCAGATGAAGCTAAAATCTAGGATTAAATTACAAGAAGAAGGGATAATAATAGACTGGTGGCATTATGCCCAGATTCGATCTAGATACCAGAAGGATAAAACTCTTTATATTTTTAATAAAAGTAAGAATCTTTTAAGCAATCTAATTACTACCAATCCAATAAAAATGACAGGGAAAATATATAAATTTCTCATCGCTCATAAAAATATAGAGTTGACTTTAAAAGATACTATGATAAGATGGTGTAGAAATATTGGCAAGGAAATAGACATAGACACATGGGAGAAAGTTTGGATTAATAACTGGAAAATGACCAAATCAGTTTCATTAAAAGAAAATCAAATTAAAATGTTCTACAGATGGCATCTCCCACCAAATAGGATAGCAAAAATGTTTCCCAAAACATCCCCATTATGCTGGAAATGTAAGAAGGATATAGGAACCTATTACCATCAATGGTGGACATGTGGTAAAGCTAAAATATATTGGAAGATGATTGAGAAAATATTAAAAGAAATAGTAAAGCAAGATATAGATAATACCCCGGAATTTTACTTATTAGGAGTTACCAATCAGACTTACAAGAAAGAAATTCTTTACTTAATTATACACATATTAACTGCGGCTAGAATAATATATGCGCAAAATTGGAAGGGGGAGGAAATCCCCAAGGAAGAAGAAGTTATAGCTAAAATATTAGATTGCGCTGAAATGGACATGATGACAAGAAGATTAAATGATCAAGAAGATACTAAATTTTATGAAACATGGAACAATGTTTATAAATGGATAGATAAGAAAAAATAAGATATATACATTTATTTTTAGTTAATTTTTTGTATTTGTTTTTACCTAGGTGATAACAATATTAATACTAGTTTAAATGCATTTTTTGATGATTATGACATAGTAATTTATGTATAAGTAACATATTAAGAATTTTGGTCTATATATGTATAGTAGTTGAAATTAGTTTAAACGTTTTGTTTGATGAATATGGTATCTTAGTATAGTAGTTAAGATTACATTAAAGGTATTTTTTGATGACTATGCTATATTACATATTAAGAACTTTACCTAATATTTACATTGTAAAACCTTAACCCAAAATTACTAGACCTTTTAACATTTAACATATACTTAATTATGTATTCCTTTTCTGTACTTGAATGTATACTTTCAAAAGAAGCGGGGGAAATACACCCCCACTTTATGTTTGGTGTTTGTATGTGTGTATGTTTATTTTATGAAAATTAATAAAAAAATTGAAAAAAAAAGAAACAAAAGGGGGTCACGTGACCTCAGGACACACAGCAACGGTCATAAAAATGAAACGGCAGCAAAGTTTTGATCCTCCGATCATCGGGCTGCTGCGAAGGTGCTAAGTGTTAAAAAGGTCACTTTATTCAGGGCCGTTGCGACTTTGAACCATCAGTAAATGAACCAATGAGGCCAACGTTTCTATCTCCTGAGTAAGACGATTATTAAGTGAGTTCTGCCTCACTTTACCACCTTTCTTGCCACAGTCGTTAAGTTAATCCTTGCAGCTGCTTGAACATCCCAAAAGATGTTCACATAACCCTGGGACATGGCCACCATCATAACTAACTTGTCAAGCATCCAAAGTTTGATCCAATACCCCTTTATTTTTCTAACAAAATCCTTTTTTCCTAGAAGGAAGAATAGAAAGAATAAAATGGAAAAGGGGATTAAAAGGGGATACAAAAATTTTTTAAAAAGGGTTTGGTTCAAAGTTCTGCTCAGATTGAAGAAATTGGAGTTTGAGAAAGGTTGATTAAGCTTAGAGTATTGTTTTGTTTGCTCTTTTTTAACTTCTATTTTTCTATTTAGATATATGAATTTAGGAATTGCTGATCTGTTTTAATAAAGTTAGAAGTATTGATTATAATACGATATGCAGTAGGTGATACTGATTTGGATTAATGCATAAATGGAATTGAATTTAGCACTTTGGCATACTGGTTAATAAATTAGAAATATTTTTTGAAGGAACATTAAGGAGGGAATTTAACTAAAAGAAAATGTATGTAACTGGATGACAAAATTAGAAAAAAAAACCTTTTGCAACTTTTGGGATGATTGATATTAGTTACCAAGAAAATACAGCATTTTATTCATGGAAAATTAGATGGTACATTGTAATATTTGAATGTTGAGAGAGAGAAAAATTACCCCCCAAAGGTCCTTCCACCCTTTTTCCCTCCATTCATTTCTTTTTTCCTCCCTCCATTTCTCTCTTTTCTTTCTCTCTCATTCTCTCCTTCCAGGTCTCTCTCATTCCTGCATCCTCTCCCTCTGTCTCCCCTTCACTCATATGTTTATCTCTCCTCCCTTGTGTGTCCAATCACACTTGGCCAATAAAGAAATAAAGGAAGGATCGTCCCTGAGCAGATTCCAATGGCTCCAAAACTGGGGGAGGGGGACCCGGTCGTGTTGGAGGGAAACGGGGTGGGGAAGAGACGTACTGCCAGGCACTCGACTCCAGCCCCTCCTGCCTTTTCATCCTCCCTCTCCGAAGCTTCGTCCTCCCTCTACCAAACCCCTACCCATTTCTCCGAAGTTTTACAACTCCTCCCATTGTCTCAGCACTCACAATGATCAGCTCTCATCTCTTTTGACTGCTAGATTCTCCCTTTCAAAATGCGGGGGGGGGGGGAGAATCTTCCAGGCCCTGCTTTAAACGTCGCAGGTCTTGACGTCAGGGGCTCCCTGCTACCTGACCGGCTCTGTTGTTGCGTGTTGCTTCCCCGGGCGTCCTCGAGGTCAGCGGGCCCCTGTGCCGCGGGGGGGGGGGAGCGTGCAAGCCTCTTGCCTCCACCGCCTCCTTTTCCACCGCCCTGCTGCCTGAACCTGTTTACAAGGGGCTGGTGGAAGACTCGATGTTGCTTTTGCTAAAGGTAGGGGGAAAAAAGAGTAACAGCGACATCGGATCTGCAGGCGCCAGGAGGCCGGCCGGCAAAACCGGGGGGCCCTCATTGCCGGGCCCCTGACACCACTCCTAGTAGTACCGGCCTATCGGCGGCCCTGATTGAGGTTGCTAAACTTCTTGCTCCAGACCTTAAAGCTACACTCACAAATACAATACAAGAGACTCTAAATGTTATAAAGGCTGATGTAGCACAACACGGTTTGCGCCTTGAAGAAACAGACAAACACTTGACTACAATAGAAACAGAAGTGGAGGAAAACTACAGAATGCTTAAAGATGTAATCCAAGTAACTACCAAATTACATGAATGTATTGAGGACTTAGAAAATCGCTCCAAAAGGAATAACCTCCGAATGGTAGGTCTTACAGAAGATATCCCTGCAAAGGAATTACATGCCATTTGCAAAAAGGACTTACCTGCTGCTTTGGGTCTTCCTCACTCTTTCAAAATAGAAAGAGCCCATAGGTGAGAAGCCCCAAAAATTTGGACAATGCAAAGGAAGGTGCTGTAAGATCTAGACAGGTCATAATGAAATTTCTAGACTATGTGGAGAAAGAAGAATTGCTGAGAATCTATAGAAATCAGAGACCCAATTAAAATGAGAGGCTGCAAAATCCTCCTATTTGCAGATTATTCAGCGGAGGTTACAAGAAAAAGAAAAACATTTAGTGGAATATGCTCTACATTAGCAAAACAAAAGGTGCATTTCCAATTACTTTATCCAGCCATTTTAAAAATCAGAAATTCTGATGACTCTCTTACAATTTATAACTCGGCAGAAGAAGCTCAAAGACATCTACTGCCATCTAGTGGTGAAATAGAGTCACGCAGCCCAAGATCTCTGCTTGAAGACCAAGATGCACAGCAATCCAACTCTCCAATCAATCCAGACTGGGATTTACCATCAACTCTGGTATCAAAGAAGCAATGCCAAAAAGAGGGAACCTCACGCAACAAGTTTGAAAAAACCCAGACTACTCCATTACAAGATGAAGGTTGGCCAGCTTTGGGACATAAGACAGCTTCAGCAGTAAAAGGCAGACCTTCCAAGGCAATCTACAATCCACACAATAGGAACTAAAATACCTCAGATGAGTCAATTACTTCCCAATACCCAGAACAGACATTCAACAATTTACAACACATATTAGACTTTGTGTACTCATTCTTAAAGACAAAGCTACTCCTTGACTGAAGATGGCACATGGAGAAGGGAGGTGATTATCTTCTTACCAGTTCAAAGTTCATTAGTTACAATTTTTAGAAGTTTAAAGGAAAAAAACTGTTACATATAAATACTACAATTATTGGGAAGGGAAGAAGGAGATGGCCATTTGATGCCAGAAAAAAAGAGAAGCCATTTAAAATTTAAAGAAACGTTATTAGTTAATTGGGAATTTCTGTGTTTTTACTATTGTTTTATTGAGTTAGAAAGGTTGATCTCTGCATAAGATCTTTTATCTAAAATTAAAACTTTAACCAAAACTAAAATCAAAATTAACCTTAAAACTAATACCATAATCAAAAAAATGACTGAAACTATATTTGAATTGTCATATACCCAACTATACATTGAGCAAGCATTACCTGGGATAAACCAACACCCATAATATGAAGTTGGTCAGTTGGAATGTGAAAGGTCTTAGGTCCCCTTCAAAAAGAATGAAAGTTTTACGCCATTTTAAAAGGTTGAATGCAGACATAGCTTTACTGCAAGAAACACATTTGAATGAAACAGATTTTTTTAGGATGCATAAATTATGGGTGGGAAAGGTATTAGGCTCTTCGGCAAAAGAAAGGAAAGCAGCAGTTTTGTTGCTTATCCATAAAAATTGTCAACATGAAATCTACTCAATAGATACCAATGATGCTCCCACTCAATAAGACTAAGACAAGCCTCTGTCACCTCAGCTGACTCATTGTCAGCTGACACTGCGTTCCAGTCAGAGTCAAGGTCTGTCTGGATCTGAGCAGTTTTATCTGTGAACAACTCATTAAAGTCCTCAGCACTGCCCTGCAAGGGTTCGACACCCACACCCACTACCCACCCCAGTTAAGGAGGGAGCGAGTCAACCTAAACAAGCGCGGCTGGGCAGGATTCTGCAGATGCAATCAAGGTGGAATGATATGCTTTGAATGCCATCTGATAAGTCTCAATCTAAGATCTTACAATGTTCGGCCAGATCCAGATTTACTTTTCCTCCAACATTTCTCTAGATGTGTCTTCTGGTATTTTATCTCCCAGAATTCCTCAATAAACCAAGGAGATCTCCTGGGTCTACTGCCACAGAGAGGTCTCAAAGGCGCAATCTGGTCCAGAGACTCTCTTACAGCCATATTCCAAGCCGCTACCAGGGACACAGCTGGATTATATATAAGCTAATCCGGAATTTGCCCAAGTGCACTCTAAAAGTCCATTGGGTCCATTAGGTATCTGGGATAGAACCACCTAAGTGGTTCTGCTTCCCTGTGGGGGAGGATTGGAGCCCTAAGATTATGTGTGATGACTATGGATTATGTATCCTCTGTTGAATGATCTTTAACATAATCTTGAATTAATGAGAAATCAATGCAGTTATGCAAAGATTGGAGCAATCTCTGATATCCCCTTTCTTTACTAATGAGATAAAAACAGATCTTTTCCAACCCTGAGGCATTGACATCTAGACCATATCTCTTGACATAGGGCAGTGATTATGTTAACTGGCACTGGTCTTAGTAATTCTGCAGATATCCCATCAATACCTTGGACTTTCCAGTTAACATTGTTGTGGTCTTTTAACAGTTCTTTGCTGAAAAGCTGGATTACATAATTTTCACTATGGAAAACATGACCTTAATATGTCTCTTCCTATTAGTTTCTTCCATATGTTGACACTGCTCCTTCCATTGCCTTTTTTTGTCTTTCCTGGCTCCATGCTGGGAAATTGCATTCAGCTTTTTAACTTCACCTTTATTACCTTTGGCTTTTGCCATCCTTCGCTGATCAGATATTTTGATAATGTCATCAGATAGCTACCTGTTTGTTCTCCTTGGTTTTTTGGCTTTGGCACATATTTACCAGCAATTTCCATAATGTTATCTTGGATCTCTCACCACAATTCATTTGGATCATTCCCTTCTAAATTCAGTGGTTCAAATTTATTCTTAACTTCTGGGTCATAGAACATAAGATGTTGTTCATATTGCACAGTTTGAACTTCAGTTCAGCCACTAATAGCTGATCCATTGAGCTACAATCAGTGTCAGGTAGTGTCTTATCAGATGTAACTGAACCTTTCCAGCATTGTTGGCATAAAATGAAATCTTTCTGATTTCAATATTGTCTATTTAGGCTGTCCATGTGTATAAACATTGCTTATGTTGTTTACACCAAGTGTTCATTATGTTGTGATAATTTTCCTGATAAAATTGTACTAGGAGATCATCAATTTCATTCTGTACATTTAGTCCAAACTTACCCACTATTTTTGCCATTTCTCCATAACCTACTTTTGCATGGAACTTGTCCATAATATACGAAAGATCTTTTTGGGGGGCATTTGCTGGAGAACACATCGAAACTCCCTATTAAAAAGTTCAATTTGAGTCTACAGTTGGAGCATAGATTTGTAGTATGATGACATTGAGCGGCTTTCCTTGAATTTTAATAGATATGCAATCTCTGTATGCTCTTTGATTCTCAACACCGTTAGTCACTTTTTTGCATAAACACAAAATGCAGCTCCTTTTCATCTGAGGATATTGTTTCCAGAAGAATAAACCATAAACTCGATTTCAGTTGACCACTGCCTGTCCAGTGTAACTCACTGATACCAAGGGTGCCTATGTTAGCTCTAATAATTTCTCTTTTTACATTTACATTTACATTTCCCTTGAGCTTTCTAAGGGACATTCCTCTAACATTCCATGTTCCAATTTGATGTAACTTTGTATAGCATAGATGACTTCTTTTGTCATGGCTACCATGAATTGTTGAGCTTTCCAAAGGCTTTTCTGCAGCATCAACATAAATCTCTGGTTACTAAAAGCTAGAGCTTACTCTTCTCCAGTAGCTTGCAGGCTACCATCCAGCTTGAAGGGTCCACTGTTGATATACATATCTGAATCATTGTCAGATGTGCCTCCATTCAAAACCCAAGAAAGGATGAAAGCATGGAGGCTGACAGTCATGTTGATTTATTGCCATTAAGTGTTTTGGTGAATTTTTTACAAGATAGTTCACCAGTAATTTCCCTAACCTTCCCCGTTTATCGAGATTTTGGATTGGGATATGATTGATACATCAACCATGGGGATAGGTTATTGCTTTTGATTAGTTGGGCGATGTTTCCCTTTTGTGTAAAAATAGATGCAACAAATGAAATAAGCAGTTCTGCTTTCTTCCTGCTATCTTTCACTTCCTTGCCATCTTCTACCATTAGTATATCTATCATTCCTTGACTTCTTTGTTTTTTACATCTTGAAACTTTATTATTATTATTATTATTATTATTATTATTATTATTATTATTATTATTATTATTATTGATATTTGTTGCATGACTTCATTCATAAGTTCATTCTGAATCTTAGCTTTCTGTCTCTGTCTCTGCAGATTTGAGCCATTTGCTTAGTTAACTTTGTTTTAGTTATGTTCCCCTCTTTCCATTTTTTATACTTGTTCTTTTTCTCTTTTAATTTATCACAGAGCTCTTTCTTGCAACCATTCTGGTTTCATCTGGAGTCTTTATTTTATTTTCTCAGTGATATTGCTTTAGACTGGACTTTTATAATCTCATTTTTCAGTGTTTCTCAAGTTTTCTGAATTTTTTCCTCTTTCAGATTTCTAGTCATGGAATCCTTCCTAATTATTCTCTAAATTGGTTGAAATCAACTCTCTTAAAGTCTAACAAACTTGTTTGATTCTGTTCTATTATTTGTGCCTAAATTATATTGAATTACAATATGACATAATCACTCTTCTCCAAAGTGCCCATTTTGAACCCCCTCTATCTTTTCATCCCTATTAATAAAAATGAAGTCCGGTATAGCTGAACCCTCTGTATCCCTTTTCTACCTTTTACATGACAAAGGGGTCTCCTAGGTTTGTCAGAATCTGTTTGATCTTTCACTTGATGCAGCATTTCCCCATTGATGCCAGTGTAGTTAAACTGCACACCTGCACACCTTAGTTAACTAATTAGAAAAAAATTCATCTATTTCTTCTGTTTGGTTGTGTGGTTTGTAGTATATACTCATGGCAATGTCATTCCTTTTATATTAACTCAAATACATTCAAGATGTTCATACTTGATGTTCTGCATTTTTGTAGAGGTGTGCTTATTTTTTTATATAATAGAACTGCACCTCCTTTTTTTAAGGTCTGTTTCTATTGAACAATTTAAATCCTGCTAGCAGTACATTCCAGTCATGGAGTTCATGCCACCAGGTTTTTGTAAAGGTAACAATGTTGTATCTGCTCACACTAGGACTTCAAGTTTGCCTTCTTTATATCTCATGCTTTGAGCGTTAATGTATAGCTACAATATTTGAGGGTTTTTTGACTGACCCTGCATTTGCTTCCTACAGTATATCTCCTATATTGTACATGAGTTCCCTTATTGATTGCTTTGAGATTTATGCTTGAAATTAGGTTCTAAAAATTAGTCTCCCTCCCCCTCCAATTCAAATTTAAAGTGCTTCAGAAAAGCTGAGTTACCTATTTTCCAAAAACTTTATTGTAGATTTGTGGTCTAAGAAATCCAAAGTTCTCTTGACAGTACCATTCCTTTAACCACCAGTCACCTAGAAGTAATTCTAGATTCCTCCACTCTTCCTTCTAGAATCCTCCATCCCTCTTCGGATATTTACCTTCTGTTGGAAGTACAGATGAAAACAGCACTTGTACTCCCGTTGCTTTGGCTTTCACGCCTAGCTGCTCATAGTCTCCTGATGTTTTCAGAATTTTTGTTGCATTGGTGGGTTCCTACCAGTATGGTCTGGTGCCCCGTTCCGGTAGCAGCCTGCTGATTGTGCAATTCTGGCACGATGACTCTTTGCTATCTTTTTTTACAATTTTTTACAATTTTTGGCTTTCTGAGCATCCACAAAAACCAAATTGTGCTGGGGATACACATGAGTATAGTGTACACATGCATATGTTAAATGTTGTGATGCACACACAGCACATTGGTAGGAAAAGATAAGCAAACCACCCCTGCTTTGTTGTATCATTCACTCTCCAATAAAAGAGAAGGTAATATTAATCTGTGGACTTAGTTGTTTTAATAAGCTTCTTAGTCACATCTTTGATTTTTGCTCCTGGGTTAAAACATACTACCTAGAAAGCTTGTCCAGTCTACAAATTGCTGGTTGTGCTCCTCTAAAGAGTGGGTGTCTTATCCCCAACACACTCATTTCTTTTCTTGGGGAAGTCTGTTCTACTTTTCTTCCTATCACTGGTACATTTAATAATGTCTCTTCTCCAGATGTTTGCACACTTTCTTCCAAGGGGAGGCTATGAAATTGATTTCCTAGCTCCAGTGGGGCTTGACTGGACTGGATTGTGTTGGACTGCATGGACAACATTCTTGATTTTTTTTTTCTTCTTCTATGTCATCATTGGTCTATCTTAAATATTCATTTTCTCTGATAGTTAACTGTTCTGCCAGCTCTTTGCACGAGCCTCTAATTAAATGCAAATGTAGCAAAAACAGACACACACATGTGAAAAGTCAAAAATACTTTCTTTATCCACAGAAAAATAGAAGTGAAATAGAAGTGAAATAGAAGTAGTCAAAAGGCTCACTTTCAAAACAAACTCAGTCCAACGTTTTGAACAAGCCAAAATGACCCACTGCGGGATTATCGTGACATTGGGCCATGACTAATCCGTGAAGTGGCCCTGCTGGCACATACAACTTCCCCCGGTACTGGAGCAGTCCATCCACAAATGTCCAGGGAGAATTGGACACCATCTCTCGCACCCACTGTACCACAAACCCATCCCCCCGCTGCATCTCATGAATACGCCTCCACAAATCGACGGGGTCATGGGTAGCAGCCAACACTTCTACAGGCAGGATTGTTTGTAACGGGGCCGGTTCTTTGGGATGCAGAAACTCAGGTTTCCAGGACAAAACGTCTGCTCTGGGGTTTTGGAAACTTGGCATGTACTGGATCCGAAAGTTGAACCGTGCAAAGAAAAATGACCAACGTATCTGTCATTGGTTCAACTTTCGGGCCGT
Organism: Erythrolamprus reginae; assembly: GCF_031021105.1. Taxonomy (NCBI): domain Eukaryota; kingdom Metazoa; phylum Chordata; class Lepidosauria; order Squamata; family Dipsadidae; genus Erythrolamprus; species Erythrolamprus reginae. The sequence goes on from NC_091950.1 coordinate 217,772,085, forward strand.
TTGAAGATACTCCAGATTTCTATGGTCCGTCCGTACCTCCACCTGGTGCCGAGCACCCTCGAGATGTTGTCTCCACATCTCGAACACCGACTTGATGGCCAACAGTTCTTTTCCCCAAATCGTGTAGTTCTGCTCCGAGGACGTGAGGTTACAGGAATGGTCAGCGCACGGAAACAGGGTGCCACCCTCTGGACGGGCCTGTAGAAGTACAGTGCCGACAGCAACATCAGAGGCGTCAGTCTTCACGACAAACGGCCGACACGGGTCTGGATTCTATAGCAAGGGTTCTTTCATGAAAGCGTCCTTGAGAGCCTTAAAGGCCTGCTGCTCCCCCTCACCCCATTGAAACAGTACTTGTTTCTGCAACAAGCGAATGAGAGGCGCGGTCAAATGGGCAAACCCTGGAATTAATGTGTGATAATAGTTCGCAAACCCCAACAAAATCTGCACATCCTTTACCCTCCGTGTGGGTTGCCAGGTCTTGAGCGCCGACACCTTGCCCGGGTCCCACCTGGGGAGGGGAAAGGAAGTTGGTGGGACAGCGGTAATAGCCGCAATTAGTGACAACAGACAGATTGACAGTATTCCAGGATATTGATCCAACCACCAACCAGAAATGAAGAATGAAGGGGGAGATAGCGAAAACTGGAGAAAATGTAAGACTGGGGAAAATGCAAGACTATTATTTATTATTTATTTATTATTTATTTATTAGATTTGTATGCCGCCCCTCTCCGTAGACTCGGGGCGGCTCACAACACAATAAAAACAGTTTATAACAAATCTAATAATTAATGATTTCCAGTGCCTGGGGTGGAGGTTAGTGTGCTCTGATCAGCCTCTGATGATACCAACACGGTGGAGCATTGGAGGGGAGCACCCCCAAGGGGGAGAAGGAAAGCAGGCAGCCTCAAAGGCCAAACACTCTGCTGCAATAAAAGGCTTTTGGGGAATGCTCAACCCTCTATGCCCTGATCAGCAGAGATGCTTTCTGGAAAGGATGGGAGAAGCTGTTCTCCCTGCATGATCCGAGTGCCAGACTCTGCCATGAGTGTTTGTGTGTGTGTGTGTGTGTGTGTGTGAGAGAGAGAGAGACAGAAAGAGAGAGAGAGAGGACAGAAGGGAGAAAGATTTATATCATTATGCAAATTTTCTCAATGCTTCTGTGCAGCCTCCTTCTACAGTAGCTAATGCAAATTTCCTTCATTTCTATCACTGATTAGCCTAGCCCTGCCCACATCTCTGGCTGCCCAAAGCAGAATAAAAAGAGAGACACAACGCGTGTGCACAGAAACATCACCTCCCTTTCCAGTTATCACACTGAAAGAAACCTGAATTCAACAGTTTCTTTCACCAACCCCTCTAGTATTAAAGCGATCTGAACTTCAGTCTCTCTTTCCCAGGGTGAGATCGGACTAAAGCAAGCCCCAGCTTTGCCCTGACTACAGAAGGAGATAATTTTCACTTCCTGTTAGATCATTTTCGATCTTTTCTGCAAGGGGGGAGGAAGAGAAAGAGAGAGATAAACAGCTCCTTCTCAAAAGACTTGCACTTGTCCCTTGCACTTCCTTTCCTGAATCTCCGGTGATAATCTTTACTGCTCTTTGTAAATAGAACTAAAACGTTTAAAGAGCAAAGTAGCCACAGTTAGAGGAGGACTAGCTCAGGAAGTTTGAATACCCTTGCAGTGCACCCAATCCCTAACCCAGGGGTCATCAAAACTGACAGCTTTAAGACTAATGAACTTCAACTCCCAATCCTGAACTAGCATGACTGGAGGATTCTGGGAATTGAAGTCCACAAGTTTTAAAGTTGCCATATTTGAAGACCCCTGGGTTAGGTATTAAGGGTGCAAAGGTCTCCAAACCTGGACTTCAGCTCCCATTCCTGAGCTAGCATGACTGGAGGAGGAATTCTGGGAATTCCTCGAGTTTGAAGTTTGTAAAAATTGTCCATGGTTGTAAAAAGTATACATGCTTGTAAAACGTATTCTGCTACACTGGTATTTTATTAAATAATATATTACTGCACCATTTGGTTCAGAATACTTTTTTTCTTGTTTTGCACTTCTAAAATCTAGGTGCATCTTATATTCCGGCGCATCTTATATTCCGAAAAATACGGTATGTATATGACATATGAAAGCTTTTGAAAGAAACATTCTCCTGCCTTATGATTCTGGAAGGATTTGCACTATTTTTTCACAAAAAGCATGAATATGGCAATGGTTAATAGGAAATGATTTTATAATGAAGAAAAATTAGTACAGTGGTACCTCATGATACGAACCCCTCGTCTTATGAACAACCCGAGATACGAACCCGGGGTTCAGAAATTTTTTGCCTCTTCTTACGAACTTTTTCCTTCTTACGAACCCGCCGCCGCCACCGCCGAGAAGCCCCGCCGCCCGGCTGTCGCTTTTTGAAACAGCCGGGGGCTTCTCAGCGTCCTCCTGAACCCGAACGCCAAGCCCGAACTTCCGAGTTTGGCATTCGGGAGGCCGCCGAGAAGCCCCCTGGCTGTTTTAAAAGGTGACATCCAGGGGGCGGGGCTTCTCGGTAGCATCCCGAATGCCGAACCTGGAAGTTCGGCAAAAGTTCAGGTTTGGGAGGCCGCTGAGAAGCCCTGCAGCCTGGCTGTCACTTTTTAAAACAGCCAGGGGGCTTCTCGGCAGCCTCGCGAACGCCGAACCCGGAAGTTCGGGTTTGGCGTTCGGGTTCGGGAGGTGCCAAGAACCCCCCCGCTGTTTTAAAAGGTGACAGCCGGGCTGCGGGGCTTCTCAGCGGCCTCCCGAACCCGAACTGTTGCCGAACTTCTGGGTTTGGTGTTCGGGAGGTTCCCATTCCTCCACGCCGCTTTGGGTTTTCGGCTGGTGGGGGAGGGAGTTAGAAAGGTCCTCCTGCTCCCCCCCGGCTTCAGCTTTCCATTGCCCTGTGGGTGGCGGCAGACCGCCTTTGTGTGTTTGGCTGGGGGGGAGCAGGAGAACCTTCCTAACTCCCTCCCCCCAGCACTTCGCCCAGGATGACATGCATGGCAAAGGGGCAGGGAGGATCGGGAAGCTCAAGCCTTCTTCGGTGGTGGCGGCCGGCTTCCGGGTTTCTGAGTTTTGGGCTTGCACGCATTAATCGCTTTTCCATTGATTCCTATGGGAAACAATGTTTTGTCTTACGAACTTTTCACCTTATGAACCTCCTCCCGGCACCAATTAAGTTCGTAAGACAAGGTATAACTGTATGTGGGAAGAGGAAGACTTGTTATTTATAGTCCACAGCATCCCACCCCTGAATATAATGGGATAAACATATGTTTTCAAAAGATCTCAGAACTGTTCTTTGATATTTAAGAAGTTCCTTAAAAGTTAGAATGGTATGACACACACACATCCATCTTGACAATTCCTTTCAATATCATAGAACATCATTTTTCTCTTTTGAATTATTTTCAGATATCATACTGCAGAAGAAAAAAAACGCTCATATCTGTCATGTATCATTTTCTCCAAGCAAAATCATTTGGTGTTATTGTTTTTGTCATTGTCTTGATACTTTTCAACCTGCTAGTCCAGAGTTATACTGTAAAGGACTGGTATATCTCCTGATATTTTAAAAAAGTAGTTGTTATATGTGGGTGAAAAGCAGATCCTATGGGACAGGCAAATAAGCAAAATCTCTTGCATTATAAAACTAGCTTAAAGTATTTGAGGGACACAGTCATCAAATTGTAATGAAAATAATTCCTTTGTCGACTCTTTTAACAAAAGATTATTTTTGCTTCTGTAAAAACCAATTGTTATTATAGTCATGGACCAGCATATTGCTTCCTTATTGTTCAAAAGCAAAAGCAAATAAATGAATTAAAAAGCAGAAGCTTCATGAAGGTTTTAGGGGACCAATTCATGAGAAACTGCATTTCTGAAATGAATTGCAAGCCTTTTTGCTTGCATGAATTCAAGATAAGTTTGCAAAACCATTCAGAATTTCTAATGAAAAATAGAGGTATTCTTCCAAGTGCTGACATAGAAGAATAATGATTAGCCAAGCACTCTCAAAAGGAAAAATTGCGACTTGGCCTACTTTAAAAATGGCCTACTTGCATAATTTGCATTCAGCAAACAGAACCAAACCACTCTTTCAAAAATTGAGATATTTAGTTCCAATGTTTGTTATTTTGGAAAGCATTCCTTTAATAAATTACATAGTGCAATTTGGAAACTTGGAAGTTTTGTTCAAGACAATTCAGATAGTAATCCCTGCTTTTTATTTCAAAGTAAGGCAAAGCAATTATGTTGCCCACTATACTATGGCATACAAAGATGGCTACCCGGTTAAAATATTTCAAAACATTCTTTTATTTAAAAAAAATCTTTAATGTTCCTGAGGCAATCCTGCCATACACAATTTCCTCTATTATTTTTTTTAAGGGACACATGACATGACATGCTTTTGCTATATCTTGAAGACAGGTATCATCAAGTTTCCATAAAACAAAGTGGGATTTACTTGTTATGGGAAAGAAAAACATTTGAAGGACAGAGGGACTCATATCCCTGTGCTTTGGATGTAGCAGAGTCATCATTTTTACCCAAAAATATTGTATATGTAATGGTGTTTCTTCAAATAGCTATAACAACTCATTGCAATGTTCAGGTAATAATAACTGTCTTGTGGTTGCCTCTAAAACCTGCATAGACAAACATATGCTTCCAAATCCATGTTAGTAGAAAATTGTACAAATGTACAAACAACGGGTCCCCTGTTAGATGCAAGGGTCAGGAGAACGAGGTCTAGACATGAGTATCCGAAAAGAAGGGGTTCTTGGCATTAGTAGATCTATAAGACACTTGGTCATGCCTTGTCAGTATTTAAGGAACAGTCTGGGAGAAAGTGGGCCCGGTGAACAATGTTTGTAATCATGGCTGGATGTGCCAGCTCCGGGGGTTGAAGGAATACTTCACTTGCAGACTGTTCAGACTCATGTAAGCTCATTGTAAAGTAATCCCATCATCTGGGGAAAAAAACCCATGGAGAACTGTATGTATGTATTGAACTGTAAGTTTGCATTGAATGATAGAAGTGTTTCAAATAAATTTCCCTAATTGATTTTGGCTTCCAGCCCAGGACTCACTTCTTATCTCAGAGATAATTTAGCTGGGGACACTGCCAGCACGGACTAAATTTTAACCTGTTGTATACTGCACTTTTAAATAGCAATGTAGTTTTCTTTTGGATTCTCTGAGTGTGTGTGCTTTTTATTCCGATCGGACCCAGCCCAGACAAAACAGAAATATTATTACTTCAAAATTTAGGCTTAACAACATATGAAGAAATATAGATTTACACTTCATGGAGTACACCATGTTTTTTGGAGTATAAGATGTACCAAATATAAGATGCACCTTAATTTGGGGGGAGGAAAACAAGAAAACTATCTAAGTAGCCTACTAACATGAGGATTAGTGGGGTCCTCACCAATGTTCCCTCTAAAATTTTTTTCGGTGTGGGCGGAAAAGTATAGTGTCTGAGCGGCAGTCCCTTCAGGAATGGGCAGCACAGAAGTAAAAAAAATATTTCTCTTTTTTCTCCCCTTTTTGCTTTCATTTCTTTCTTTCTCTCTCTCTCCCTTCCTCTCCTTTTTCTCTCTCTCTTGTTTTCTTTCTCTCTTACTCACTCTCTTTCTCTTTCTTTCTTTCTTTCTTTCTTTCTCTCTTTCTCTCTCTTGCTATCTCTCTTTCCCTCTCCCCCCCTCTTGCTCTCTCTCTTTATCACTCTTTCTCTCTTTTTCTCACTTTCTCTCTCCCTCTCTCTTTCTCTCTTGCTTTCTCTCTGTCTCTCTTGTTCTCTCTTTCTCTCTCCTTTCTTCTCTCTTCCTCTCCTTTTCTCTCTCTCTCTTGCTCTCACTCTCTTTCTCTCTATTTATTTCTTTCTCTCTCACTTTCTCTGTCTCTCTCTCTCTTTCTCTCTCCCCTCCTTTCTTTCTCTCTCTCTTTCTTGTACACCACGCCGGCAACAGAGAGAGAAAGAGAGAGCGGAGAGAGAACAGAGGGTGGCTTGCCGGTCCGCGGCCCCCTGGATGAGCGGTCCTGCATGGCCCCAGCACCAGATTCCGCCGTTGCTTCTGCCCCCGTCCAGCTCTCCAGCTAAGAGGCAGCAGCCACATCCACCCCTTCACCCTCCCTGGCGTCCCTGGCACCCAGCATCCGGCCCCATACCACCCCCACCTCCTGGTAGCACGCCCGACTTCTACCTGCAGGAACGGGTGGTGGGGCGCCGTGAAGGGTCGTGCTTGAAGGCCGTCACGGCACCATTGTTGTTGTCGCAGCGCAAAGCCATGCAGTCCTGGATCGCTCGCTTCTCCGGCCAGCAAAGCCGGCTACCCAGGAAAGCGTTGTGATTTTTAAACACACGCTTTTCAAGCGCGCCTCTTTCCTGGGCAGCCGGCTTTGCTGGCCAGAAAAGCGAGCGATACAGGACTGCGTGGCTTTGCGCCACTTCAAAAGTTTCTGCACTGAGATTTTTTAATGGCTGTGTGGGCTTAGAGGTAACAGTGGTCCTCACTTCCACTCAGATTTTGATAAAGAGCAGCACAGATCTTTTTATCCAACAATAAAAATGAATTTTGCTTTCTAAATATATTGCAATTTTTGCAATTGGAGAGGGGGAATCTGGTGACTAAAACATGAAGATCATAGAGGAAAGAGTTTCCAGCTAGCAGATTCCCCTCCATTTTTGGGGAGGGGGAATCTGCCAACTGGAAATTCTTTCCTCTACGATCCTCACATTTCAGGCACCCTTTTTGCAATCGGAGAGGAAAATCTGCCACCTGAAAACACTTTCATTTAAAAGGCTTTCAACTCAGTTCCCTGGGTTGTTTCAGGAAATCAGGCTCCAACTGAGGCAGCAAAGGGCAGGGGCTTGCTGGAAAACTCGGTAGCATGTTTATGAAATGGCAGGTCCAGGAGGACAGATGTACTGCCTCTCTATTGGGCCTTTTGGAGAGGAAGCCTGGCTTTCAACACACATTCCTGTGATACTTTGAGAATCAGGCTCCATGTGGAAGTGAGGATCTTCGCTGCCTGGAACCACCTGAAAATGCAATCCATAGAGTATGTGGGCAGGGATACATTCAGAGTATAAGATGCAGAGTATAAGATGCAGGAACGGGTGGTGGGGCGCCGTGAAGGGTCGTGCTTGAAGGCCGTCACGGCACCATTGTTGTTGTCACAATGACAACAACAGAGATTTTCACCCTCTTTTCTGGAGGAAAAAGGTGTGTCTTATACTCCGAAAAATATCACTAATGCCACCTGATTTTAAAACTTTGAGTAATGAAATATGTTTCCTCTCTCAATTATAGCTTGTATCACACCCAGATGGAGAAAAATCTAACATTTTCCATCAGAAACAAGATGGTTTATTTCTGATGTTTATTATTTTACACATGTATATAATGTTATACTCTCTACTTTCACTTTTTTATACTTCTTTCCATTATAGTTCAATTTTTTTCCTTTCCCCACACTATATATTAGAGCAATGAAGTTATAAAGAATCTATCCCTTTATGATTTTGAATTCCTGCAAGCTTAAACTGATTGATTTCACATTCATGACAAAAGAAAGGCATTGAGGATCTCTAAAGAATACCCCCTTTATGTTCTGACCTAGGCTTCTTGATAAATCATAAAACACAGAAAATCTCTTTTTATTTCAACACCTGTGAATCATATTCGTTTACAACTAAGTCTCAGAAAATGTTAATCAGTCTGATAGAAGTCTGCCACAGTCTTTCGAAGGCTGATAAACACCAGCCTTTATCCTCATGACACACTGCCAAAGACCTAATTAGTAAGGAGCTTTGCAAGGCCAACAGAACACAGAGTTACACTGATCAGAATTGAACCAAGTTGCTTCCTGCAACAAGCACACCTGTTTGCTCCACTTTTATGTCCTATGGGAGAGGCCAATCATCTCCAAGCCTTACTGCCAAGTAGCCCTTTTCCTTTGACACTGTCCTTGCCTTCTTGCAGCTCTGCACATGTGCATGTTGGGAACAGGCTCCCCCTGTTTCTCTGCCTCGTTCAGCACAGAACTCTGAGATGGCTCCGGCCCCATTTCTGGTTTCGACACAGCACCTTCTTCAGACTCCAGGACTGGCCCATGGTCTTCCCCAGCTTCTTTGCTGTCTGACTCTGCTGCCAGCTCCAGAGGTCACTGGCAGACCACAACACTTTTACAGCATTCATATTCATGAAACTGCTAAATTAAATCCACTTTTAAAAAAAAGATATTAATTATAACTGTGTTCTGGAAGTCAACAAAATTATGGGGACTTTAGAAACCAAGTTTTTAAAGAAATATATTTGGATAACTGCAGCACAAGTTTCTAAGAAATCTTTTATGCTACTTCCTTTAAAATATTTAATTAATTAATAATAAACAATACACAGCTTAAATTTTCATCCTTTTTTTACTGAAAAAGCCACAATTGCTATTTTAAAGCTGTTCTTTAAGAGCCTTTGCACTGATTTTGGTGAAAGCATTCTCTCTGTACTTATAAAACCATAGTTCCTATAAAAAAGAGCTTTGACTTTGCAGCTCCTTGTGACCTTGGGGTCATCAGTGTTGGGGAGTTGTTTACAGAATTATAGAGCTCCTTGAAGTAGATTCTGTGGACTCTCCATATCATCTTAGACTAACTGTGGGGACATGATCAAAGTGTATATAATACACATGGTGTAAAGAAAATGGGTGGTAATGAAAGAATGCTAAATCCAAAATTGTTCCTTCAAAGATTTCGAACAGACCAAAGTACTTTTTCATACAGTATACAATTAGTGAAATTAATTCCTGAAAAATGTGCTGACAGCCACAAACATAGAGGGATTTGATAAAGTCATAGATCTAAGAGTATTAGTTTGGAAACTCAATATCACCCTAGTTGAGGGCAGCAGGGCATTCCTGACAGTTGCAGGGGAACAATGGTAGCTCTCAGATGTTAAAACACAAGCAATAAAACCAAGTTTAGTCCTACATAATATGAATTCTTAGTCCTTTAACAAGTCAGAAGCTTCCAGGACCATAAAAGGCAGCAGAATCAAATATCTTTTATAAGTAAGTGTTAAACCCCAACAGTTATCTATAAAACGAAGGCCATTTTATAACATTATGCAGTATACATACACTATATTATCCAGATATTTGAAATGACTAAGTTAAGTGAAATATATAACTCAAGATTAGAGTATCTTTGTTTACTGAACTATCAGAAGAGTTGAAATGAGCTAATTTGAGCTTTGTTCCCAGCCTTCTCCATGTGAATGGTGTCGTTGTGAGCCCAGCAATGAAGTTCACTGTGTTGTAGCAGATTGTGCCGTCCCTGAATGTGTCAACCCAGTTTATGAGCCAGAACAGTGTTGTCCAGTCTGCAAAAATGGTAAGCTTTCAATACATTAAAAAATATGTCATCCAATTTTTAAAGGTTTTGACAATACTTAGAAACTTAGATTTGTTAGGAAGCTAAGTTAGTCAGTTAATAATAAATAAGTTATTCTTTATAGACTGACAAAGAGTATGTGAATGATGAGCAATCTTCTTCATTGACATATGCACCAAGATATCTGGTACCTATAAGGTTTATGAATTTAGGGATTAGAAAACTGGATTGGTAGCTGTGATAGAGACAAGTCACAATTCATGACACAGATAAACAATCCCTTGAAATTTAGTTGAGACAGCCAAAAAATGAAAATGAAAATAGGATTATTATTTTCCATAGCTAAAAAACTATTTTCAGTTAGTAGAATTATAATCTGAATAAAAGGATGATAAGCACTCACAGGTTTATATCATTACTAGATTAATAAAAAAATGTTTCATAACTGTATGTCATTCCAATGATATATATTCAAAATGTTGAAGTGATTCCAGTTGACCTTGGCTATATCCAATGATATTCCCAGAAATCTGAAGGAGCACAACTCCTCCCCATTACTGTTCCTTGACATCTAAAACAAATTTAGGAAAATTGTGTTTCCAAGTGTTCTTAATCCTTTAATTAGCTTACTATCACAGCAGGATAAAGTCTGTATATTAGCAGAATGAGGAAACAAAGCTGAACCATATTCCACAGGGCTGCTTATGAAAATCCAGTGATGCGATCACTACTGCAGCTTGAAGCCATACCCTAAATGGGCCTTCATTATAAAAATTAGATCACATTTTGGCCTTGTTAAATGTCATGTCACATAAGCATAGAACAAAGCTGCCCTGACACAGCAAACAGTCTACAGAACTTCAGGGATTTGGGGTTTTCCTAGCTGAAATCCAGTTGCATCTGTGCTAAGTAATCTGGTTAGTAAAAATCCTGTTCCTAAAAATATTTAAAACATATACTTCAATTACAGTAATTTAAATTATGATGATGATGATGTATCAAAGATTTTTAAATTGGAATTGATATTGATATCTCTAGTTCATCAATATTTTTTTATTCCAAAGAATCTCCATGACCCAAAGACTTTGCAAAAGAATCAGCCAAAGATAATATTCCATTTCCATAAGTACTTTACCTTAAGTATTTCTCCTAAAATTGTAGACTATATATAATCAGAAACATTATTTTATTATCAAATTTTGAAATCACCGATCTCCCTCACAGATGGGTTGTATAAATGAAATCACACAAGTGTGACTTCTAAGAGAGAAACAACTTACATTAATACATATTGAAATGTAAAGTATTTTGAAGTCTCCATAGGAAAACTGCCGCTTATTTTTCCTCTAATGATGTTATATTCTCTGCCTGTGTGAATCCATTATTATATGGATAATGAGGTAATATTTATAATGGATGTTACAAGAATAAAACATTTTCAGTTGGAACCACAATTACACAGGAAATAGCTCCCAGAGAGTGAAATGTGTAAACAATCTGGACAAAGACCATCTAATCCTTAATTCTACCACAGCCAAAAAGAAAATTAGATAGTTCTTACCTTCCACATCCCTCAGTCTAAATAATCCTGCCACTCATTTGTATATTGTATATTGTTCTCCAAAACATAGTTCAAACTAATAGGAGAGCTACTGTGATTTTAAAAAAGTTAATATCACAAATGCCAAAGGATAACCAATACTGGTTATCCTTTGTTTTTTTTCTAAAGCTACCCTAGAATATGGGAGTTGGGAAGCAACTGGGTTATTTGTAGCATATTTCCTCTCATCCCCAGTGGAATTGATAGTATCATCCATATTATTCTGATCCCTAAACTTCCATGAAATTTTAGTTGTGATTTGTTTGTCTGAAGCTCTAGTATGCCACGAGTGACAGTGTTGAGCAAGATTGTTCAATTGTTGACCTATAATACTACAGTGAGACAGGGAGGGAGAAACACAACATTAGGACAGGGGATGGATGTTTTTTATATGTTTTTTATGTCGGATCACCCTGGTGTATTGAAGGAACGTCACAGCTCTTTTTTGCCTCTAGGCCCAACCCAGGGCCATTTCAAGGCACTTAATTTATTCCTAGCCGACAACTATATTCTGTATGTATTACATTGCAAATCTAGTGAATTGTGACCTTAACAGATTAATAGAGTTGGAAGGGACCTTGCAATATTTCTTTTCTTGATTTCCTCTCTTTGGGCCATAAAATAATTTGATCTGTCTTTGCTGCAAATTATATTACATTCTGTTCTAAAACATATTTTCTAGACATTTCACTTTCTCTAGTGCAGTATTTCCTAGCCTTAGTAACTGTTATGCCGTGTTTCACGTTATGAGCCCCCAATTAAGTCCAAAGTAGAAATTCAAACACACATGGCTGTAAAGTAAACAAAGTTGGCTTATCAAAAGGAAAATATTGTTCAAACGCACTTTTAATCAGCCAAAGTGCTCTCCCACAACCCACAAGCCTTGAATGCTGTGAAAAACATAAAACAAAAGGAAAGCAGATAAAAGGCAGCTGTGAAGACGTCACAGCCACCCCCCTTCAAGAGTACTTAACTGTGAATTATTCCACAAAGTCCTTGAAAAATCCTGAAGCAGTTCACAAACATCTTTGTAAATCCTGAAAAAACCCACAAGTCTCTCTCTCACAAAACGGATAATGTCCCACACCAAGAGGCGACAACGCTGGCAGTTTTTCAGCAGCCCCATTAGCCTAATTGCCCCAGCCATAGGTGTTATTCCTTATTTTCTGTAATACTTGCGCAGTTGTTCCTTCCTTGTCATAAACCTGCATCTGCGAGCATCTATCAATACCTCCTCTTCCGAATCTAATGATGACGATGATGGTTCACTAATGGGGTAATTAGCTAATGGGCTGCCTGTAATTAATCATCCAATCCTGCTTCACTCCCAGAATCTTCCCCTGACACAGAAGCTTCACTGTCTGAAGCTGTTGGCAGTAAAACCGACCTCTGATAATGTGAGGATTCTCCCACACCAACCCCCACAGTCCTCAGAGCAAGAGCAGGCCCAGAGCCAACCACAACAGTAACTTCCCAGGTTTGTGGGCTTAAACTCATGGGTGGGTTCCAACTTTCCTCACTGCTGGTTCATTCCCTCCCTCCTGTGCCATGTAGGCATGCCTCATGGATTCGCCACATGCACAGTAACAAAAAATCTGGGTGGGAAAGCTGAAAAAAAGATGGTGACTGCATTTACAAGTGCTGGAACTTGACTTCTGCACAAGCTCAGGAGGATAAAATATATTTTTTAATAAATTAAAAATAAAAAGAGATGGCAGCGCCCATGGACTGGCATTGACTGGTCTGGTTCAGTGACATTATCATGATGCCACCAGCGAGTTGCTACCAGTTCAGGTGAACCTGTCCAAACCAGGAGGAATCCATCCCTGCTCCAACTGTTAGAATTCTCATCAATGACCATATTGGCAATGGAATTCGGGGATTTGAAGTTTAGAAACTTGGGAAACTGCACCTGGAATTCCCACTGATAGGAAACATTGCAAATCTAGTGAATTGTGACCTTAACAGATTAATAGAGTTGGAAGGGACCTTGCAAGTCATCTAGTTCAACTTTCTACCCAAACAGGAGACCCTACCTTTTTGACAAATGGCACACCAGTCTCTTCTTGAAAGCTTCCAGTGATAAAGCTCCCACAACCTCTGAAGGCAAGCTTCATTGGTTGATTGTTCTGTCAGAAAATTTCTTCTTATTTCTAGGTTGAATCTCTCTTTGATCAGTTTCCATCCATTCCTTGTCTGGTCTTTGGTGCATTTATATAGGTACTTGAGATTTTTATGTCTGACTCTGGATATGCTTCTTATGTCTCCTATTTGATGTTTGAGTTTATCTTCCTTCCCATCCTTACCTCATTATTTGATTATTATTATTATATTGAACTCTAAGGGTTTTTGCTTGTAATTATGTCCAGGAGATCCTAAAGCTTGTCACCTTCCCCCCTCAATTTTAGTTTAAAACCCTCCTGATAAGTTTAGCCAAACTTTCATTTTTAGAAAACATTCTTCCCAGTCTTTGTGAGGTGCATCCATCCCTTGCCAAAAGCCCATTATGGAGGTAGTGCAGACCATGGTCTAGGAATACCAAAAAATTTGGTGACACCAACTCTTTAGCAGTGGTTCACTTCTAGAATCCTTTGTTCCAATAGTGAAATCCATTTTTTTTACTACTGGTTCTGTGGGCATGGCTTGGTGGGCCTGGTGTGGTGTGTTTTGTTGGGATACTGCAAAATCTCATTCCCTCCCAACTCCAGGGGAAAGATACTGTAAAATATCCTCCCCACTCCTGGGGGGAACGATATTGCAAAATCTCCATTCTCACCTGATTTTGCCGGTTCTCCAAGCTACTCAAAATTTCCACTACCGGTTCTCCGAACTACTCAAAATTTTCACTACCAGTTCTCCAAACTACTCAAAATTTCCACTACCAGTTCTCCAGAACCTGTCAGTACCTGCTTGATTTCACCCCTGTTTTGTTCTCTTACCAACTAACCTTTCATTGGCAGTAGAGATGAAAAACTACTTCTGCAACTAAGTCCTTGACTTTCTTGTCTAGCTGCTCATAATCACTCAATATTTGCTCCAGAGAAACAACTGAGGACCCGGATTATGGGGGCAATATGCTGGCTCTGTTAAAAAGTGCTATTGCTAACATGTTGTAAGCAGCCCTGAGTCTAAGGAGAAGGGCAGCATAAAAAAGTGAATTAATTAATTAATTAATTAATTAATTAATTAATTAATTTAATAGTTAATCAATTTATTAATTAATTAATTAATTAAACCAATTGAATAAATACATAAATAAGTAAGTAAATAAACAAACAAATAAACAAACAAACAAACTGGATTGACTATCTGGTCTAGAGATAGCTGGTTCTATTCCCTTGAGAATTGAATTTTCTTTCACCAACACTCACTTTTTTTCTCTAGGGAGGTTTGGGGAAATTTTCTATCACAGAAGTATTTGATGGTGCTACTTTTTTAGGGACATTCAATGATGTTTTTTCCCCCCTAGGTATCTGCATGAATTGGATAGTAGGTTTGTTCCACACAAACCAATGCTCTGTGCAAATGGTCCTTTCAACTATAAGTTGAAATAAAAATTTTCCATGTTGGATAAAAGGTTGAAACATTTTTTTTTCATAATGTTACTTTGACTTTGTCTCCATGAGAAAGTTTACTGACTCAAGGGGGAAAGAACCATTTTCCTCTAGAGTGAACTTTTCTTAGACTTAGGCTGGCAGCAGGAGACTTAAAAAGCATTCTGGCAAAAAAAAACATAGTTAAAAGAATACAAATGCCAACATCACATGTTGCTGAATCATGGATTAATGTAGCAGAAGGAAACAAAACAGGATCCAGCAAATGCATGAGACTGTGGCTAGCTTTCTCTGGTGGATTTACAAGTTTAGGAAAGTTCATTTTCATAGGTCTTTACCCTTGAGGTGCAATTAATTAATTATCAGCAATACAAATTAATACATGATTACTGATTCAGAGATAACTTATTATTTTAACTGTGATCTGATTAAATAAATCTTTAAAGCAATATATTAAAAAGCGCCATAATTCTTAAGACTTAGTCATTACGCAATAGCCTGCAATGCTTCTGGTCTTTTCCAATATTAAAATGTTGTTTGCTATATCTTAATCTAGAGTTTAAAACATTGTGTCATAATATATGTGCAAGAAAGCAAACAAGGAGGTCGTTTTAAAAATTAAATTTTTTAATCACTAAAATTATCTTAAGAACAGAGGGCAGGATCAACACTGGATACTATTGACATACCGTTCAGCATTACACTGTGTTTAGAACACGACCATAATAAATACACTCTGAAACTATTGAAATAAGGAGCAATTTCTGGATGTTGACAACAATAAAACAGCGGAATGGCTTGCCTTCAGAAGTTGTGGATGCTCCATCACTGGAAGCTTTTTAAGAAAGAGACTGGACAGATATCTGTTTGAAATGGTATAGGGTTTCCTGCTTGAGCAGTGGATTGGACTGGAACAGGAATCGGCAACCTTTCTGGCTTCGAGGACCAGCAGAGGGGGTAAGAGGGGATGGTTCTGTGTGAATGACAGGTGTGAATGCATGTATGGAGCATGCAGGCATGCATTTGACTGCTGTTCGTGCAAATGAGGATACGTATACATACTTGCTCGCCACTCCCACAGCCCAGTTTGAATTATTCAAAATCCAGGAGTGGGCCACTGCCCAAGGGTTAGGGACTCTGGACCAGAAGATTCTCGAACTCTGAAGTCAGCATCTCTAAACAGTTCTTGTGTTTTTAGTTAGCTAGTAAAGTTCAAACTGAAAATTAGAGTCTACGGAGAGGGGCGGCATACAAATCAAATAAAATCAAATCAATTAATCAATCAATCAATCAATCAATCAATAAATAAATAAGCATTTGATCCACTATTCTCTTTGCTAAAGTGCCCGAGTTTAAACAGCTGTTCCTTTGTTGCCAAATATTTCTATCTCCAAGGTTTATAACAGGAATTCCTAAATATTTTATATAAATTATATTTTATATAATTTGTGTGTGTGTGTGACATGTTTTTGCAGAATTTTTAAAGTTAAGGGAGACTGGGATAGCACTATTTTTGCTTTGTTCTGGCCTCATCAGCTAGCCATACCCTTACCTGGCTTTGATCCTGCAGCTTCTGCCTTGTAAGGCAGAGAATCTGACAGAAAACACACACACACATACACACACAAATATATATATATGTGTGTGTGTGTGTGTAGATTGTATATACAGTGAACCCTCGAGTTTCGCGTCCTCAAGGATCGCGAAAGGGCTATTTCGCTAGTTTTCAACCCGGAAGTAAACTCCACCATCTGCGCATGCGTGCCCTTCCACGCATGCGTAGATGGTGGAGTTTCCCCGCCGGGCAGAGGCTTCCCTGGGTCTTCCCCCTCTTTCTCTATGTTGCTTCTTCCTCTCTCACACTCTCTTCCTCCCTCTCTCATCTCTTTCTTTCCTTCTCTCTCTTTCTCTATCTCTCCCCCTCTTGCTCTCGAGCGGCCGCCTAGCAGCTGATCTGCTCGGCAGCGCAGCAGCAGCGAGGAGCCGAAGATCTTCGGCTCCTCGCTGGTGCTGCGCTGCCGAGCAGATCAGCTGCTAGGCGGACGAAGGAACCTTCCCTGGGTCTTCCCTGCCCGGATCTTCGGCTCCTCGCTGCAGCCGCGCGCCCCTCGCCTTCGCCTCACCTGGCGGGCGAAGGAGGGCGCAGCTCCGGCCGCTCGCCTCGGAGCCGGTCTGCCTCACTGCCTCCAGTCCGTGGCAATTCCCCTCAGCATGCTGCCGGATCCAGCGGGGGAGGGGGGGAAGCGAAGGCGCGGCGATGGGCAAGGGCTGCCAGTGAGCCTTCTCCGTCCCTTTCCTGCTGCACCGGTCTGGGGCCAAGTGGGCGGGGGGCGGCCGGGACCTCGCCTGTCTCCGCCGCCCGCATCGCCCCTCCGGCGGGCCGGCCTCCCCCACCCGCCTGTTCTGCAGCCGCCACCGCCTCCCCGACTGGCACAAAAGGGCCCCGCCCGCCCCGCCCCGAAGCTTACCTTGCAGCGGGATTCCCTCCCCCCGCAGCCAAAACTAAAAGCCTGTCTCTTTTTTTTCTTGCGGCGAGCCCAAGCCGTTTCTCTCTCGACCGCAGCGGAGCTTCCCTCGGCCCCCCTTTGGCCCCTTCGCCTCCTCCCCGCCTGCCTTTCCTCGCCAAGCGCACGAAAAAAAAGAGAGAAGGCTTCTACCAGAAGCGGGTGATGGCGGAGGAGCTCCGAAAGCTGGCTAGCGGCTTTTCCCCCGCAAGAGATCCTTCATGCCCCTGCCCGCCGTCCCCGGCTTCTGGTAGAAGCCTTCTCTCTTTTTTTTCGTGCGCTTGGCGAGGAAAGGCAGGCGGGGAGGAGGCGACGGGGCCAAAGGGGGCCGAGGGAAGCTCGGCTGCGGTCGAGAGGGGAACGGCTTGGGCTCGCCGCAAGAAAAAAAAGAGACAGGCTTTGAGTTTTGGCTGCGGGGGGAGGGAGTTAGGAAAGTCCTACTTCTCTCCCCGCAGCTAAAAACTCAAAGCCTGTCTCCTGCCGCCCGGTTTAGCCAGGACACGAGCGGCGAAGTGACACCCCCCACCCCAGCACTTTGAATCCCGCCGCAAGGTAAACTTTGGGGCGGGGCGGGCGGGGCCCTTTTGTGCCAGTCGGGGAGGCGGCGGTGGCTGCAGCAGAGGCGGGCGGGGGAGGCCGGCCCGTCGGAGGGGCGATGCAGGCGGCGGAGACAGGCGAGGTCCCGGCCGCCCCCTGCCCGCTTGACCCCGGGGGGCTGAAGGGAGCCGGGCGGGGGCTACTCCCCCAGCCGGTTAACTTGAAGCGCTCGATTAACCGGCTGGGGGAAGGCAGGGCATTTGCCTCCTCTTTCCAGCTGAAGGAAAAGCAGACAACTGCCTTTCCCTCGGTCGCTTCCCGAAGACCGCTTTGGAACATCGCTTTGGGAGAGGGGGCAACTGCTCCCAGTTAAGAAGCAAGAATCCACCCCCTAGCCAAACGGCTTTTTTCGTGTTTAGCGCTCGAACGCCGAGCTAAACAGGAAAAAAGCCATTTGGCTAGGGGGTGGATTCTTGCTTCTTAACCGGGAGCAGTTGCCCCCTCTCCCAAAGCGATGTTCCAAAGCGGTCTCCGGGAATCGACCAAGGGAAAGGCAGTCGCCTGCCTTTCCTTCAGCTCTAAAGAAGCGGCAACTGCCCTGCCTCCCCCAGCCGGTTAACCGAGCGCTTCAAGTTAACCGGCTGGGGGGAGGCAGGGCAGTTGCCGCTTCTTTAGAACTGAAGGAAAGGCACGGCGTTCGAGCGCTAAACACGAAAAAAGCCGTTTGGTTAGGGGGTGGAAGTGAAAGTGAAATGCCGGCGGCTCTAGCAGCTGCTACAAGCAGCATTTCACTTTCCCTCCCAGGCAAAAAGATGCCGGCATTATGGGCTGATGGGGCCGGACTTCCCAGGCGGAAGGCGTGCCCCTTTCCCCGGCATCTTTTTGCCTGGGAGGGAAAGTGAAATGCCGCTTGTAGCAGCTGCTAGAGCCGCCGGCATTTCACTTTCCCTCCCAGGCAAAAAGATGCCGGCATTCTGGGATGATGGGGCCGGACTTCCCAGGCGGAAGGCGTGCCCCTCTCCCCGGCATCTTTTTGCCTGGGAGGGAAAGTGAAATGCCGGCGGCTCTAGCAGCTGCTACGAGCGGCATTTCACTTTCCCTCCCAGGCAAAAAGATGCGGGGAGAGGGGCACGCCTTCCGCCTGGGAAGTCCGACCCCATCAGCCCAGAATGCCGGCATCTTTTTGCCTGGGAGGGAAGGTGAAATGCCGCTCGTAGCGTGGGCGGGCGCGCGCGCGGGGACCCCAGCTTTGCTTCCCAGCTGGGAAGCGGCCCCAGCAATGGTGTGGGCGGGCGGCGCGCGCGCGGGGAAACCCCAGGCGCGAGCAACGGGGTGGGCGGGCGAAGGGCGGTGGAAGTAAAAACACCATCTGCGCATGTGCAGATGGTGTTTTTACTTCCGCACCGCTACTTCGCGAAAAATCGATCATCGCTTGGGGTCCTGGAACGGAACCCTCGCGATGATCGAGGGTTCACTGTATATATATATATATGTAGATTGTTCTGAGTTCGGGTTTTAACCCGTGTAATATTTTGAGTGTCTATGCGTCGTTTTGGTGAAATCACATGCAACATCATCAGGCTTCATGCTGCTTTGAATATTTATTTATTTATTTATTTATTTATTTATTCATTCATTTATTCATTTATTCATTTATTCATTTATTCATTTATTCATTTATTCATTTATTCATTTATTCATTTATTCATTTATTCATTTATTCATTTATTTATTTATTTATATTTTTATGCCGCCCTTCTCCTTAGACTCAAGGCGGCTTACAACATGTTAGCAACAGCACTTTTTTAACAGAGCAAGGCTATTGAAAATGACTGAACTGAACTGATTTGACTTGATTTGATCTGATTGGACTGCTTGATTTGATTGATCGAAAATACATTGGACAATATAATTCAAAATTAAACACTTTTAAGAAAATCCAGAAGATTCTAAAAGTTACCAGTACCATAAAGAAGAGGAGGAGGATAGTTTTTTTCCTTCTTTTTAATTTTTTTTACAAAGTTATAAATTATAAAAAGAAATGAGTATATATAATGAATTGGAATTATTAATATTTTAACCTTGTTTTAATTTTTTTTAAAAAAATGTAAAATAAAATTTTATTTACAAATATAATACAAAAAAACAATACAAATACAATACTCATACACACACACAAAAGACAATACATCGATTAAAGTACACATAATAAAATATGGGCGACTGCACAGCAAGTCTGTATAGTAATCTGAACTATGTATATTCTCTCATAAAATTGTGTTTCCTCGTTACCTTTTATTTCTAGAGTCAATTTGGTCATTTTTGCACATTGTATAATTTTTTCTAATACTAATTCTTCTTGTGGAATTTCTTCCTTTTTCCATATTTGGGCAAAGGCTAATCTTGCCGCAGTGGTAATGTGAATAATCAGGTATATATAATTTTTATTTAAATGTTGGTGAATGATTCCTAATAAAAAGCATTGTGGCATTTTATCTAAGTTTATCTTTAAAATTTAATCAATCCATTTCCCAATTTTTTTCCAGAAGAGCTGAGCTTTTTCACACTGCCATCATAGGTAGTAATATGATCCATAATCTTTTTGGCACTTCCAGCAAAAGGGTGATAAATATTTGTTAATTTTAGCTAATTTGGCAGGAGTGATGTGTTACCTATGTAATACATTTTAATTAAATTTTCTTTATAGGATGTTGCCAAGGTTAGCCTATAATTCCTGCTCCATATTAGTTGCCATTCTTCCATTTTTATCTCAGACTTAAAATTTAGGTTCCATTTGTCTATGTTAGTTTTTGTTTCAGATAGATTTATTTTATTGATTAATAAACAACAATAGTTTTTTGATTAATTTTTCTTGTGAACCCATTAATATTTTTTCTAATGGTTTTTCTTTCTCGATACCTGATGTGTTTTTGTCTTTGGTGAATCTCGTTTGAATCTGCAGGTATTCCCACCATTCTATATTAAAGCCTTCAGCTTCCATTTCTAATCTTGTTTTTATTTCTCCATTAGTTTTGGTTATATCTTTATATCTTATGTTGCTTCTCTTTCTTATATTTGGGTGAACGAGAGCATCTTATGGAGCGTACCAGGTTGGGATCCCTTTATAAAATTGTTTTTTGATTTTTAGCCAAACTGTGAGCAGAGATTTCCTTATGAGATGGTTAGTAAAGTATTTATGAATTTTGGGTTTATTTTCCCATAAATAAAAATACCAGCCGGATTCGAGGTTGTGACCTTCTAAAGTGAGTAGTCTTTTATTAGATAGTTGTATCCAATCCTGAACCCAAACAATAGTTGAGGCATGATAATAGTCTTTCCAATTTAATAATGCCAATCCTCCATCCTCTTTTTTTTCTTGCATATATTTTAAATGGATCCTAGGACGTTTATTTTGCCAGATAAACTTATTTGTTATGTTATGTATTTTTTTGAAGAAATCTTGGGTTAGATAAATGGGAATTGTTTGGAAGAGAAAATTTATTTTTGGTAGAGTGTTCATTTTAATTGTAGCTATCCTTCCAAGAAGAGAATGTGGTAATTTGTCCCATTTCTCTATATCTTTTTAAATTTTATTTATCAGTTTGTCATAATTATCCTCTTTCAGGCTTGATACCCTTGCCGTTATATCAATCCCTAAGTATTTAATCTTTTTAGTTATTTGAATATTTAGTTTTGTGGCAAGATTTGCTTTTTGCATATTATTCATGTTTTTTACTATCATTTTTGTTTTAAGTTTATTGGTTTTTAAACCTGCCACTTTGCCAAATTCTTCTAATATTTCTAATAGTTTCAGTCCTGATTCAATCGGTTCTTCTAATATAAAAACCAGATAATCAGCAAAGGCCTGGAGTTTGTAAGTCTCTTTTTTGCATATTAGCCCTATTATTTCTTCATTGTTCCTAATCATTCTGGTTAAAACTTCTAAAGTCAAAATAAAGAGGAGAGGGGACAATGGACACCCTTGTCTCATACCTTTTTGGATGTTAATTTTGGAGGAAGCGTCATCATTTATTATAATATATGCATATTGTTCCGAATAAATTGCTTTGATTGCATTTATGAATTTTTAACCAAATTCCATAAATTCTAATTGTTTCAAGATGAACTTCCGGAAAACATTGTCAAAAGCCTCCTGGGCACCTAAAAAAATTAAAGCTGTTTGTTTTTCATTATGAAATTCGTAATATTCAAGGACATTTAGTATGATTCTTATATTAATTTTAATTGTCTACCGGGGAGTAATCCATTCTGTTCAGGGTGTATAAATTGGTTTAGATATCCTTTAAGTCTGTTTGCAAGACTAGAGCTAAAGATTTTATAATTCACATTTAAGAGGGAAATAATTGGCAATATCAGATGAGTCAGTGTCTTTTGGGGGTATTAATGCTAAATTAGCATCTTTCCAAGAAGATGGAATTTTGCCTTCTTCTAGGACATCATTATAGAGCTCTAGAAGTGTTTCTTCTGCTTCTTTTGGAAGATCTTTATATAATTCAATCGGAAGGTCGTCTTGCCCAGCAGCTTTGTTATTTTTTTGTCTTTTAATTGTTTCTTTCAATTTGGTCATTGTAATCTCTTTGTTTAATAGCTGTTTTGTATCATTTGGAATTTTGGGAAGGTTTGCTCGGGTAAATATATCTTGTATATTTAATTCTTGATTTTCATTATTTGAGTCTTGATTTTCATATAATTTGCTGTAGAAATTGCTAGCAATCTGTTTTTTTAATCTAGCTCATGGCATACCTCTCCACCATCCATTTTAAGACAATCAATTTTTTCCTTTTGTTTTTTAAGTTTATTTGCTAGCCACTTGCTAGGTTTATTAGCGTTTTCAAAGTAGTATTGTTTACTATTTTTAATCTGTTGTGCTAATTTTTCGTTTTCAATCAAATTTAGTTTATGTTTAGTTAAGAGCATCTGTTGGACTTAATCTCTGGATAGTTCAATGGATTTGCAGCTGGCTGAAGCATAGACATCAGAGAGTTATTGTTAATGGCGAGTATTCTGAACAAGCGGTGTGCCACAAGGGTCTGTTCTGGGTCCTATTCTTTTTAATATGTTTGTGAGTGACATAGGGGAAGGTTTGGTAGGGAAGGTTTGCCTATTTGCCGATGACTCTAAAGTGTGCAATAGGGTTGATATTCCTGGAGGCATCTGTAATATGGTAAATGATTTAGCTTTACTAGATAAATGGTCAAAGCAATGGAAACTGCAGTTTAATGTTTCCAAATGTAAAATAATGCACTTGGGGAAAAGGAATCCTCAATCTGAGTATTGTATTGGCAGTTCTGTGTTAGCAAAAACTTGAGAAGAGAAGGATTTAAGGGTAGTGATTTCTGACAGTCTCAAAATGGGTGAGCAGTGTGGTCGGGCGGTAAGAAAAGCAAGTAGGATGCTTGGCTGCATAGCTAGAGGTATAACAAGCAGGAAGAGGGAGATTGTGATCCCGCTATATAGAGCGCTGGTGAGACCACATTTGGAATACTGTGTTCAGTTCTGGAGACCTCACCTACAAAAAGATATCGACAAAATTGAATGGGTCCAAAGACAGGCTACAAGAATGGTGGAAGGTCTTAAGCATAAAACGTATCAGGAAAGACTTAATGAACTCAATCTGTATAGTCTGGAGGACAGAAGGAAAAGGGAGGACATGATTGAAGCATTTAAATATGTTAAAAGGTTAAATAAGGTCCAGGAGGGAAGTGATTTTAATAGGAAATTGAACACAAGAAAAAGGGGACACAATCTGAAGTTAGTTGGGGGAAAGATCAAAAGCAACATGAGAAAATATTATTTTACTGAAAGAGTAGTAGATCCTTGGAACAAACTTCCAGAAGACGTGGTTGATAAATCCACAGTAACTGAATTTAAACATGCCTGGGATAAACATATATCCATCCTAAGATAAAATACAGAAAATAGTATAAGGGCAGACTAGATGGATCATAAGGTCTTTTTCTGCCGTCAGTCTTCTATGTTTCTATGTTGTTTTAGTTCAGAATTCTGGGGATATTTTTGAAGTTCTTCCTCTAATTTCTTGTATTCGTCTTCCAATTTATCAATTTCTAAGCTTTTCATTTTATGTTCTTTGGCCATGTAAGAAATTGCTATGCCTCTAATTACCACTTTGGCCGTATCCCATAGATTTTGCAAATTGGTATGTTCTTTAATATTTTCCTGGAAAAATAGTTTTAGTTCTTTTTCCAATTTTTGTTTGAAAGCCTCTTGTTTTAGAATTGATTGTTTGCATGTCCATCTGCTAATTTGCTTTTTACCTTTCCATGTTAGTTTTAGAGCATTATGGTCCAAAGCTAGATTAGTTTCTATCTCGATAGTTTTAATTTGGGTATTTATTTCAATTGTAGTCCAAAACATGTCAAGCCTCGACCATGATTTGTGTCTGTTAAAATAATATGTACATTTTTTAACTTGAGGGTTTCTTTCTCTCCAGGTATCTTTAAGTTTGAATTCTTTAATTAATTCTAAAAAGGAAATTGGTAAGGTTTTTTTCTTTTGTTTTTGTAATCCACCATTTTTATAGTCATATTCTCTATTAATTATTCCATTAAAATCTCCCATCAGACATATATTTTCTTTTGCGAATTCCCTAATTTTGTTTTGCAATTTTTAATAAATTTTATAATTTTTTTCTTGGCCTTCATTAGGGGCTTGCCCATTAACCAGAGTTATAGCTTCCTGATTTTTTTGAATTTCCACGATTAATATCCTCCCATCTGTATCCTTGTATTTTAATGTTGCCTTAATATTTATATTTATATAGAAGATCACTCCTCTTTTTTTTTTCTTGGGCTGGTGATGTAAATAAATTTCCCAGTTTATTTTTTTTTTAAGATATTCAAATTTCTCTTTGATATGGACCTCCTGTATAGCTATTATGTCTAAGTTATTTTTAGTTAATTTGTTAAGAAATTTGTTTCTCTTTTTGGATGCATTTAATCTGTTTATATTTGCAGAATATATCTGAATCTCTAGATTGGTTACTCCCTGCGCAATTTTACTTGGTAAATCCACAGTAACTGAATTTAAACATGCCTGGGATAAACACATATCCATCCTAAGATAAAATACAGTAAATAGTATAAGGGCAGACTAGATGGAACATGAGATCTTTTTCTGCTGTCAGTCTTCTATGTTTCTATGTTTCTAAGTAGACCGACCAAGCAAATAAAAATAGGATTTAATTTAATTTACTTATATCTATTGGAATATTATACTCAGTTCGTTGTAATCAGATACTGTTCATCAATCCTTTGTATCAAGATCCAATTAGTGAATAGTAAATAGTAACTCTCCGCTCTTAGATGTACGGAAGAGAAAGTACCAGCAAGCTCTTAGTCCCACCTCGCAAAAATTTCTGTCTGTGTCTGTGTCTAACTTTCAGCTGACGTAGTTCATGTGAAACAACCAGACAAGTCACAGAACCTCAGGAAACCTCAATAAATAAACAGTGCAGATTGCTGTTCAACGTTTTAGTTTACTATATATTGTGTTAGTTTGTTTTTGATGAAGTTTTTAATTCTTAGGAAGGAGTCTTCCGTTCCAACCGATCTTCTTTCCAGTTGTCTTTTTTTAAATAAGTCCGCTGTTTAAGAGAGGGGAAAAGATGGTGACAGCATTTCTTCTTCCTCCCTAATTGTTCTACTACAGATAAACACGGGAGAAGGACCCCATGTCTTGGTTAATTTTGTTTTTGTTTTTTTCCCTTTTGGGGAGAACCCGAGCATTCTGTTATAATAGTAAATCGCTAAAAGGGTTGTTTAATTAATCATTTGTGTTGGACACAAATGATCTCACTGCTATTTGGAGGGAAAAGATGACAGCTTCCTCCCTCCTCCTCGTTGTCCTCACTTCGTCCAAATAAACACACCAATCGGGATCAATCCCCAGGAAACTCACCACCAGATATTCAAAGCAAAGAGAATCAGATCGCAATCCTGGTGAGTGTTCGGTCAGCTCTTGCCAGCACAGTCACCCCGCTAGTTTCCTCTTAAGTATTCTCCAGCTGTTAGTGCCTCAGGCCGCCATTTTACTCCTGACTTCTAGTCGCTCGATCTTCGTCAGGGAATTCCTGTTCCACCGATCAGGCGGCCGGCCAGGAAATCAGCTAGCAGGACCCCCCCCTCTTCAGACACCGTCCTGTGGGGTCTGTGATCTCGGGGAGACTGATCGAGTACCTCAAAAGTGGCAATGTACTTCGGAGCTCCACTACACACCAACCACTTGGCTCCGCAGCTGGCTCCGCCCCCAATATTTTAATCTTATTGGAGTTTATTATTGGAAAATATACAGTACAGTGATCCCTCGATTTTCGCGATCTCGATCTTCGCGAAACGCTATATCGCGATTTTTCAAAAAATATTAATTAAAAATATTTTCCCACCCGATGACGTCACTCTCTTCCTTTCTCATCTTTCTCTCTCTCTCTCTTTCTCTATCTTGCTTCTTCCTCTCTCACACTCTCTTCCTCCCTCTCTCATCTCTTTCTTTCCTTCTCTCTCTTTCTCTATCTCTCCCCCTCTTGCTCTCGAGCGGCGGGCGGGCGGGCGGGCAGCAGCGAGGAGCTGAAGATCGGGGTTTCCCCTTTGCGTGGGCGGCGGGGAAGACCCAGGGAAGGTTCCTTCGGCCGCCCAGCAGCTGATCTGCTCGGCAGCACCGCAGCAGCGAGGAGCCGAAGATGGGGTTTCCCCTTTGGTTGGGCGGCGGGGAAACCCCGATCTTCGGCCCCTTGCTGCTGCGGCGCTGCCGAGCAGATCAGCTGCTGGGCGGCGGAAGGAACTTTCCCTGGGTCTTCCCAGGTGCGGAAGTAAAAACACCATCTGCGCATGCGCGGCCATGGAAAACAGGGCGCGCATGCGCAGATGGTGTTTTTACTTCCGCACTACTATATCGCGAAAAATCGATTATCGCGAGGGGTCTTGGAACGGAACCCTCGCGATAATCGAGGGATCACTGTATATATTTTATACAAATATATAGAAACAGATATAAAATGTTAGAAGAACTGTACAAGGGGAAACAATTTAATGGTTTATGAATGAGAAAATTGAAAATAGTTATGATTATTGTGCTTTATATGGATGATATAATTGAAAATGGTTATGATTATTTCTGAATGACTATTATTTTGGATCTTTTTCTTTTCTCTTTCATTCTTTTTTCTTTTTCTTGTGATTGAATTATAAATTGATTATCTGATTTATGGTGATAAATAAAATAGGAGGAAGGGGGAAAAGTAAGGGGAAGAGAGAAACACTATCAGGAGTAGGATCAATATGGGATAATAATTAGTATTAATTATGTTAGGTATCATAGGGAAAGACAGATCAAAACAAGGAAGAGCTAAATTGAATAGATTAGGGAAGATTATCACTGAGTTCAATAGTGGAAGATATATAGAATTAGGGAAATATATAGATTAAAGAAGATTATTGCACTGCTATAATTATTTAGCAGTGAATTTAATTAGAATAGGGAAGACTATTGCACTGATATGACAGTGACACATAGATTAGGGAAGATAATTACACTGGGATTGCCAGTGAAATTTATAGACTAGGGAAGACTATCACACTAAGAATGGCAGGGAAAGATACAGTGATACCTCATCTTACGAACCCCTCTTCATACGAACCTTTCATGATACGAACCCGGTGCTTAAGATTTTTTTGCCTCTTCTTCCGAACTATTTTCACCTTACGAACTCGAGCCGCAGCTGCTGGGATGTCCCACTTCTAGATTTCCGTTGTCAGCGGGAAGCGCGAGGATTCCCGTGAGGCTCCCCTCGCTGGGATTCAAAGCAGCGCCAGCAAAAATGAAGAGAATCCCTTCATTTTTGCTGGCGCTGCTTTGAATCCCACTGAGAGGAGACTCAGGGAATCCCCATGGTTTGGCTCGCAATGGAAGTCCGGAGATGGGGATTCCCAGCAGCACAAGGCAAAAGGGGTGACTTTTGGGATGGGGTTGCACACATTATTTGTTTTTACATTGATTCCTATCAGGAAAATTGCTTCGTCTTACGAACTTTTCATCTTACGAACCTGGTCACGGAACAAATTAAATTCGTAAGACGAGGTATCACTGTATCTAGATTAGGGAGGAATATTAATACACTGGCTTTTCTAATAGAAAATACTTTTCGCAAAAATAATGGAACAATATGATTTATATTGATTTTGATTTGTTAAAGCAGAAATGATATACTCATATAATGAAAGAAATGAAAGAAATGAATTGAGTAGGAAATACATCTTAAAAATTTCTAACAACAACCCTTCCTCCTATGTATAATGTATATTGACATTGTTATAATTAGATTAAGATACAATATGAATAGTGTTTCTTTTTTTTCTTTTTTCTTTTTTTATTTCCTTCCTGGGTTTTAAAGAGAAATAAATTTGGATATTTCTTTTGTTAAGGGCAGCTACGATAAAATGAGGGTGGTTTTTTTTAAATAAAAGCAGGAATGAGTTTAGTAAGAGGGCTAGAAATGGCCTGAAGCACGATGGCATAGTTATGAAAAACAGCAAATAGCCAAGAGAAATCTAGGTAGCTATAGCACTTTATATGCAAATGATGGCGAAGAACAATACCCAAAATCCGGATGATAGTATATGGAAAAGAGGTGGCACAGGATGAATGATATATACCAGAATAAATTGGATAAATAATTAGAAAAAAATTATTAATTTGACTAAGAATTTGGCATCTGATATTATATTGTATTTTATTTTAATTTGAGGTATGTAAATTGGAATCTCTGTAAGGTGTGAAAAACAATAAAAAAATGTATACAAAAAAAGAGAATATAAACATCATTGAAGATCTGTTGCACATGAGTTAAATGCTGTTTAAATTTATCTGCTCATTTGGATAAGGAACCTTCCTAAATTTTATATTTCACTTGTTATAAAGGCTCTGGGAGCTTAGTTGGCTCCTAGTAAAATGTTTAGATACAAGCTTTCTTCTGGTGGATAATCCTTGGATATAGAATATTAGATTTCAAAAGAACAGTTGATAGACAACTTTAAAGAAACAATAATAAAATCATTAATCATGAGAGAAAAACAATATAAAATCCAAATTCATTATATCTACCAAAATTTTACAAAATTCATTGAAAGCTTCTTAAAAGAAAATAAAAAAGAACAAATAACATTACAAAACCTCTGGGATATGAACAAGGCATATGTGAGAGGGATATCAATAGTATATGTAGCAGGAAGTAATAAGGAGAAATAGGAAAAACAAAAACAACTGCAAGATAAAATTAAAGAAACAGAAAAAGCATTACAAAAAGAGCCACAGAATAATAAAATTATAAAAGAATGGGATTTAATGAAACATAAGCTTAATTTAATTGAACGAGAAGAAACGGGAAGGAATATAACAATGCCAAAGCAAAACTATTTGAAGCTGCAAATAAACCTGGCAGATAGTTGGCCCACAAATTAAGGGAAGAAAAAACAAAAAGACTGATACAGCAATTACAAGATGAAGAGGGGAATATATGTCATAAGAGAGAGGATGAGAAAAGGCTTGTTCAAAATTTCTTTCAAACACTATATAGCCAAGAAACATGAAAGAAGAGGCTATCAGGAATTATTTACAAAAGAGAAATCTACCGAATATAACAAAAGAAGATAGAGAAATGGGAAAATAATGCTATTAGAAATGCAAGGGGCAATTTAAAAACAAAAAAATAACTAAACACCAGGTCCAGATAGCATTCCCACTGAATTATATAAAACATAGAAACATAGAAACATAGAAACATAGAAGTCTGACGGCAGAAAAAGACCTCATGGTCCATCTAGTCTGCCCTTATACTATTTTCTGTATTTTATCTTAGGATGGATATATGTTTATCCCAGGCATGTTTAAATTCAGTTACTGTGGATTTATCTACCACATCTGCTGGAAGTTTGTTCCAAGGATCTACTACTCTTTCAGTAAAATAATATTTTCTCATGTTGCTTTTGATCTTTCCCCCAACTAACTTCAGATTGTGTCCCCTTGTTCTTGTGTTCACTTTCCTATTAAAAACACTTCCCTCCTGGACCTTATTTAACCCTTTAATATATTTAAATGTTTCGATCATGTCCCCCCTTTTCCTTCTGTCCTCCAGACTATACAGATTGAGTTCATTAAGTCTTTCTTGATATATTTTATGCTTAAGACCTTCCACCATTCTTGTAGCCCGTCCTTGGACCCGTTCAATTTTGTCAATATCTTTTTGTAGGTGAGGTCTCCAGAACTGAACACAGTATTCCAAATGTGGTCTCACCAGCATTCTATATAGTGGGATCATAATCTCCCTCTTCCTGCTTGTTATACCTCTAGCTATGCAGCCAAGCATCCTACTTGCTTTCCCTACCGCCTGACTGCACTGTTCACCCATTTTGAGACTGTCAGAAATCACTACCCCTAAATCCTTTTCTTTTGAAGTATTTGCCAACACTGAACTGCCAATACAATACTCAGATTGAGGATTCCTTTTCCCCAAGTGCATTATTTTACATTTGGAAACATTAAACTGCAGTTTCCATTGCTTAGACCATTTATCTAGTAAAGCTAAATCATTTACCATATTACAGACGCCTCCAGGAATATCAACCCTATTGCACACTTTAGAGTCATCGGCAAATAGGCAAACCTTCCCTACCAAACCTTCCCCTATGTCACTCACAAATATATTAAAAAGAATAGGACCCAGAACAGATCCTTGTGGCACACCGCTTGTAACCTGACTCTGCTCAGAATACTCGCCATTAACAATAACTCTCTGATGTCTACGCTTCAGCCAGCTGCAAATCCATTGAACTATCCAAGGATTAAGTCCAATCTTCACTAATTTATCTATCAGCTCTTTATGTGGAACCGTATCAAAGACTTTGCTGAAGTCCAGGTAGGCAATATCCACGGCACCACCTTCATCCAACACCTTTGTGACATAGTCAAAGAAATCAATCAGATTAGTCTGACATGATTTGCCTTCAGTAAAGCCATGCTGATTTGGGTCTAATAAGTTATTGTTTTTTAGGTGCTGATTTATCCTCTTTTTGAGTAGAGTCTCCATCATTTTAACTACAACTGATGTCAAGCTAACTGGCCTGTAGTTACCAGCTTCTTCTCTACTGCCCTTCTTGTGAATAGGCACAACACTGGCCATTCTCCAATCCTCAGGAACTTCTCCTGTTAACAAGGATTGGTTAAACAAATCAGTCAGGTAGCAATGACAGATCTGAGTTCTTTAAGAACTCTGGGGTGGATACCATCTGGACCCATTGCCTTATTTATCTTTAATCGTTCAAGTTCTTCTAAGACATCGGCTTCTAAGATCACTGGAGCTGAATCCGTACAGCTGGAAGCAATGCTATATCCCTCTATAGTATTATTTTGTAAGGTGTCTTTTGAGAAAACTGAACAGAAGTAGCTATTGAAATGGTCAGCGATCTCCTTATTCCCATTAATGCATGTATTATTCCCGGTACTAAGCTTCGTGATGCCGCAGTTTTTCTTCTTCTTATCATTAATATATCTGAAGAAGGTTTTATCCCCCTTCTTTACAGATTTGGCAATTTCTTCCTCTTTTGAGGCTTTAGCAGCATATATTATCTGTTTCGCCTCCTTCTGTCTCAGCTATACTTCCAGACTCTTTATACCTCCTATAGGCAGCCTTTTTTTCATTGACTATAGCCCTTACATCATTGCTAAACCATAGCGGTTTCTTCTTCCTTTTACCTTTAGTTATTTGTCTTACATACAGTCCAGTGGCTTTTAAGATGGCCTTTTTTAATACAGTCCACTGGATGCTCGCTCCTGCCATTTTATCCCTCCCCTTTAATTCATTATCTAAATATTCTCCCATTGCATTAAAATTTGTTTTTCTGAAATCCAATACTTTGGTTGCATTATAGGATTGCTCACAATGAGTTTTTACATCAAACCACAAACATAGATGGTCACTGCAACCTAAATTTTCTCCCACCTTGACATCTGAAACCCAATTCCCATTCGTAAAAACTAAATCTAGAATATTCTCCCCTCTAGTTGGTGTCTTAACCAGCTGTGCCAGAGCTGCTCCTGTAAAGGCCTCTACTATATTCTTACTTTTGCATGTAAGGGCACTGGGGATATTCCAGTCAACATCAGGCATGTTGAAATCACCCATAACCACAATATCTCCCTTTACTGCCATTTGGGTAATTTCATCCACCATCTTGTTGTCATATTCCTCGGATTGCCCTGGAGGCCTATAGATCACCCCAATTCTAATGACAGAACCTTCTTTATTTTGCATGCAAATCCAGAGAGTCTCTAGATCTTGACACGTGTTTTGAATTAGTGTTGTTTTTAGACTTTCTTTAATATAAATGGCTACTCCACCTCCCCTTCTCTCTATTCTATCCTTCCTATACAGTGTATATCCTGGTATGGATATTTCCCATTCATTAGAATCCTTAAACCATGTCTCAGTTATGGCAACCAGGTCCAAATTATCTCTAGATATTATGGCCATTAATTCACAGAGCTTGTTGCTCAAGCTTCGAGCATTTGTGCACATTACCCGAAGAACATTATTTTCGTTATTAGTTTGCCCCTTATCATCAACAACTACATCTATATTATTTGCAGCTCCCTTTTCATAAGCTTCCAAAAACTGCTTTATCCTCATTGGTCGGGGACAGAAATCACCCACATCAGTTACATCTCTGTCCCCTTTACCTAGTTTAAATGCCTGTCCAAAAAAGTTCTGAATTCCTCACCGAGCACCTGGGTACCTCTGTATGATGGATGCAAACCATCCCTCTTAAACAACTCCCTATTAGACCACCTACTGACATCATGACTTACATAGCCAAAACCTTCAGCTTTACACCACTGCCTTAACCACACATTAAACTCTCTGATACACGTTGTTTTATCCTCTTGGCCACAAACCGGTAACACCTCTGAGAAAGTCACTGAATCAGTTATTTTACCTAGCTCCACACTTAGACATTGAAAATCTCTTTTTACTACATTAACATTTCTCTGGGACAAATCATTTGTGCCAAGATGCACCACCACATCAACGTTATTACCTTTACTCACAGTCTTAACAATGTTTGTAATCCGCCTCCTGTCCCTGCTGGCAGTGGCCCCTGGGAGACACCTCAGCACCTTAACCACATCCTTGCTCTGTCCCAAATCAACACCTCTAACGGTCGAATCACCCACAAGAAAATGTGTCCTCTTTTTATTTCTACTAACTGTACTTGATGGTTTGGTGACATTTACGACAACTTCCCCTTTGAACATCCCCTCATTCTCTGCCTGAGGGACCTTGCTAATATCTCCAACATCCTTACTATTTAAATCCGCAAGAACACTATAGGAATTCGATACAGAGAGACCAAAATTGCTATGTTTTTGCTCAACTGCACGCAATCTTCCTGAACCGACAGTTGTCCACACAGCCCTCCTCCTCGGGGGGCGCTGTGGAAGTGGAGGCTGGACACATGGCTGCATTACAGCACGTGGCTGGGACAATCTTTCCACTTCTGACTGCAAGCTACAAACTAAGGACTGCAATCTAGAGATCTCGCCATCTAACCTAGATGTCCTTATGCAAAAAGGGCAGTACCCCAAGTCCCACAAGGTGCTACGGAAGACAACAGCCAAACAAATGTTACACTGCACCAAGCCAGTCATCTTAACAATGTATTGAAATACAAGTACTTAGCAGGAAAATCAACAACCCCTATTGCTACCAAACTTTGCTGATTTTGGTTTATAGTTATATGATTCGCGCGCCGTTAGGCGCGCAGGCCACTACCTTCCTCTCCTTCTCTGTGATCTGAAGTGCAAATTAAAATGGCTTTTTCCTGCCTTTTATACTTCCCAGTCTAATCCTGCCCCAGCCTAATCTGATTGGTCTGTGTTTGAAAACAAACTGCTAATAAAATTGTCTGTAACAGCCAGTTATAAATGCCCCTTCTCCTTGAATTCAAAAAATGCAAATGCAAAAAGTAAACAGCACTACCTTCCTCTCCTTCTCTGTGATCTGAAGTGCAAATTAAAATGGCTTTTTCCTGCCTTTTATACTTCCCAGTCTAATCCTGCCCCAGCCTAATCTGATTGGTCTGTGTTTGAAAACAAACTGCTAATAAAATTGTCTGTAACAGCCAGTTATAAATGCCCCTTCTCCTTGAATTCAAAAAATGCAAATGCAAAAAGTAAACAGCACTACCTTCCTCTCCTTCTCTGTGATCTGAAGTGCAAATTAAAATGGCTTTTTCCTGCCTTTTATACTTCCCAGTCTAATCCTGCCCCAGCCTAATCTGATTGGTCTGTGTTTGAAAACAAACTGCTAATAAAATTGTCTGTAACAGCCAGTTATAAATGCCCCTTCTCCTTGAATTCAAAAAATGCAAATGCAAAAAGTAAACAGCACTACCTTCCTCTCCTTCTCTGTGATCTGAAGTGCAAATTAAAATGGCTTTTTCCTGCCTTTTATACTTCCCAGTCTAATCCTGCCCCAGCCTAATCTGATTGGTCTGTGTTTGAAAACAAACTGCTAATAAAATTGTCTGTAACAGCCAGTTATAAATGCCCCTTCTCCTTGAATTCAAAAAATGCAAATGCAAAAAGTAAACAGCACTACCTTCCTCTCCTTCTCTGTGATCTGAAGTGCAAATTAAAATGGCTTTTTCCTGCCTTTTATACTTCCCAGTCTAATCCTGCCCCAGCCTAATCTGATTGGTCTGTGTTTGAAAACAAACTGCTAATAAAATTGTCTGTAACAGCCAGTTATAAATGCCCCTTCTCCTTGAATTCAAAAAATGCAAATGCAAAAAGTAAACAGCACTACCTTCCTCTCCTTCTCTGTGATCTGAAGTGCAAATTAAAATGGCTTTTTCCTGCCTTTTATACTTCCCAGTCTAATCCTGCCCCAGCCTAATCTGATTGGTCTGTGTTTGAAAACAAACTGCTAATAAAATTGTCTGTAACAGCCAGTTATAAATGCCCCTTCTCCTTGAATTCAAAAAATGCAAATGCAAAAAGTAAACAGCACTACCTTCCTCTCCTTCTCTGTGATCTGAAGTGACACTACAAGAGTCACTAGAAGAAATCATGTTAGAGGTATATAATGAAATGTTTGAGAGGAAATACCAAACTCCTGGACAGAGGCACTCATAACTTTAATTCCAAAGGAAGATATAGGTAACCAAAAAAATTCAAAACTATAGACCAATCTTGCTGTTGAATGTAGACTATAAAATATTTGCATCAATCTTAGTGGAATGACTTAAAAATATTAAATAAATTTATCCATAAAGATCCGAATGGATTTTTGCCCAAATAACAGATAAAGGATACACAAGAATTATATTAAATGTATTAGAAATGTGTCAATAAATGATACACAAAAAGCTTTTAATAATTTTAATTGGCAATTTTTAAATATACAATTGGACATGATGAAATTTTGGGGAAAATTTACTAAAATGATTATAACAATATATTAAAACCAAACATTCAAAATATTATTAAATGGAGAGTCAACATAAAAAGTTAAAATAGAAAAAGGGGTCAGACAAGGATGTCCATTATCACTATATTATTTATACTTTCTATAGAGATTTTGTTAAACCGAATAAGGGAAAATCAGGAGATAAAGAAAACAAGAAAACAAGACGTATAAATTACAGGCATTTGACGATGATATGAAATTTATAATTGAAGACCCATTGGAAACAGGGGAAACATTAATTAGAGAATTACGGGAATTTGGAAAGGTAACAGGGCTAAAAATAAATAAAAATAAAACAAAAATAATAACTAAAAATCTTACACAAGAGCAAAGTAAAGAATTAGAAAAAAGATTAGAATTCCAAAGTGAAAAAAGCAAAATATATAAAATAACATTAACATTTGAATGGCAAGGATGAAAAGGCAACGATAAAATGTAAATTACTACAGGATTCCAGACTGAGAGGGGGCTTTGGCCTTCCAGACTGGGAATTGTATTATTAGGTGGCTGCAGTAACGTGGATTGGAGAATGGGTAATGTTAAAAAATAAAAGAAATGAGCAATTGAAGGACATGATTTACAAGCATTCATTTCTGTGGGGAGGAAAAAATAAAACACACAAATATTTCCACAGTCACCAGGTGAAAGATGCATTTTTTGACATTTGGAGGAAAATTGAACAAAAACTTTACATAAAAATTCCAGGATGATTTCAACTATAGAAGCATTGGTCTACCCAAATACTACAGATTTAAATAAGATAGTTATTTATAATGAATTGCTAAATAAACAAGGAAATTTAAAATCAAACCAGGAACTGCAAACACAAGGAATTAAGACAGATTGCTGGCCTTACCTATAGATACAAACAAAGTATAAAAAGGTCTTGGAACAACAGGGCTTTCAAAATGAGCAACAAGAAATCAACAAGGTATTAATAGGCACAGAAGAAAAAATGATAAGTAAGGTATATAATTGTGTTCTAAAACGTAAAATGGCGGAGGGAGTCATACAAGAATCAATAACAGCATGAGCCAAAAACTTTGGGTATAACATCGAATTAGAGTATTAGGGACAAATTTAGAACAAAAATTACAAATTGACAATGCTGGCTGCATTTAAAGAAAACACATATAAAATATTTTATAGTTGGCATCTACGACTAGTGAGATTGGCTAAAATGTATCCATAACCATGCCTAATTGTTGGAAATGTACAAGGGACATTCTTCCACATGTGGTGGACATGTCCCAATGCAAAGAAATATTGGGGGAAAATTATAAAATGGATAGAGGAAATAACAAAACAGAAAATTGAGATGAGACAAGAACTATTTCTTCTAGGAATAATAAAAGAAAACATGAGAAAGGAAATTTACTATATCATTCAATGTATAATTACTGCAGTGAGAATCATATTTACCCAAAACTGGAAAAAATAAAAAATACCCTCGAACACAATAATGATAAAAAGGGTGCTAGAATGCACAGAGATGAGTAAATTAACAATGGAATTGAGAGAGAGAGGGGAACAATGTACTACAAAATAAGGAATAAATTGTATGATTGGCTTGAAAGGGAAAGTAAAATTAATGTAATAAAGTAATATAAAATGATGTATCAAAATAAATATAAATGTAAATAGATGTAAAATAACGTACAAGTATAAAAATGTAAATAAAAATGGTTAAGTTAAGAATAATAGCATTAGATATGGTGAAGAGGATACTTCTGATAGCGACAAGCTATATTAGTGAAATTATGTTTTGTCTTTTAATGTGAAAAAAATCAATAAAAAGTATTTTAAAAATAAGTCAAAAGCAGCACTTTGAATTGTATTCAAAAGCATAAGGACAATAAATACAGCATGAATAACATAGACACGTCTTTGCTGAAACAGCTCTCACCTGCCACCTTGTAAGCTGGACCAGTTGCAGTTTTTGGATTTTCTTCACAGGCAGTCCCAAACAAAAATCTAGTTTTGAATCATGAAGGAAATTGCTGCCAGTTCCTCCTTCAAAAAATGCTACAATTGGTATGGTAGCCAAAAGTGGGCAAAGTTTTCCCTGGCCACATCTTTTACCTGCTGTTCAAACAGAAGCCATGAGTCCAGTAAAATCTCAATCCGGAATCAAGATAGGAGTTGTGACTAACCCTGACAGCTTTAGGAGAAACAGCTTCATTATGACGGAATTCAATTGTTTTGTCCCATACAGTCTATTTCTGCCTCCAAACATTTACCTGAACTCTTATCTGGTGTTCATTGCCATTGATAGGAATTACCTATTCAGGGAGGAATGGAATTACTGCAAAATAGTGTCCCCACTTTCACAACTCTCACAAAATTCTTTGGCTGATAATACTGTATAAAATACTAATGAGAGATTGAGTAGGACCAAAATAATTGCATTCCCAGCATCAAAATCCCCTCTTATTGAACTTCTCAATTAGCAACTGCTATACTTTCAGTCCTTTTACTGAAACATGATTATGAAACTAGATAAGCCACTCCTCCAAGATTTATTGCAGCTACAGTCCCACCACCTTCTCTAATCAGTTTCTTTCTGCAGGCTGGATTTGAGATGATTATAGATCCAGAAACCTGTGGATAAGCAATTTGCTATTGAAAAGCTAAGAAGTCCTTGCAAAACAATCCCAGCAATTCATGGGTAGTAAATGCAAACTCTATTGATCAATGTTCAAATTTCTATGGTAATGTCCTTTCTGCACCCAATCAAGGTAAAAGACAAAGATGTAATATTTGGAGTAGGCAGTAAAGACAGCATTTGTTATTAGATTGTTTCTTTGGACCATGTGAAAACTACTTTCTCCAAGAGGGGTGGAGCTAGGCTCCCAAGTGTGTGAATTAAGACCACCCAGTGAGGTATTTGGACTGAATCTGAGGTTTAAAAGGTGATTGCCCCTATTGTTTCCCCCATTTGATTCAGTCCATGATGAACTGGATCCAGGCTTTCCTTCACAGATAACAAAGAGGCTGTATGCTCAACTTTTACTATGCTAAAGATTTTTTACTCCGAGCCTGGGCTGGCATATGCTGCTATTAGCCAAGGATATGTTAAATTGAGCAGAATTTCAAAAGGCAAGCTGATCCATCTGGCAGGGCCTTGAGTATTGGCAGACCCCTCAGCAATCTGCCAGGCTGGTGGACGGGGCCATAGGTGGGAGAATGCACAAGATGAGCTGCGGGGGGATTTTTGCATTAATTCCCTCCCACCCACCCCTTACACCATTCAATCTGTGTTCAGCCATATCTTCGGCCTAGAGAGCGGTTATGTCCTCCATCCCCACCATCAACCAGACAAAAGGGGCTTGGGCTGCAGCCTCATTCACCCTTTCTCTTTCCCCATTGCACAAACTTGAAGACCAGAGTAGGGAAAGAAAGAGCAGAGATTGGGTGTGCTCTGCAGCTGAGCTGAAGGGACAGGAGGAACCCAGGATCAGTTAGACCCAAATTTTTCTGGAGGACAAGAACCTAGGCCCTGATCCACAACACAGGTACAGCAGATACCAACCCCGCAACTTTTCCTAGACACCATTGATAAAGACTGGCATAATCTAGATAAGAAATACTTTCCAGTGACACTGCAGCTATCTCAGCATTTACAAGTACCCAAGATTGACAGGCCAGTCCTCATTCTCTACTCCAATGCACAAATGGCAGGAGACGCAGAGGAACTCCTTTGACCGAACGAGCAATGACATCACACTGCAGCGGGCACATCAACCAGTGGCATGGGCAATCAAGGCAACAACTTTGGCATCATTCTTCTCCCACACATAGCTGAAATGGCTGTCCACTCTGCAGAAACATCTCATGCCATCGGACATCAGAGCCCATCAGGACCTCAACAACCTACTAGCAGCAGCAAGATACATCGGCGCCGTAACACTGCAGCAATGCATTTTGCGGCGCGGTCCATGGGGTGCACAATGGTGTCCAGATGATTGAACTGGCTGTGAAACTGGTCTGGGAATGCGCATCATAAATGGAAATTGGCCATGGCCCCTCTAGTGGGTCAGTTTCTGTTTGGAACAGTCCTTGACCCTATCGTAGTCAAAACCAGGGATAAAAGGAAGGTGCTTCCCTCTCCTTCATGTAGGGCTGTGGCTAGACCTAGTCCCTTCCCTAAGAAGGGTTACAGGTGCCCAATCACCAGTATGGGCGCTTCTCATCCAACTTCAACACCTGCAGCAGAAGTTGGGGAGACAGGACTGGCCAGAGAGGGACACTGAGCAAATGGCCCTTTTGAGGGGCCGGGGGATACTCTTCTGCCAGAATCATTAAGTCCCTAAAACTTCCCATCGGGGGCTGACTGGCTCACTTCACCGGCCAATGGGAGAAGACAATGATCAGTTGGCAATTGAATTCTGCTCCACCCCCACCCCAGGAATTCTTCATAAGCTGCCCTAGCCCCTGTAACATTTCACAAAGGGCACTAATGGAGGAGGCCATCCAACACCTACTGGCTATAGAAGCCATACAACTGGTCCCGCAGGGGCGGGTTTCTACTTCATCCTCTTTGTAGTTCCAAAAACATCTATCTAGGTGATGGTGGGCAATCCTGGATCTCAAACGTCACAATAAATATGTAGTGGGAATCTCATGGCCCTACCAATCTCTTATGAAGGGAACCACTTCCAGTACATGGCTCTATCCTTCAGGCTGATCATTCTGGTGGCACACCTGAGAGCCCCACCAGTCAGGGAACAATGTAATCTGGACGATATCCTCATCCAATCTACCTCTAGAGCTCAGGCAGAGAGTGATGTCATGGGAGGTCCTGGAGGGGCATGGGTAAAATAGGGCCTGATCAATAAGGCCAAAAGTCAACCAGTCCTCTCCATGAGATTGACTCATCTGGGAGCTATCATTGATTCCATGGAGTGTACAGGGATATACTCCATGGAGGAAAGGAGGGCTAGCCTATTGGAGTTGGTTGGAGTTGTGAGGGACTCGCCTCATGTACAACTTCACACATTATCCTCACTTTTAGGGAAAATTATTTCAGGTATTCACATTGTTCCCTGGGCTCATAACCACTCTAGGGCTCTCCAGTGGTTTCTTCTCCCCTTTCAGCGAGCAGGATACAGAGCATCAATGATCAGAGTATGCTTGCTGGGGGAGGTCTGAGTGTCACTGGAGTGGTGGAGTTTTTGGGTGATTGACAAAGGGGCCTGCTGCATAGAACCCCAGAGGGAAACACTCACAATGGATGCAAGTACTTTGGGATAGAGGGGCCCACCTGGAGAACAAAGTGGCCCAAGGGACATGGTCCCTAGGGGAGTCGGCATGCAGCATCAACCTTCTGGAATAGTGGGCAGTCAACCTGGCCTTAGAATACTTCAACCAACACCTACGGGGTATCACGTGTTGGGGTTAATGGACAATGTAACTACCAAAACACACATATACAGGGGGATACTATGTCCAAACAGCTGATGGCAGATGCCATGTCCCTTGGTTCATGGGCAGAGACCCATCTTCTATCCATTATGGCAAAACATATCTCAGGGGTAGACAATGTCAGGGCAGACTGGCTCAGCTGTTGTGACATCGACCAGGCTGAATGGACTCTACAACTGAGAGCATTCAGACAACTGACTTCTCAGTTCAGGCGACTGATGATAGACCTGTTCACCACACCAGACAATGCACAGTTGCCCAGGTTTTTGACGTGGTTCAAGTCCCTGGGCACCGAGGGAAGGATGCATTTCTCTGCCCTTGGCCAGAGGGCCTACTATTTGCCTTTCCTCCTGTTCCAGTAATACCCAGACTAGTGAGGAGACTAGTACAGGAACAGGCAGAGATGATTCATGGATCTTGTATCGCTATCTATAGCCCCTCCGTGGATGATCCCAGTGACAGACTGGTTGCTGTCACAGGGGTCCATCCAGCATTCAGATCCAGGCTGGTTACAACTAACCACCTGACTCTTGAGCAGCTCACCATGAAGCTGTGCAATGCTCCAGAGGACATCTCCTCTATTATGCTGGTGTCCAGAAGGCCTTCCACCAAATAAATATACTCCTCCACTTGAAGGAGTTTGTGCAAGTGGTGTGGAGAGATCGGTCAGTCCCCTCTGAACCTCTCTATAGTAGACATACTCAGATTCCTGAAACAAAGCCTCTCATTAGGGCTGTCCATTAATACCCTATGCCACCAGGTGGCCACACTCTCCACAGTTTTATAGTGTCAGTCCCTGGAATCATTGGCAGCACACGACCTGATCAGGCAGTTCTTTAAAGAGGCATCTAGGATATGCCTTCCAGTGGTACATAGGTTCCTCACCTGGGATTTGGCTCTGGTTCTGAATACTTATTATTAGGGGCCCGTTTGAACCCTCGGAATCCACCCCAAATATGTATTTGACCCTCAAGACGGCATTCTTAATGGCCATTAACTCAGCCCGCATGATATCGGAACTACCGGCGCTTTCTGTCAGGGGAGACCTGTGTACCTTTTACCCAGACAAGATACTATCATGTCTAGATCCCACTTTCATCCCAAAGGTGGATTTCATTTTTCATAGGAAGCAGGATGTGGTTTTGCCCACATTCTATGAAGGCCGGGATTAGAACAGGAGGCCATATGGCACAACCTGGATGTTAGGAAGGCTCTGCTAGCTTACATACAAAGAATGAGTGCATTCCACAAATCCAAGGTGCTGTTCCTCTTTCTGGGGCACAAGGCCTCTCCTTCCATGGTGGGAAGTTGAATCTCGAAGGCCATTTCCCTGTCATATCTATCAGCGGGGATGCCACTCCCTACAGGAATAATTGCTCATTCCACCCATAGTGCCGTTATGTCAGCAGCTTGGTCTACCAGGGTCTCCATTGAAGAGATATGCAGAGCAGCAACTTGAGCATCTCCGATACCCTTTGTTATGCATTATAAGATAGACGCATTATAGATGCATCAGAGGATGTGTCCTTTGCTTGAGGGGTACTGCAGAAGGGTCTCACTCAGATCTGGGCATCCGTCCCAGTTGACAGGCCTAAACTTTGGTAAGTCCCACACACTTGAAGCCTAGCTCCACCCCTCTTGGAGAAGAGGCATTGGTATACACTGATACAACCTTTCTCAAGGAGTGGGGATAGCCTCCAAGGCCCACCTTGCATGCAGGTCTGCTTGAGACGACTGGGACATCCAGATTATTATGTGAACATAGAAGGAAGATAGCATGCAGAAACTTTCACTCCTTTCATCAAAGAGTGGGAACAATAAGGGCATTTGCCTTTTAAACCTCAAATTCAGTCCAAATTTATCTATCTATCTATCTATCTATCTATCTATCTATCTATCTATCTATCTATCTATCTATCTATCTATCTATCTATCTACTAACAATCAATCTTAATTTCAGGCCTGCCAGAAAAGCCAGGTCTTTACAGATTTCCGGAAGACTGATAGGGAGGAGATAATGCGAATCTCTGGAGGCAATTGATTCCACAGGTTCGGAGCCATCACAGAGAAGGTTCTTTCCTGAGGTCCTGCCAGCCAACATAGTTTGGCGGATGGGACCTGGAGAAGACCGACTCTGTGGGCCCTTACTGGCCACAGCAAGGTATGAGGGAGGAGGCGGTCCCGTAAATAGGTCACTGGGCAGTCTTAAC
This sequence comes from Erythrolamprus reginae, assembly GCF_031021105.1. Classification (NCBI taxonomy): domain Eukaryota; kingdom Metazoa; phylum Chordata; class Lepidosauria; order Squamata; family Dipsadidae; genus Erythrolamprus; species Erythrolamprus reginae. The sequence continues at coordinate 217,814,902 of NC_091950.1, forward strand.
CCACACGATTGGAGGCTAGCTCCACTCCTTGAGAAGGGCGTATTAGTGTATACCAATGCCCCTTTTATGCTTTTCACAAAACAAGAGTTGGATACCAGCTTGAAGAAATCAAGCTTAGCCAGATAAGGCATTGCTTTTTTAGGAGGAGGCATACTCCTCCTTCCTTCAAGCTATAAATCTATTCTACATATTCTATACACTGATTTCAAGTCTAACATAACTGGATGTTCCCAACCGCCTGTAATTACAGGGTAATTGATCCAAAAAGACACACACCACATGATAGAAGGAAAACCAAAAGTCTTTATCAACAGAAAAGCAGAAAAAACTCCCTTTTTAAATGTCAAAGGGATTTTCTGGTACACACAAGGCACAGGTTAAGTGCAATCCAATTTCTCACTCAGTAACTGGGAAATTGAGTCCCATTCCAAAGTCCAGAAAGTCCACACACAATCTTGAACAGGGAAACAGCAAAACCACGATCTTGACGAAACTATGAATCAGATAAACTTCCACAAGGCTAAATCAGCACACTGCTCTTTTTATCTATAGCACTAATTACAGCAGCCCCACCCAACCACAGGTGGCCTCACTTATCTCCTGTAATAATCCTTCAGTTATTCTCTCCTATGCACTCTACGCATGCGTGGGTCTGTCATACGTTCTTGTTCAGAATACAGGGATGATAAGGATGATTGATCTCCTCCTGGGCTGTCTGCCAAACTCCCCTCTTCCCTGCTACTCATGCTTCTTTCGTCAGAGGAGCCTTCGTCGGGAGATTCTATCGGGAGCAAAACAGGCCTGTGGCATGTGGATATTTCCTCCACATCCACCTGCACATTCCTTGGGGCAGGAGCTGGGCCAGAGCCAACCACAACACTGGATATGTTCTGCCATTTTAATTTTAGAAAGTTATTATTAATTAATAATTAGTTATTATCTTTCAAAACTATACCATGCAGTTTGGCAAACCTACTTTCAAAAATATTGTAGCTGATTAATTGGTCAATAATTTATGTTGAGTACAACAGGATTGATTTTATGCCTATCTTAGTTATAAATTGCCAAGCACAGAAAACTATACAAATGTCAGGTTATAGTGGAAGATTGTTGAGGCTACCATGTTGCTTTGAAGATTCTTAACAGAAGCACCTTTTCCTAACAGCATACACTCTTTATTTTTGTCACACTATCAATTCAGCTACCATATGAATAGGCGCCAGTGCCCAGTAAAACTAGATATTATCTTAAGAAAGGGGATCATTTTAATTGTTATAAAAAAGCTAGCATATTTCATTTCATTCCTATGTAACTGTATAAATGACCCACCTAACTCCAGAACAAATCTGGGTCACTCACAACATAGAACAAAATACAAAAATGAGATATTACAAGTAGCATGTTTATTAATGATTACATATTAAAGTTGAGTGAGGTATCAAGGTGAGTACCACAGAGCTAGATGCTCAGCTCTTCCCCATTTTTATTTATTTTATTTATTTATTATTTATTTATTCAATTTTTATGCTGCCCTTCTCCTTAGACTCAGGGCGGCTTACAACATGTTAGCAATAGCACTTTTTAACAGAGCCAGCATATTGCCCCCACAATCCGGGTCCTCATTTTACCCACCTCGGAAGGATGGAAGGCTGAGTCAACCTTGAGCCAGTGATGAGATTTGAACTGCTGAACTTCAGATCTACAGTCAGCTTCAGTGGCCTGCAGTACAGCACTCTACCTGCTGCGCCACCCCGGCTCATTTTTGTTTACAATTTGAATCAAAAGCTGAATGGAATCTAAATCTATGGTATTCTTTATTACTGACAATTTAAAAAGTGTTAGAATGGATATTAGTTACTTGTAATAACTCTGGCATAAAATGTTGAATCTTATTTAATGAAAGGTTTTTCTTAACATTTACCAAACTACACAATTTTTTAAAGGAGCCAATTAACTTCATTGTGTTGGTGGTATAAATTGGTAAAGAGAAAGCTGAATCTACTGTTTTATTGGATTGTTGTATGTGCCCAGAATCATTTTCCATGAGATGGGTGGTCAGATAAATGTTATGAATAGATAAATAAAATGTGTAACGTGGGCTTCTCCATCTATTGCAGGGGTCGGGAACCTATGGCTCGCGAGCCAGATATGGCTCTTTTGATGGCCGTATCTGGCTCGCAGACAGGGCTCCTAGCACTGAGCTCCCGCTCGCAGCTGTCCCCTGGCTCCTGCTCGATGCCACGGTTTTCAGCGCTGTCCTGCTGGGCCCCAAAGACGGAAGGCAGGAAGAAGGAGAGCTCCATTCTTCTCGCCTTTTTCCCGCCTTCCGTCTTTGGGGCACAGCAGGACAGCGCCGAAAACCGCGGCATCGAGCAGAAGCCGGGGGACAGCTGCGAGCGGGAGCCCCAGGAGGGAAGTACCGGCAGCGCCCCGCCCAGCTGAAGCTTCACTGGCGTCGGCGGCAAATGTCCTTTGTGGCCCAGTGGGAGGGGGGGCTGCAGCGGCCGCAGGCAGTCGCAGGGAGATGGCGGCGGCGAGAGGGAGCTCCAGCTGGGCTGAGGGTTCGGGGGGGGCCATGAACGCCGCCCGGAGCCAATGGCTTCTTTTGGGCTTACTTGAATTCCTGCTGCTGGTAAGCGCGCGCGGGTGGCCGGGTGGGAAGGGCGAGGCGCGAGGGGGAGGCAAGTGGAGAAGCGGAGAGAGAGAGAAGTGGACCAAAAGAAAGAAAAGGGAAAGAGAGGGAGGGAAAGAGAAATGGAGAGGAAGGAAGGAGGGAGGGAGGGGAGGGAGGGAGAGAAGGAAGGAAGAGAAAGGAGGGTAGAAAGAGAGGGAGAGAGAGAGGAGAGAGAAAGGAAGAGGAGAGATAGAAAGGAAGAGAGAGAAAGAAAGAGGGATAGAAAGAGAGAGAGTGAGAGAGATGCTCAGTGAGCCTTTCTTTGAAGTTGCCTTTCTTTCTTTCTTTCTCTCTTTCTCTTTCTCTCTTGCTCTCTTGCTCTTTCATTCTTTTTTCTTTCTCTTTCTTTCTTTCTTTCTCTTTCTTTCTCTCCTTCCTTCCCTCCTTCCATTTCTTTCATTCCCCCTCTCTATTTTTATTTCTCTTTCATTCTTTCTTTCTCTCTTTCTTTCTTTCTTGCTCTTTTTCTTTCTCTCTTTTACCTTCCCTTCCTCTATTTCTTCTTTTCTTTCTCCTTCCTACCTTCTTCCCTCCCTCCCTTCCTTCAGTCCTTCCTCTCTTACTCTCCCCTTTCATAAGTTTCCTTGCTTCCTTCCTCTGTTCCTGTCCCTTCCCCCTTTCTTTCTTTCTTTCTTTCTTTCCTTCCTTCCTTCCCTCCCTCCATTTCTTGCTTTCCTTCTCCTTCCTCCCTTGTTTCCTCCCTCATTCCCTTCTTTCACTCCTTCTTCTCTTACTCTCCCCTTTCACACCTTTCCTTGCTTTCTTTGCACCCTTCCTCTGTTCCTGTCCCTTCCCTCTTTCCTTCCTTCCTTCCCACCCTCCGTCCATTCATTCACCCATTCCTCTCTTGATCGCCCCTTTTACCATTCCTTCCTTCCTTCCTTCCGATGTGGGCCTGGGCCAGCAGAGTAATTTGCTTTTGCACCCCGTCTCGAGCCCCCTTGGTGCCAACCCGGCCCTCCCCACTTCAGAGAGAAGGGGGAGAAAGAGAGAAAGAGAAAGAGAGAGATAAAAAGAGAAAGATAGAGGGAGGGAGAGAAAGAGATAGAAAGAGACAAAGAGAGGGGGAGAGAAAGAGAGAGAGAAAGAAAGAGAGAAAGGGAGATACGTACGGCTCTCGCGGAATTATATTTCAAAATATGTGGCGTTTACGGCTCTCAGCCAAAAAGGTTCCTGACCCCTGATCTATTGCATGATGTAGTTTCAATATCCATGAATATATTAACATTATATGAAAGTAATCGTTGTAGTGTAAAAATGTGAATAGACTCTTGATTTGCATTCCAATAAATTGAAATCATGACTGCATGAAGAATAATGGATTTGAGTGTGTGAGGGCAAAACCTTCCACACTGGAAGGACACACAACCCACAACATACAATACTGAATTACTATTTTTGTGTTCATGTTCTGTTTGATTTCTTCCTGTTGAACGTCCAGGAACTCTGGAAGGGGCTTCCTCCTGTGTATTATACAGTCATGGAAGCTACTTCTTATAGTCACTGGAAGAACCATGGGAGGTTTATGTTCAGGTTTAGTGTAACAGGAAATGAAGCAATATGAGATTCTCACTTCCCTCTTTAGAAGAAGGAAGCTGGATAACACTGCTCTGCAAAGCACCTTTAAAGGGCAGCTTTATTGGAAGCTTTGTGGAAGCTTTGCACAGTCCTAGTAAAAAGCCATTTCTTTCTCCTCTCCTCTCCTCTCCAGCTTTCTTTTAGAAATGGCTGCAGGGCATTTGCAGGTAGGTACTTTTATTTTCTGGGTTTTCTAAAACAAAGGAAAAGACATTATATTCTAGTCTATGATGGTTTTGGGTATAAGATTTTTCTATACAAATCTGTGGTTAATACACCGACTCACCTACACACACACACACACATACAAACACACCTGCCTCCATATCTGCCAATATGTTAGTGGTATGGTATTACACAACAATACTTTTTGTGTAATTTTCATTGTATTTAATGGTATCTATTGGAAAGATTATTGTTTCAACTAGCATTTCATTGTGAGGCTTGTTCCCAAAAAGAGGTATGGTATATTTAAACCATGTTGATCTGGTGAGGAGCTATAAAATGGGGTCCTTCAAATTGCAGTATAGTGCAATGAACCTTCATAGTTGTTTTTAGTATACGTTCCTTCACACCCTTCCTCTTTGAAGAGTCTGTACCTTGCTCCCTATTGTTTCAGAACAGACATTACAGTCATTCCACTTCATTGTTTGGTCAAGACATAGAATGGGCTGTTTCAGCTGTTGGATAGCACAAAGAAGATATATTAAAATAGTTCAGTCTTATTGTTTGATGAATGTTCTGAATGGGTCTGGAGGTCTTTCCAACATATTATGATATTAAACTTTGACTAATCTGAAGAATGTAGCAACAATCTGATTTTGTTAACTTCATAAATAAATATGAAGAAGAACATGTTGAATCTTGTTCTTTAGTTCCTTATTCTCTGCCTTTAACATCAGAATTTTATCCACTTTTATTTGTGCAGAAAATCAGCTGAATCTACTCATATGGACTCCACTTTTGAGGCATCTAACAATGCTATATCATCAGCAACTGTCCTATTCTGAACTCTTTTTCAGATATAAATCAATGGAATAAGAACTGATGTATTTGTGGTTTACTGTCTGTTTTCTAGAATGCTTTTAACAAAATGGGTTTTAACTCCTTTGTTCTGAGAATTGTTTATCAAGGAGACATTAGCCATGAAACAATACTTTATCCTCTGTTGATTTCTACCATTAACCCACTACATCACACCTTTCTCTGCTTATCTAACATACACATGTCTACCTATATCCCCATTTTTCCATAAAAGAATTCCACAATACAGATAAGAACTGGTGATTATATAAAATAATTGTCATTGGCAAATCGGTATCTTGATGGAATTATATATAAAACTTAATTTTTATCATGAAAGAACCTAGTATATAACTATGCTTGATGAATATACCGTATTTTTCGCTCCATAAGACGCAGTTTTTTTCCTCCCAAAGTAGGATGAAAAATCAGCCACGTCTTATGGAGCGAAGTTGCAGGCAGGAAGGGGGGGGAGGCGCTGGAGCAGAGGGGGGGGGCGGCGATGTACTCATCTGGAGACCGCCGCCTCTGTCGCCGCCTCTCCTCTTCCCAACCCCGAAGAGAGCCGCGCCTTTCGGCCTCCGGAAGTGCTGGGCCGGGGGACACCTCCACCCCGCAGGTTTAGGAGGCGGAGCGGACTGGAGGAGCGTTGGCTGTTCCAGCCTTTGGGAAGGCTACGGGAATCGCTTCAGGAGGCGGGGAGGTCTTGAAGACCCAAAACCCAGCCAGTCGCTCGCAGCCGGCCGCCGCCTGTGCAAAGTTTGGCTGCGAACTCGGCTGGCTAGCTGCTGCCTGGCCCCCTCCCTCCCGGAGGAGGGTCTCCCTTCACACCACCAGCGCCCCCCCCCGCCAGCCAGCCAGCCAAGCCCCGCGCCCGCCGGAGCCGGCTCTTCGCTCTCCCCCCGCCGCCCGCCGCGTTTGCAGGAGGTGGGGAGGGTCGGGCGGCCCTCCAAGGCCAGGAGGGACGCCGCTGTCCCCGCTTCCCTCTCTCCGCCCGCCGCTGCGCCTCCTGCTGAGCCCCCTCGGCCCCGCGCGGCGCCTGTCAGAGGAAGCTGCCCTGTCCCAGCCAGGATCCAGGGGCGAGGTCGTCGGGGTTTGAGGGGCCCTAAACCGCCCACAGCAGAAAAACAGAAAAAATAAGGGAGAAAGAAAGAGAGAGAAAGGAAGAGGAGAGATAGAAAGGGGGAGAGAGAAAGAGGGAGAGATAGAGAAGGAGAGAGAGAAAGAGAGAGATACAAAGAGAGTGAGTGAGAGAAGGAGAGATAAGAGAGAGAAAGAAAGAGGGACAGAGAGAAAGAAAGAGAGGGACAGAGTGAAAGAAAGAGAGGGACAGAGAGAAAGAAAGAGAGGGACAGAGAGAAAGAAAGGGACAGAGAGAAAGAAAGAGAAGAACAGAGAGAAAGAAATAGAGGGACAGAGAAAGGGAGAGGAGAGATAGAAAGGGGGAGAGAGAAAGAGGGAGAGATAGAGAAGGAGAGAGAGAAAGAGAGAGATACAAAGAGAGTGAGTGAGAGAAGGAGAGATAAGAGAGAGAAAGAAAGAGGGACAGAGAGAAAGAAAGGGACAGAGAGAAAGAAAGAGAGGGACAGAGAGAAAGAAAGAGAGGGACAGAGAGAAAGAAAGAGGGACAGAGAGAAAGAAAGAGAGGGACAGAGAGAAAGAAAGAGAGGGACAGAGAGAAAGAAAGAGGGACAGAGAGAAAGAAAGAGAGGGACAGAGAGAAAGAAAGAGAGGGACAGAGAAAGGGAGAGAGAGAAAGAGAAAGAGAAAGAAAGGTAGAGAGAAAGAGGGAGAGATAGAAAGAAAGAGAGAGGGGGGCTTGTTTGTATATTTTCCCAATTCCCCTAGGGCAGTGTTATTGTAATAAATATTTTAGCCTACTTTTTGGCTCAAAATATTTTTTTTCTATTTTCCTCCTCTAAAAACTAGGTGCGTCTTATCAGCAGGTGCGTCTTATAGAGCGAAAAATACAGTACATTTTCTGCAAGTGCTAACAGCTACAAGTTAATTACAGGTAACATGTTACAGATTAGGAAAACAAGTTAGATACCATTTTTTTACAACTCAAAAAGTTATGCTTTGATATGAAACGTTATTCTTATGGATTTGGGTCCTTTTGCAGAACTATACTGTAGGTAAAAGAATGAATACAATTATACAGAGTGGTGTGGTGGTGCAGTGGTTAGAGTGCAGCATTGCAGGCTATTTCAGTTAACTGCTAGCAGTAGTTTAGCTGTTTAAATCTCACCACCGGCTCAAGGTTGACTCAGCCTTCCATCCTTCAGAGGTGGGTAAAATGAAGACCCAGATTGTTGGGGGCAATACGCTGATTCTGTAAATTGCTTAGAAAGGGCTGTAAAAGCACTATGAAGTGGTATATAAGTCTAAATGCTATGCTATATTACATAGAAAAAAAGAAAATTTTTGGCTGGGACAATCACCCAGTATCATGTTTGCTGCAACTATGCATTTAATTAAAAATGCATGTAATTCAAATATTTCAAAGAGCTTTTTGCAACATGCATGATTATGCACAACATATATCTCTTCAAATCAACAAAGCAGCCAACTACAGACAGTCACAGATGATTATGGGCATATAAGCTACCTCCTGCCCCCATCCCATTATCTTCCTTGGTGACCTCAACCTACCACACATCAACTGGTCACTAAATGAATGCTCCACTGAACCCATACACACCGCCATCTATAACGCCGTCACCAGCCTAGGACTAGAACAATTAGTATCAAACAACACCAGACTCAACAACTGCCTCGACCTCATATTCTGCAACAGCAAAAGTGCTATCTATGGACTGCACACAAAGGAACCCTTCTCCAACAGCGACCACAGTACGATCAACTTCAACCTCAACCTACATCATCTAAACACCCACCAGAAGTATGCGGTGCCTAAGTACAATTTCAGGAAAGCCAACTATGATCTCATAGATGCCAATCTCTCAATCCTTAACTGGCAATCCTTGTTCTCTAACTGCATCACCACTGATGATTTGTACAATATGTTTTTACTCCAAATCAAAAGGCTTATCGAACTACATGTGCCACTCACTTCTTCCAGAGGTAAGCAAAAAAATAACATACCTGTCTCGATAAAGAAACTACAAACCCCCAAAAAATCCCTCTGGAGTAGAAACAAAAAAATCCCAGTAACCAACTTTAAAGTCCTCTACAAAAGCATATGCCAAAGAATAAGAGCAGAATGCCTCAACTATCACAGCAAACAAGAGGAAAGCCTCCTTCGCACCAAGTCCAACCGTGCTTTCTATAACTTCGTCAACAACAAACTCAATGACTCCAGACCTATTCCACCACTCGTAGGACCCAATAACAAAGAATACCATGATGACTCATCCAAGGCCAACCTCTTCAACTCTTTTTTCGGCTCTGTTTTTGTTAACAGCAATGGTTCTTCTCCCATCTTCGCAAATTGCACCTCTAACCCACTAAAAAACCTAACCCAAATTGTCTTCACTGTAGACAATGTAGAAAAAGCAATCCGTGACCTCAAACCCTCCCTATCTGCCGGACCAGACGGTCTCTGTGCATACTTCCTAAGGAAACTTTATTCTGCTCTCGCTGAACCCCTAAGCATTATCTTCCAAAAATCCTTCAGGACCAGCACGCTCCCCAAGCTGTGGTCAAAAGCAATAGTCATCCCCATTTTCAAAAAAGGAGACCCTTCACGAGTGGACAACTACAGACCAATATCTCTCTGTTGCGTTCCTTGTAAAATCATGGAATCAATTATAAATCGACAAATCACCCTCTACTTAGAATCTAATAACCTACTCTCAAACAAACAATTTGGATTCAGAAACTATCCTGCAACCTACAACTACTTCACTGCAAAAACATTTGGACTACCCTCCTTGTCCAAGGAAAATCCATTGATGCAATTTATATAGACTTTTGCAAAGCCTTCGACTCAGTGGTCCACGACAAACTACTCCTAAAACTCAAATCCTATGGCATCTCAGGACGCCTCCACAACTGGATTACTGCATTCCTGTCAAGCAGGCAACAAATTGTCAAAATTGGTAGCGCCATCTCCACCCCCGCCTCTGTCATAAGCGGCGTTCCCCAGGGAAGCGTACTAGGTCCTATTCTCTTCATTCTCTACATCAATGATCTCTGTGACCATATCAAAAGCAACTGTGTTCTTTTTGCCGACGATGTGAAACTTTTCAACACCACTGATAACACACTTACTCTCCAAAAAGACCTGGACTTTGTCTCAGACTGGTCTAACACCTGGCAACTTCAAATATCAACCAACAAATGCTCTATCCTCCACATTGGCAAAAAGAATCCTAACCGCACATACAAACTGAATAAACAATCTCTCACTGCCAACCCACATTCTGTAAAGGACCTTGGAATACTAATATCGAATGACCTAAGTGCTAAAGCCCAATGCAACAATATCGCCAAAAAAGCCTCTAGAGTTGTCAACCTGATCCTACGCAGCTTCTGCTCAGGCAACCTCACCCTACTCACAAGAGCCTACAAAACTTTTGCCAGACCTATCCCAGACTACTTCTCATCTGTCTGGAACCCATACCACATCTCAGACATCAACACCCTTGAAAATGTCGAAAGATATTTCACCAGAAGAGCCCTTCACTCCTCCACTCGAAACAGAATATCCTACGAAAATAGACTAACAATCCTAGGCCTAGAAAGCCTAGAACTATGACACCTAAAACACGATCTGAGCATTGCCCACAAGATCATATGCTGCAATGTCTTACCAGTCAATGACTACTTCAGCTTCAACCGCAATAACACAAGAGCACGCAACAGATTCAAACTTAATACGAACCGCGCCAAACTTGACTGTAAAAAATATGATTTCAACAATCGAGTTATCGAATTGTGTCAACCCCTAACCCCCAACACTTCTCCCTTAGACTCTCCACGATTGACCTCTCCAGGTTCCTAAGAGGCCAGTAAGAGGCGTACATAAGTGCACTGGTGTGCCTTTCATCCCCTGTCCAATTGTCTTTCCTTTTTTTTCACCTATCTTATATATTCTCTTCCTTTCATATATCCTCTCCTCTAAGTTCACCTTCACCCTCTTTTTATATTATCACATGTCTATTTTCTTCCTTTGTATTTATGTATTGGACAAATGAATAAATAAATTAAATTAAATATGAGAGGGAGGTAAAGGGATAGACTATAGATTATAATATTCACCTGGACATTGTGATGATTGCAAGCTTCTAGTTCATATAGCTGCCTCATATAGCAATTATTCACAATTCAAAGGCTATGAAAAAGTAAATATTATGTCCAACAATTGAATAAGTTAATAACGGCTATTTGCATGGCACACACTGATTGGTTCCCAGGCGGCTTCCAATACTAGCCGCGGATTGTTCAGGAGCGATTGCCACCAAAAATAAACAGTTGTCACAGCCACGCCGCCTCTCAGCAAGCCCTGTATAAAGAGTGTAAATTAGTTAGCGTGCATTGTTGTTTCTATTATACTTGTTGGTGTTACTTGCTGCTGTTTCAGCTATTGTTCAATAAAAGCAATTAAGCTTCAAGGGGTCCAGCCTAAACACTGACCTAACAGTAACTTTATGACTACTTTTACATGTAAGTCCTTCACAAATCTAAAAAGCAAAGAACTGAAGAAAGTTCATAAGCAGAGTCGGAGTTTTACTTAGCAGATCTGGTCAACATGGTGAAATGAAGGGCAGGTAGACAGGCTCTGTCTGATTTCACCTATATTCTGTTTTGCTTACAGCTTGACAAGGAATAGGGTGGTGGTGGATTGGAATGCAAGGGTGAGGAGAATGGCATCCAAACCTTGTTTGTTTCCATGACACATTGCTCTCCCTCAAGGACACCCCAAGCAGATATTTCAGCAGGACCCCAGCAGGGCCAGCCAGTTCCTATAACAAAATGAACAGAATTGATTGGTGAATGGAATAGACTGTGGGTGGCCTGTGGGGAAAAGGGAGGATGAATTATGTTCATCAGAAGCCCAGAGTTGGTTTCACTTTTTCTGTGTCAGTTTGGATTTATTTAGTAAAGTTTGTTTTCTTGGTAAAATAATGTCCCAGGAGTTTCTTTTTCTGGACTCACCAGTTGGATAATTCACATTAAACCAACTGTGCAAGTACCAGCCTACCTGGACTCCACCAGGAGGTTTGCAGTTTTGAGAGGTTAGCATCTCAGCAGGAAAGACAGCGGAAGCAAAGGGAAGCCTCCTCTTGAGAGACTCTGGTGGTGGCTAAAGCTGGGATCTAAGTGGCTGGTGCATGCCCCAAACAAGGGATAAGGTGGAGCAACAGCCATGCTAAAAAGGAAGAGAGCGGTGGAAGGATCCTGTCCAGGCCCAAGACCCATGTAGGGAATGCAGAAGAAGCAGAGGATCAACCTACCCCCCTCTTCCGGAGTCAGGATGACCCAGAGGAGCAAGTGGAAGGCTAGATGAGCAGCTGAGTGGGCAGACCCTGTGAAGTAGAAGTTCCCAGCTGCAGCTTCCAATCCATTGATGGAGCAGCTGAGCAACAAATTCAGTGGGCTAGAGGTGTGAGGAGCCACCTCACCAAAGGTGGCAGACATGGGACTCAGGAAAGAGGCCATGAAATTATTTTCTATCCTATCTCCCATCCTTCAGTCGATGGTGCCAACACCACCTGGGGCAGTTGGAGACTCTCACCTCGGGACAACACCTCCAATCCCAGCCATCCTCCATTGTGAGAGGGGCAGGTACCAACCTGTATCCCCATTCAGGCACCCTTGGCAGAGGTTGTTGCCTGGAAATGTCTAGTGTGAGAGGACCATCTGCCACTTTCCCTAACATAGCAGTTTGATGAGCAACCTGACAATATGGCTTACTTCCTGATGCAAGATTAAAACTACATGGAGCAATGTACCCTGATATGCGTGCCCGGCTTAATGCCATTACATCAAACCTGGAGAGGGATACAGCGGGATGGCTTGTGTCTCTCCACAATGAAGGGGCTCCAGAGCTGCAAGACCTGGGTACTTTCATACAGATGTTGTGGGACAGATTCAAAGACCCCACAGCAGCTAGGCATGCAAAACCTCATATTGGCAGGGCAAGTGGCCTGTGGCAGACTTTTGTAGCCTGGTATCTCCCATGAGAGATTGGCCCAAATGTATGCTGGTCTACCAGTTTTGGGAGGGGCTAAACAAGTTGCTGTATCAAAATTGCCTGCCCCAAGGGGTTCTTGTGGGGTTCCTGTGACCTTTGAGCATGGTATGTGGCGCTCAACTTAATGGAGCATGTTGCACATGTGAATAGGGCCCACCAAATGCCCAAGAGACACTCAGTGAGGCAGAGGGTGTGCAACCCCTACCATGTGGGAGAAGCCCTTTCAGAACCAGGGAGCGTGTTTCTGATGTGGGGAGGAATTTTTAAATTTAAAATGATCTGTTAGAATATCAAAATTCTAAATTGAACATTTTTCCATTATAAAAATCTGTGTAAAACCTACATTTTCACTTTCATTTTTTAATCCATTTATGGAAAAAGAAATGGATACTATTGTGATTTGCAAAAAATATTCCATGTATACACTTATGTCCATAGAAGACCCAAACTTAAGGTGACCAGATTTTAACATTGGCAAAGCAGGACACCATTGAGAGGGGTGGATTCTTGATTAAAATTTTGGTCTAAATTGTAAAAGCCTTCAGAGGCATGCAAGAGTGATTGGACAATCACTCTTGTCAAATCTAGATGAGAGTTAAATGTTTGAGAGTTAAATGTTAGATTTTTTTTTTTTAATGAAAAAGGTACAGAACAATTAGAAATAAAAAAATACTTGGAAATATAGAAGCATAGAAACATAGAAGATTGATGACAGAAGAAGACCTCATGGTCCACATAGTCTGCCCTTATACTATTTCCTATATTTTATCTTAGGATGGATATATGATTATCTCCGGCATGTTTAAATTCAGTTACTCTGGATTTACCAACCACAAAATAATATTTTCTCATGTTGCTTCTGATCTTTCCCCCAGCCAACCTCAGATTATGCCCCCTTGTTCTTGTATTCACTTTCCTATTAAAAACACTTCCTTCCTGAACTTTATTTAACCCTTTAACATATTTAAATGTTTTGATCATGTCCCCCCTTTCCCTTCTGTCCTCCAGACTATACAGATTGAGTTCATTAAGTCTTTCCTGATAAGTTTTATGCTTAAGACCTTCCACCATTCAAGACCTTCCAAGAATTCAGGGGAAACCAGAATTTAGGATTTGATACTGGGAAGTTTAAAAATTGCAGCCATAAAACCAAGGAGGAATCTGGCCAATGTAGTAATAGCTTGTCTATGATAAGATGTGGGCTTGATTTGGCAGTATCAATTCAAACTGGGGATTTTTGCTTTTTATTGCAAACATTACAAATATTTATATTTTTAAAAAAGCTAAGAGGACCAATCTTACTTTATTTCTGTTGCACACTAACTCTCTTAAGGTAAACCTACAAGTCTGCCTGGATTGCAAAAATCCACATGACCATTGCAAAGGGCTTAACTTTCCAGCGGTCAATCAGATTTTTTGCAACCCAGATCTTGTCACTTAATTTCAGCAGAATACGCAGGACTGAAGCTTTAGTTGACTAAGCTTGTAAGCAATGTTCCCCTCTATTTTTTTTCAGTGTGGGCGGAAAAGTATAGTGTCTGAGCAGCATATTTTCATGCCTGAGTACCTGATTTTTTTTCACAGATGTCACCCAAGACAACTTGTTGCGTAATTATTTGGGGCTCGGTCAGTGATGGGCTACCAAAAATTTTACTACCACACTGTGGCCATGGCTTATGCATTTTGTTTCAACATCTTTCAGTGCAAATTGGGTGCTCTGGGGTGGAGCTCCAAATTTTGCTACCAGAACTGCGTTCCTGACCATTCCCGTAGGAGCCCGTCACTGGGCTCGGTGCTGGGGCAGAATAAGGTCACTTCCCACTATGTTATATCTTATTTGTTAACCAAACTAATTTATGAGTAGAAATAATAGATTTAAAATATATATTTGCTCCCAACTAGTATATTATGTTCACAGAATACTTCATTTTAACAGAAGGCTACAATTGCTTGTATATTTCTTTGGCTATAAATGCCAACTAGTAGTGGAATATACTAAATATCTTACTAAATATTGGTCTAGTCACTAAAGTATCATACATTTACTGGTTCCTCCAGTTCAAAGTTTGGAAATTTAAATTAGAATATTACTTAATGTTCAGTTTTATAAGAGCTCTGTTTTAAGAGAACTGTCTGAGACAGCTTATCTACAATTTTGTTCAAGAAACTATCTTTACTGCCCAAAAGCAGTACAGTAGGTACAGTAGAACCTCGACATACGAGCTGCTCTACATACGAGTATTTCGAGATACGAGCTGGGAGGGGAGAGACATTTTTGTTCGACTCCCGAGCTCAAATTCGGGATACGAGCCGAGGCCAAGTCTCGCTCGAGGGAGTTAGGAAGGTCCTCCTGCTCCCCTGTCAACCTTGTGTGCGCCACAGAACGGGACAAGCTGGCGATGCACGCCCCGCCTCCCCCACCCTGGCTGCGGGCCGTCCACGCCGCTGCTCCGCTTGGTCAGCGGCTCTGGAGAGGCAGAAGCCAAGGACCCCCAGAGTGGGGCGGCAGGCGAGGCGACCGCCTCTCCGCTCGCCAAGGGCCGCGAGGAAGGAGGGAGAGAGAAGCAGGTGGGCAGCAGCCGCTTTCCTGCTTTCCTTCCTTCCCAACCGGCCTCTCGAGGGCGGCGGGGGCGGGTTCCTGGCCTCGGAGCTAGCAGTGGGGGCAGCGGCCGGGTCCGGCTCCAGCCGCTGATGCAGTTGCAGAGCCACGCGAGGTGGCTGCAGGAACAAAGCGTCGCGCCCCCCTGACGGTGTTTGGCGGCTTCCGAAGCGGCGCTGGGCGAAAGAGGGCGTCCGAGCAGCGGCGGAAGGTGAGAGGTGCCTCTTCGCACGCTCGATCTGCCGGAGAGCCGGAGAGCCGGAGAAGGGGGTGTCCGGACCCCCCCCCCACCCCCAGCAGAAGCCAAGGACCCCCCCCCAGCCGAGCCTGGTGCAGTTGCCACCCGGTCCCTCTTGGCAAAGCTCGCCCCCAACCCCCGAGGTCCTTGGGCCGAGGACGCCCCCGCTGCAGATCGAGCGTGCAAAGAGGCACCTCTCGCCTTCTGCTGCTGCCCGCCCGCCGTCTTTCGCCCAGCGCCGCCTTCTCCTTTCCCCGTGGGAGTGCCGCACCTTTTGTCTGCCCGGCCTGAGAGGCACGAAACCGGTGCTCATGCCGGGCGGCCCGCCTGGAACGCCAGCAATGCCGCCAGGCTGATTGCCGTCCAGAGGAGCCCCATCCTGGACGGAGCGGCCTGAGGGGGCCGGTGCGGCGCCACCTCCGCCTCCTTCCGCACCCCGCCCCCGCTCGGCAATCGGCCCGGCGGCATTGCTGGCGTTCCAGGCGGGCCGCCCGGCATGAGCACCGGTTTCGTGCCTCTCAGGCCGGGCAGACAAGAGGTGCGGTGCTCCCACGGGGAAAGGAGAAGGCGGCGGCTCAAGCCCTTCCCCGTGCGCCGCTCCGGAGGACCCCCTTTGGCGGTTGTCCGGGCGGGAGAAGGTGGCTGGGCCGCTGACAGGGACAGACGGTGAGCGCTCAGAGGGGGCACAGCCCGGAGCGAGACTTGCCCTCCGCTGCGGCTGTTGCCCGTCTGCTTCTCTCTCCCTCCTTCCCCGCGGTGCTTGGTGAACGGAGAGGCGGTCGCCTCGCCTGTCGCCCCACTCTGCTTCCCTCCCTCCCTCTGCAGCCTTTGTGTTTTTGGCTGGGGGGGGGAGCAGGATGACCTTCCTGACTGCATGGCATCCTGCATGCAAGATGACATGCATGGCAAAGGGGCGGGGAGGATCGGGAGGCTCAAGCCTCCTTCGGTGGTGGCGGCCAGTTTCTTATTTTTGGGCTTGCACGCATTAATCGCTTTTCCATTGATTCCTATGGGAAACAATGTTTCGTCATACGAGCTTTTCGACTTACGAGCCTTCTTCCCGCACCAATTAAATTCGTAAGTCAAGGTACTACTGTATCAGTAAATATGACTAAGCTCAAATTTTATTACAAAAGTGAGTATGTCAATATAACTTTTTGTGACAGTTTCCATCGTTTTCCAACCATAGTTGATGTGGGGGGGGAGAGTTTCCTACTGTTTTGAGCTGGGAAGTGAAATCTGTGGCATCTTACTATGATACTATGCAGCATTCCAAATATAAAGCCGCACTTCGAATACTGCATTCAGTTTTGGTCAGCACGATGCAAAAAGGATGTTGAGACTCTAGAAAAAGTGCAGAGAAGAGAGACAAAGGTGATCACGGGACTAGAGGCTAAAACATATGAAGAATAGTTGTATGCATGGCTAATTTAATGAAAAGAAGGACCAGGGGAGACATAATAGCAATGTTCCAATATCTCAGGGGTTGCCACAAAGAAAAAGGAGTCAATCTATTCTCCAAAGCACCCGAGGGTAAGACAGGAAGCAATGTGTGGAAACTAAACAAAGAGAGAAGCAACGTAAAACTAAGGAGAAAATTCCTGACAGAACAATGAATGAATCCGTGGAACAGCCTGCCACCAGAAGTTGTGAATGCTCCAACACTGGAAATTTTTAAGATGTTGGATACCCATTTGTCTGAAGTAGTGCAGGGTTTCCTGCCTAAGCAGGGGTTGGACTAGGTCCAAGGTACCTTCCAACTCTGTTGTTATTATTATACAAGGCAGTTAGAATATCTGTACAAGCCACAAGAGCATCTCTTTAGAGGAACATCTTCCCACCTTGTAGACAGTATTTTCAGAAGCCAAGAATAACCATAAACAAATTCTACATCTAGTATCCACGTGCTCCAGTTCAGGAAACCGACTCAAACTATACGGTATAGTTCCAACACAGATCGGTTTGACATGCCTTGATTGTTAATGAATTATCTTCTTTCAGTTTCTCTAGGACTTTTAGCTGACTTGCACCTTAAGGAGGTTGTTTTGTTTATTTGTTTTTTGTTTTTTTCAAAAGCAAAACCAACATCATTAAAAGCGCTTTCAACGAGACTTTAAAAAAATACAATATCCAATTAGAAAATGTCATACCTTTAAACATTTTAAGTTGCTGGTTTTGATTTTTTTTAAACTGAAAATATGACATCTGTACAAAATATTTACAATAAAATTTGAAGGGAATTTGTCATTAGAAACATTAAACATGACCAATTCGCTTTTGGTTATATATACAACCTTGTAAATCTTCCACAAAAAGCCTGGATAGCAGATAATCAGATGACAATTCTGCTAAGTATCAAAATGCCACTTAGATAGTTGACCTTATTCCAAACTAGATCTTGCTCTCTCTCTTCCTCCCTCCCTCTCTCTTTCTCTTTCTCTCTCTCTTCCTCCCTCCCTTTCTCTCTATTTCTCACTCTTTCACTCCTCCTTTCTTTCTCTCTGTCCCTTTCTCTCTCTTCATTTCTTCCTCTCTCTTTTTTCTCTCTCTTTCTCTCTCTTCTTTCCTCCCTCTCTTTTCTCTCTCTCTCTTTCTCTCTTCCTCCCTCCCTCTCTCTCTTTCTTTTACTTTCTCTTCCTTCCTTCCTCTCTCTTTTTCTTTCTTTCTCTCTCTCTCCCTCCTTCCCTCCCTCTCACTCTGTTTCTTTCTCTTTCTTCCTCCCTCCCTCCCTTTCTCTTTCTCTCTCTCCCTCCCTCCCTCTTTCTTTCTTTCATTCTTTCTTTCTGCCTCTCTCTCTCTTCCTTCCTTCCTCTCTCTCTTTTTCTCTCTTTGGAGCCAGTTGGAGTGCAACAGGAAGCTGGCTGGGCTTCCTCCCTGGAGGGTTGCGGAGATGGCGGGTGGCGGCTCTCTGCACCTCTTCCCTCCCGGGCTATGTGGGGGCTGCAGCTCCAGAGGCTGCAGCACCCCCACCAAGGGGATAGAGCAGCTACAGGGGGAGCCTCTCCTGGCACCTCCCCACTGCAGACTCTGCAAGGCAGGCGGGCACTACAGCAGGGAAACCAGTCTTGGGAGGGGTACCACTGGTTGCAGCCATCAGGCAGGGAGAAACGGCACCCAGCTCCACTCCTGGGACAGGAGAGGCAAGGAGCAGTGGTGGCTGTGAAGTTGGAGACTCTTGGAAGGAGGAGGGAGGGAAGAGAACCTTTTTGTGTCCATGTGTGTGTGTGTCCAGGTGTCCGTGAGAGAGAGAGAGAGAGAGAGAGACAGAGAGAGAGAGAGAGAGAACCTCCAGTTTATTTAACAGTCTCTCTTTCAAAGCCCCTTCAGCTGCCTCCCTGCGAGTTTTGTCTTCCTTCGCTAAGAAGAAAAGTTTGACCAGATAGCCCCTAAAATAAGATGATACAATCTTTCAAAAAATTGGGACATTTTTGATATGCTGCCGGACGTGGGACAAATTTTTAAAAAGCAGGAGGCATGGTCACCTTACCCAAACTATATACTGTAGATAAACTAAGCAAGTAACTAGAAGAAAACTTAAAGGGTCTAGAGGAAACTGTAACCACTGAAATTCAACCTACAAAATGAAGAACTCCAAACATTGCAAGAAGAATATGCAAAAATTGAACATAACAATAGGAGGAGGAGGAGAAGGAAACATGTAAACATGTTACTCATAGAAAAAAGCACAGACCTAATACAAAATCCCTGTCTAAACCAACCCACAATCAATTTCATGGACTGTCCCTGGAAGAAAACATGCAGGAACTTAGAAAAAAAACATCATCAAATGTTCCTTAAAAAATAACACCATCAAATGCTTCTGTGATAGATAGAAAAATTCCCCAAACCTCCCTAGGAAAAAAAAGATGAGTGTTTGTGGTAGGATATTCAGTTCTCAAGAGAATAGAACCAGCCATCTGTAGACCAGGCAGTCAATCCAGAGAGGTATGTTGTCTCCCTGGAGCAAAAATCAAATATATGGCTGAGAACCTAATCAAAATAATAAACAGATTGCTACCCTTTTCTATTACTACATGTAGGGATGAGTGACACAAAAAAGGACTTGAAAACAGTATTGAGTGACTAAGAGCAGCTAGGCAAAAAAGTTAAGGACTTAGGTGCAGAAGTAGTTTTTTCATCTGTACTGCCAATAAAAGAGAAACTTTGGATTCCTAGACCATGGTCTTCACTACCTTCACACACTTCACTGACCCAGAGTCAAACACAAAGATCTCAAGTAACTTTATACAAATGCACACAAAAACCAGACAAGGAATGGATGGAAACTGATCAAGGAGAGATTCAACCTAGAAATAAGGAGAAATTTTCTGACAGTGACAACAATCAACAAATGGAACAGCTTACCTTCAGAAGTTGTGGGACCTTCATTACTTGAAGCTTTTGAGAAGGAGCTGGACTGCCATTTGTCAGAAATGTAGGGTCTCCTGCTTGGGTGGGAAATTGGACTAGATTACTGCAAGGTCCCTTTCAACTCTATTAATCTGTTAAGGCCACTAGAGAGCTGTTTGCATTATGCTATGGCCGGCATCTGTACCATGAACCCTAGCCCAACCAAATGCCTTGGTAGCATTCTGTCCCATGCAGTGATAATTGACATTGGGGTCAATAGCAGAATTGCCAAAACAAGCCCTGCATTTGATAGACTAGTGACCAATGTGTGGGACCACTGTGGAATAAGCCTTGCTACAAATCTCAAAGTCTACTGAGCAGTAGTGCTAAATATCCTTATGTATGCCAGTGAGACTTGGACTGTATAAAGGAAGCATGCTAGGCAATTGAACCACTTCCATACGACCTACCTCCACAGATTTCTGTGGATCTGATGGCAGCACAAAGTGCCAGATACAGAAGTCATATTCAGAGCAGGCTTGCCATCAGTTCACATCCTGCTGATGAAAGCCCAGACACACTGCGCAAACCATATTGCAAGGATGCCAGACCACTGCATTCCCATGGTGAGCTGTCTAAAGGAAAGCAATTGCACAGGGAACAAAGGAAGCGATACAAAGACACATTGAAATCCTCTTTCAAGTCCCTGGATATTGACACCACCTCCTGGGATACTCTGGCACAAGATAGATCAACATGGCTCAAACTGATCCACCAAGCTGCCAGACATTTGAAGACAGAAGAACAACCATAGCACAAGAGAAACAAGCACTCCACAAAGCTAGAGCTACAAATGCTGCAACAATAGTGTCCACACATGTCTGCCCAACATGTGGCAGAACATTACATGTCTGTATAGGTCTTACCAACCACCTGCGGACACACCATGGACAGCCCACAACCCATTAGATGTCAAGGTCCTCTTTGAAAATGATGGATGAACATCATACAGCGAGAAAAAAATAGAAAGAAAAAAACACCAAAAGATATTAGAAGGAGAATATAAAAAATTGGAATTGGGACTGCAAAAGGATCCAAAAAAGAAACCTTAAAAAAAACAAATAGAAATAACAAAACACAAATTAAATTTAATAGAAAAAGAAGAATTGGCGCATGGAATTAAAGGAACAAGAATTTTTTTTCTGAAAATGCAAACAAACCATTAAGATGGTTATCGTACAAACTGGGGAAAAAAGAGAGAGAAGAGATCGATAAGCAAATTACAAAATGAAAAAGATTCTGAATGAATTTATCCATCCAGATCAAAATGGATTCCTTCCAAAAAGACAAATGAAAAACAATGTAAGATTTATACTAGGCATATTGGAATATTATGAAGGGTGCTGGGGGAAAAAAGGTGCTGATCTTTTTAGATGCATAGAAAGCCTTTGACAAGGTAAATTGGAACTTTATGATACAACAATTTGGATTTTAGTGAGAAGTTTATAAAAATGATAAAGGCCAGAGGTGAGTTGCTCGCAGTTCGAACTATTTTGCCCAAACAGATAGCAACCCACTGGTGATGTCACGATGACATCATGAAACCAGATCAATCATGAAACCAGATCAGTTGGTGCCAGTCTGTGGAGGCCTCCATCAGTTAGGAAAGTGAAAGTGGAGTCAGCTAATACACTGAAAAGAAACGGGGAGTTAAAGCAGCTCATTCTCTTTGAATACTGTGACCTAGTAGAGGCTTCAATGAAAGGGAATCAGACATGCTCCTTCCCCATCTCCCCACAGACTGTGCTATTGAAATGTTGCCAGGGGCTAAATTACCCAAGCCAAAGATGTATTCCATGATGCGGAGGAGGATGGAGGAATTTTGGGGGCTCATAGACAAGAATTTAGCCAGGAAATTTATCCAGCCAGTGAAGTCAAGGAGGGCTGCTCCTCTACTTTTTAAAGAGAAGACAGGTCTCTGAGATTATGCATAGATTACTGAAGATTGAACTGCATCCGTATGGAGTATATGTATCTCCTCCTCATTATGGGGGACAGTTTGGGCTACTTACCTAGTCAAGCTGGATTGAGGGATGCACAGTGGTACCTCTACTTAAGAACTTAATTCATTCCGGGATCAGGTTCTTAAGTAGAAAAGTTTGTAAGTAGAAGCAATTTTCTCATAGGAATCAATGTAAAAGCAAATAATACGTGCCAACCCACTAGGAAAGAAATAAAAGAATTTGGGTGGGAGGAAGAGGAGGAAGAAGAGGAGGAGAACAGTCGCTGCTGAAGGAAGAAGGTGAGGTGAGGGAAATCAAAAAAATCCAAAATTTTAAGGCTTAAAAAAAAAGAAGGATCCTGAGATGGCGAGGAGGAGCACATTCTTCCCATACACCCAGCGTGAGGCTGCCTCCCATACACTGTGCCAGAGAGAGAAACCCGGGGGGAATGGCAGGAAACTGGCTGGGCCTTCAAGCTGCTCTCAAATTTCCTGGGAAATTTTTCCAGGCTTGGGTTCTTAAATAGAAAATGGTTCTTAAGAGGAGGCAAAAAAAATCTTGAACACCCAGTTCTTATCTAGAAAAGTTCTTAAGTAGAGGTGTTCTTAGGTAGAGGTACCACTGTATATTACTGAGAGAGGATTAAAGAGGGAAATTAATGAAAAACTGCATTCAATTGCCCTCTGGATTGGTACCAATTTTCAGTTATGTCATTTGGTCTGCAAGGGACACTTAAAGTGTTCATGAAATTAATAGATGAGGTTCTGCATGAACAACTGTTCAAAGGAGCACTGATATACCTGCATGACATTTTAATTTATACCAAGCCCATGGAAGAGCACATAAGGCTAATGAGAACAGTACTTGAGAAGGTGTTCTCAAAATATGTCTG
This sequence comes from Erythrolamprus reginae, assembly GCF_031021105.1. Taxonomy (NCBI): domain Eukaryota; kingdom Metazoa; phylum Chordata; class Lepidosauria; order Squamata; family Dipsadidae; genus Erythrolamprus; species Erythrolamprus reginae. Next base: position 217,837,418 of record NC_091950.1, read on the forward strand.
AAGATTCCTTCTGTCCTAGCTCAGATGTTTGTGTAACACTTCAACAAAGTACAGTGATACCTTGTCTTACAAACTTAATTGGTTCCGGGATGAGGTTCTTAAGGTGAAAAGTTTGTAAGACGAAACAATGTTTCCCATAGGAATCAATGGAAAAGTGATTAATGCGTGCAAGCCCAAAATTCACCCCTTTTGCCAGCCGAAGTGCCCATTTTTGCACTGCTGAGATTTCCCTGAGGCTCCCCACCATAGGAAACCCCACCTCCGGACTTATGTTTTTGCGATGCTGCAGGGGAATCCCAGCAGGATAATCCCAGCATCGCAAAAACGAGCGCTTCGCTGGCAACGGAAGTCCGGAGGTGGGGTTTTCCAGCGAAGGGAGCATCAGTGAAATCGCAGCATCGCAAAAACACCAAAGTCCTCGAAACCCCACCTCCAGACCTCTGTATTTTTGAGATGCTGCGATTTCACTGAGGCTCCCCTCACTGGGAAACCCCACCTCCGGACTTCCATTGCCAGCGAAGTGCTGTTTTTGCGCTGCTGGGATTCCCCTGTAGCATCACAAAAACACAGAAGTACGGAGGTGGGGTTTCCTATGGAGGGGATCCTCAGTGGAATCCCAGCAGCACAAAAATGGGCACTTCGCTGGCAACGGAAGTCCAGAGGCGGGGCATCCCAGCGGTGGCGGTGGGTTTGTAAGGTGAAAATAGTTTGTAAGAAGAGGCAAAAAAATCTTAAACCCCGGGTTTGTATCTCGAAAAGTTTGTATGATGAGGCGTTTGTAAGATGAGGTATCACTGTATATGGGTTCAGAAACCCATTATTTTAGATGGGCAGGTGCAATTCACCACAAAAGTTTGGCAGGAATTTTTTTAAATGATAGGCTCCTCCTGGGGACTTAGCTCCAGCTACCAGCCAAGTACCAATAGGGATTCTAAATATGGTAACTTTATTTATTTTTTATTTTTTATTTATTTATTTTGTCCAATACACGATAATACACAATGAAGGTTATAGAGTATATAGTAGAGAAGAAATATGAGATATAGGAGAGACTAAAGGACAGGGGACGGGAGGCACTCTAGTGCGCTTATGTACGCCCCTTAACTCCATTCATTGATAGAACAACATCTGTGCTGTTATCTAAATTATCAGCAAACTAATTAGGCTGAACTCCTACCTTTCACAGAAATGGCATACAATAACTTGGTGCACAGCAGCACAGGTTTTACTCCTTTCAAAGCGGCCATGGGGCCTGAATTTGTGCCCATGCCAGAGCTTCCACAGGAAACTCCATCCTCAAGTGTCAGTTGAATGGTTGGCCCACCATATGTGAAGTGCTAAATATAACTAGGGCAAGCAGATGGAAAAAGCCCCCCACAAAAGTAATTTAAAGTAGGGGGTAAAGTATATTTGTCCACCAAGTATCCAAACCTGAGACACCCTTGTAAAAAGTTGGGTTCCAAAAACACAGGGTCTTTCCAAATCATCTGGATCATGACTTTGGTTACGATGGAGCTGAAATTGCCAAGAAGCCTCAGGCAAGTTCATCTAGTATTTCATTGCAGTCTTTTTAAAACCCTTTCAGGGATCTGGTGTGATGCCACTCAAAGAACCATCTCCTGCTCTCATGCTAGTTAAGAGAGAGGAGCACTATGACATCAAAAGGATTCTAGACTTCAGATATCACAAGGGAAAATTACAGTTCCTAATACTGTGGAAAGGCTACCCATTAGCAAAGGCTGCTCCAGATGTTAGGGCAGCGAGGTTAGTTAAGAAATTTCACACTAGGTACCCTCAACAGCCCCAATAAGGAATGAAGCAGCAGTTGGGTTGTAAATAATAATGTGTATGTATGTTTATTGTTGTTTCAGGTCTACCCTTCTTCCGGGGGGGTCAGCATGTCAAGACTGATTCGAACTTTCACCTATATTCTGCTTCGCTTGCAGCTTGACAAGTAATAGGATGGTTGTGGATTGGAATGCAAGGGTGGGGGGAAATAGCATCCAAGCCTCGTTGGTTCCCATAAGACTTTGCTGTCCCCTCAAGGGCACCCTGAGCAGATGTCCCGGTGGGGCTGGCCAGTCCCCATAATAAAATGAAAGAAGTGATTGGTGGACATAATAGACTGTGGGTGGCCTGTGGGGAAAAGGGGAATGAACTATACATGCTTTTGCATGGGAAGCCCAAAGCTGGTTTTCTTCTGTGCCAATGTGGATTTATTCAGTAAAGTTTGTATTCTTGGTAAAATAATGTCCCATGAGTTTCTTTTTCTGGATTCGCCAATTGGACAGTTGACAGGCTCTTTGTAATTTTCCTCCATATAAGGAGAGGACTTGATATCACTCATAAGTGCCCCAGACAATTTTACACTTCTAAAGGGAAAGGAGACTGTAAAACAGTGGGTGGTTTTAGAATTCTGGGAGATAAGGGAATAGCCATCTTGCTCAAATGCTATAATTCAGCACTTTCAAAGGAACAAAGATTTTGTACTTTTTCTAATCACTTTCAGAAATTACTTATTAACCGCTTTTCAGCTATTAAGAGCCTTTGAGTTGACAAGTCTGAAAACATTGGGGGAGTTTCCTTTAGTCCTTAAAAGTTTAAATACAAGTTTAAAGAATTTAAAACATTGAGGTGGGTGTTCTTTTGCCTTTAATTTTTTTTAGAAAAAACATAGGTTAGGACTTTGAAAGTTTAACATTAGAGGGAACTAAAGATTACAATTAAAATAGAACATTTAAATTTGACTTATATAATACATAAGGGAACAAAATATTTTAGCATATCTGTCATCTGCACCTCTATAACTATCTGGTTCAGTTCTACAACCCAGCAAGACAGACACAGACTTCAGAGGATAATGAGAACTGCAGGAAAAACAGTCACTGCAAACCTGCCTTCTGTTGAGGACCTGTATACTTCAGGAGTCAAAAAGAGGGCCATGAAAATATTTACTGACCCCTTGCATCCTGGACATAAATTGTTTCAACTCCTCCCCTCAAAATGACTCTATGGAGCACTGAATACCAAGACAACTGGACATAAGAACATTTTTTCCTGAACGCCATCACACTGTTAAATAATTCCCTCACCACTGTCAAACTATTAATTAAGGCTGCATTACTATTACTATTAGTCTTCTCACCATTCCTATCGTCCATCTCCTTCCACATGACTGCAGAACAGTAACTTGTTGCTTGTATCCTTACGATTTATATTAATATTGATTGTTTCCTGATTGCTTATTTATACCCTATGACAATCATTAAATGTTATACCTCCTGATTCTTGACAAATGAATCTTTTCTTTTATGTACACTGAGAGCATATGCACTAAAGACAAATTCCTTGTGTGTCCAAACACACTTGGCCAATAAAGACTTCTATACTATAATGAATTCTATTGGTCATGTTGAAGAATATTTTTGAACGATGAACCCAGAATTAATTTCAAGAGTCTGCCTGTTTAAAGATGCTATGAAAGAGACTGATCTGAGACTGATCTGAAAGTGGATTTAAAAATGAAAGACTATAAGAATGATATGAAAAAACATGCTACACTAGACATAGAAAAGAAACTGGCTGATGTCTTAATAATTAAGTGGAGTATACAAACACAAACCAAAAGAGTGATCTGAATAATTTTCTTATATTGAATTTACAAATGAGGCCTGTTAAAGCCTTGAAGAATTTTGTGAAAAGGGACAGAGAAAACATTAAAAAAATGTTTTAGGACTTAAGATCAGGATTGTTAGAAATAAAAGGAAGGAACAGTTGTTAAGTGAATCACTGAAAATATTAAGTTAGTCATTTGATTGTTAAGTGACTCTGGCTTACCCATCCACTTTGCTTGGCAGAAGGTTGCAAAAGGTGATCACATGACCCTGGGGTACTGCCACTGTCATAAATATGAGACTTGCTAATTGTCTAAATTTTGATCACATGACTATGGGATGTTGCACTGGTCATAAATGTGAAAAATGGTAATAGGTCATTTTTTTTCAGTTCCGTTTTAACTTCAAACAGCCAGTAATTGAACTGCTGTAAATCGGGACTATCTGTATTTGTTGTGATGCAGAGGAAAGTCATGTATGTATGTATGTATGTATGTATGTATGTATGTATGTATGTATGTATGTATGTATGTAACATATTTCTGCTGATAATTTATCTATCTATCTATCTGTCTGTCTGTCTGTCACATGTTTTTGCTGAATTTGAGAATGGAGACTAGGATAGATCTATTTCGGCCTTGTTCTGGCCTCATCAGCTAGCCATACCCTCACTGTGACTTGAACTTGCAGCCTTGTAAGGCAGAGAATTAACCTCTAGGATACAGTATCCAATCCCCTCAGCTCTGTAGCAGGAGAGGGTTACATGTTTTTTGTGTTGAATCACTCTGGTATATTGAAGGAGAAACACAGCTTCCTTTTTGCCTCTTGGCCCAATACATTTGCTTTCATATTTGCTTGCCACAAATTGGAATTTTAAACTAATATTGTTATTTTTTAGAAGTACCTCTAGAATACATTTTGACTTATAATTTATGACATTATCTTACACTCATATTAATTATACATTTCAACTTAATTATCAGAATTCATATATTATTCTAAATCAATTAATTGTTCAGACTTCCATATAATACATTTTAAAAAAATAAAAAATAAAAAAAATTCAAAGTTTCCATTTAAACAGATCTCCTATATAAGGGTAATTTCTATCTCAATAGATACGAAATCAAAAATTAATCAACCATTATTGTCTATTCCATCCTTTGTTATACAGTATTTATGTTATACAAAAGGAACAAAACTCTTTACAAAATAATTACATTAATTATATATATCAAGTACTTGTTATCAGAATTCATTATGTTATTTTGCTATTATGTTCATTGTGTTAATTCAAATCAATTATTTAGAATTTCACATAGTAAATTTAATTTTTTTTCATTAAAAAAATATCTTGTATAAAAATAATTTCTACCTCCGTATTTATTTAATCAAAAAAGAGAAAAAATGCTCTGATATTATTATCTATTCATCTATTCATTGTATTTTATATAATACAATGTTGTATTATATAAAAGAAACACAAAAACTCTTGACCCAATAATTCTATTAATTATGTATATCAAGTTCTAAACAATTCATCTTCTTATCACTATTGTCAAATTTAATAATTATAGTAAAAAGAAAAAAGTAACAATTCTATAGTATTCTAACACCCGTCATCCATTTCCTTTTAATTTCTCAACTGTTTCTTTTCTATATATGTATTTTCTCCATCCCCATTTCCTTAGCTTCTTTTATTTATTTATTTATTTATTTATTTATTCCTTCCTTCCTTCCTTCCTTCCTTCCTTCCTTCATTCATTCATTCATTCATTCATTCATTCATTCATTCATTTATTTATTTATTTATTTATTTATTAAAATTTGTATGCCACTCCTCTCTGTAGACTCGGGGCGGCTCACAACAGTAATAGAAAAAACAATGTACAATACAAATCTAATAATTAAAACTAAAACTCCATAATTTAAGAAACATGCACACAACATACCATACATAAACAATATAGGCCTGGGGAAGTTATCTCAGTTCCCCCATGCCTGACAGCAGAGGTGGGTTTTAAGGAGTTTATGAAAGGCAAGGAGGGTGGGGGCAGTTCTAATGTCAGGGGGGAGCTGGTTCCAGAGGGTCGGGGCTACCACAGAGAAGGCTCTTCCCATGGGACCCACCAAACGACATTGTTTAGTCAACAGGACCCGGAGAAGGCCAACTCTGTGGGACCTAATCGGTCGCTGGGATTTGTGCGGCAGAAGGCGGTCCCGGAGATATTCTGGTCCAATGCCATGAAGGGCTTTATAGGTCATGACCAACACTTTTACTTTCATATCCATACATACTCTTTCCCCCAACTCTTTTCCTCCTCCTTAAGTGTGTATTTAGTCATTATTAATCTTCATGTAATTATCAACCCATTCATTTTTTGTCTTTTTTTCTTTTCTTGTTATAGCTATCAGTATAATCATAATTATCAAAGTAATAATCATAGTAATATTCATGGTAACTTTCAATATATTCATTAGCATAGTCATTAATCTTCATTTTATTTCCAGTATTCTTTTTCTCTTTATCCCTGTGTATCTCAGTGTTTCTATTAATCGTCTTCTCCTCTACTGTCTCTTTCTCTACTTTTTGTCCCTCTTGTAGTTCATGCTTAACTTCTCCCTTTACTTTGATTCTTCAGTTTCTTCTCCAGAAGAAGAATTTATTGTGTCTAATGTCCAGAAGAAGTTACCTTTATTGTCACTAAATAATTGTTAATTAATTAATTAATTGTTAATAAGGATCTGCCTCTCCTTCTTTCCCACTTTTATTGAGAAGAAGTGATAGCAGAGCATGTGAAGCAGACTCTAAATTCACTCCCAAATTGCACAGTTAGAAATAGGGCTCTAGAACCCATCCTCCAGTTTAAATGCGGATTTCAGCCAATCCACAGGTGTGAAGATGTTTATTGTAATGGCTGTCTCGAGACCCAGATAAGGGTCTATTCCCATAGTCTTCTTCCACTTTCAACCAACTGACACAATCCATATAGACCTCCTTATTTCATTTCCAAAAGGTGACAATATTGCAGGGTGCTTAGGTACCAGGAAAAAGGTTCTAAAATACATCTGATTCCCATACTCCCCTCTCCCTCCATATGAATGGCAGTAACATGTCAGGGATCTGACAATTTAGTACAGTGTTTGGTTGCTAGAATTGGTTAAATTTTTTTACTAATTTGTCATGTTGTGTTGGGGCTGCATTGATATACTGCATAAGCATTCAGTTTTATGGCACTGTTCCTTAAAGTTGAAACCTATTTATTTCAATTTGTTGTGTCTATTGTCCAGAAGATGTTGCCTTTATTGTCACTAAATAAGGACATAAAGGATTTTAATTACTCCAGTTTTAAAATTTTCTTCAGTAAAAAAAAAGATAAGATAGTTTTATTAGGGATGTTCCCATTGATAGGATAATGCACCCTGGCACTCTAATACTGAAGAAATAGATTCATTACAAAATAGATGGGAAAAGGAAATTTCTCAGAGACTTCAAGCGGAATGTCAGGATTTCCACCACATTTCCTGCTTGACCCAATATGGACATATATAAGTAGTATGAACAGCATATTGATGATCTCTCACTCTAAGCTTATTGATGAGCTCTCCTACCAGCTTCCTGTAGATATTAAAAAACAGAGGGCTAAATTCTAGGGCCGCCATATGAAGAGCCTAAGGACCGATCTAAGGATTAAAAGACTTTTTCCCCTACCATCACACATTGAAATCCTGTTTAGAAAGGAATAGAACCACTGCAAAATAATGTCCTAAAAATTGTTCAGCTATTATATCACCTATGTAATCTAACAGAACCAAAGCAGAAACACAATTCTCATTATCTTCTGCTATAGGTCATCTATAAGAACAATCAATGGGTTATTTATTTTTATTTTTCTCCACTCAAAAACATGTTCAATATCATATACCTTCCATCTACATTATAATACAATAATTATCCATTTGCTTTTGGTATTTACCCTTCCACAAATGCTGCCTCCTTTCTTTTATCACTTGAAAAATCAAATACAATGGTACCTCTACTTAAGAACGCCTCTACTTTAGATCTTTTCTAGATAAGAACCAGGTGTTCAAGGTTTTTTTTGCCTCTTCTTAAGAACCGTTTAATCCCATTCATCCTGGGCTTTTCTGGGCTCCCAGAGGAGCCTTTTGGTGGCACTTAAGGAGGCTTTTTCAGTCCAGAGCAAACAAAGCATTTTCCTTTCTCTGGGCACTTGGAGGGGAAATAAACCTCTGCTAGCACCCAGAGAAAAGAAACACTCCCTTCGCTCTGTGCAGTGACTGTCCTCCTCCTTTTCTTCTTCCTCCTCCTCCCACCCAAATTCCAAGCTTTTATTTCTATCCTAATGGGTTTGCATGCACTATTTGCTTTTACATTGATTCCTATGGAAAAAATGCTTCTACTTAAGTAGAGGTACTACTATATTGGGAACCACTGCTCTAGGAGGCTTCACAAAGAAGTCTTGGCTTGTAACTCAGTCAAGTCCAACAAAAAGGGGCAAGAGCAGGTGAATGGAGGTAGTGTATGGCTTCTGGCATTGTAGAGGGACATAGGGAGCATAACAGATGAATGGAGGTGGCACGCAATGGGGGGCAGCTGATCTGCCTGTTAGGCATCATGCCAGAGTGGCAATGGTGTGCCCCTCCCAGCCATTACTTTAGTTGTAATTTCATATACAATGAGTGAAAGAAAGATTCCTCCCCTTTTATAAAAGCATTTATGTACCAACAAGTATTCCAAAATCACTTAAATCACTTTTTTGCAAAATGTTCCTTGTTAACTGTTAGCCTGGCAAATGATAAAAAGCAGTGAGCAAATCACTGTTTGCCTGCCATGTACCCACCCATGCTGCATCCTGAGTGCCACTGCTGTTCACCTGATGTGCCCCCACATCCCCCACAATGCCAGAAACCATATGCCACCTCTTTTACCTCCCATGCTCCCACGCAATGCAAGAAGCTGTACGCCACCTTCGTTCACTTGCCATGATACCACTCCCTCTCCCCTCCAGTCCTGGTGACCAACTTTCAATCCCCACATGCACCAGGATGCTTTTTCACTTTTTAAAAAAACTTGCATCACATACCGCCCCTCCACAACCCCTGTGGTTGCCCATCAACAATCTCATACTGCCCTGCAGCATCATTGCTTCTGCCTATCACTCAATTAGCTGAGGACTATTTTCCCATGCAGCCAAAGGCCTGGGTCAAATGGTATCTGGGCAAGGGGTAGAGGGCCCAGGGCCCATTGGCATGGAGAATGGTCAGAGGAGAGCCATTGGAGGAGAAAAACTGGCTGTAAATGGGCTGGGGTGGGTGCCTAGGGATGAAGGAGTCAAGGCCAAGGGTCCTTGCCTAAACATCCCACAGCCTTCTGGGGTATGGTAATGACTTCAATTTTGAAGACTGACTAGAGCATCAGTATAATATTATTTTAACTATCCAGAGGAGGCCTCCTATTTCAAACTGATGAGCTGTGTTTTCAGCACTCATCACTAAATCATCTTTTTAATTTTTACTCTGACTTTCTTTGCTTACTTTCTAATGTAAATTTTCCCCAGAGTAGAGAGGTGTAGTGGCTCAATGGCTTAATGATGCTTGAGATGGTCTCTGCTCCAGTGGTTTGAATGCTAGCATTGCTTGTTGGGGTGAGCTCCTGTCACACGCCTCAGCTTCTGTCTCCCAATAGTTCAAAAGCATGTTCTACACAAATAGATAAATAGGTACTACTTGGGTGGGGAGACTAATTGATGTGCTTTGACTTTCAGTTGACGTCGCAGCAATTTCAGATACACAGGAACGGGTCTCCACATTCCCTGTCCTGAGTTCTTCCTGTTTGTGGGCTCTGGAGAGAGCCTAAGCTGCTCTGAAGGAAGTTCGTGTGAGACCAGAGAGAGTTGCAGCTCTTTTTTCTGGCCCAGGAACTTTTTTCCCTCTCAGCCACAGCAGGAAGAAGAAGCAGCCTAAAGTTGGCCACTACAAAGCTGGAACAACTGATGAATAACAACTAAGACTTATGAGCCCTGATGGAACTGGGGGAGAGGATTTTTCTTCATTTTAAATTACCCCAAGAAACAATTCAGAACTATTTGTCCAGAACTATGTGTTTAAGCAGCACCTAAGCCTTTTGGGGCATGCTGAAGATCATTGTCGTGATCACCTATTCTAGTAGATTTCATCTGCTCAGTTTGCAGGAATCAGCCTTCACATGCTCGGGATAGACAAGCCCCTGTTTTGCTGAAGGTCAATGACCCATTGGCTATTCCAATTGGCTAGCCTGTCGAAGCTGTTGCTTGGGGGTGTAGCCGTTGTGCATGCTAAACTACTAGGAGCCACAGGTGAGATCTGAGTGACAGGTGGGGACCAAAGGTGAACGAGCTGCCCTAAATGAGGTGCTGTAAAAGGACATGACACGGCAGGCTGCACTTATGCACACCCCCTTTATGGACCTCTTAAGAATGGTATGAGGCCCACAGTAGACAGTTTGAGATTGAAGCTGTGAGTGTTTGATATGCTACTGAATTTATCTGGAAAGAGACATTGCTGATTTTTATTTATTAGAGTTGGAACGTACCTTGTAGGTCATCTAGTCCAACCCCTCCCCCCACTTAAGCGGGAGTCCCTACATTATTTGGGACAAATAGCAGTCCAATCTCCCCTTGAAAGTTTCAACGTCCGCAGGCATGCTGTTCCACTGGTTGATTACTCTCACAGTCAGAAATTTCCTCCTTATTTCCAGGTTGAATCTCTCCTTGGTCAGCTTCCAGCTGTTATTCCTCATCTGGCCTTCTGGTGCCTTGGAAAACAGCCTGACCCCCTTCTCTCTGTGGCAGCCCCTCAAGTCTTGGAACACTGCTATCGTGTCTCCCCTGGTCCTTCTTTTTACTAGACTAGTCATGCCCAGTTCCTGCACCATTTTCTACTGCGGCTTGATTTCCTGGCTCCAATCCTTCCCCACAGGGAGGCAGAACTGACTAGGTGGTTCTGCCCCAGATGCCTGATGGACCCAGAGGGCTTTTAGAGGGCGCTTGGGGTTATACCAGATACACTCGTCCACAGCTCAACAACCGTGGCCTGGAATAGGGCTGCGACGGAGGCTCTTGACCGAATTGTGCCGTTGCGACCTCTCTATGGCACTAGACCCCTGGAGAGCTCCTTGGTTTATCGAGGAGCTCCAAGAGTTGAAATGCCAGAAGAGATGTCTAGAAAAGCGATGGAAGAAGAGTAAATCCGAATCCGGCTGAACACTTGTAAGAGCTCACATTAAGACTTACAAAGTGGTGCTCAAGGAGGCAAGATACATGTATAAAGCCACCTTGATTGCATCAGTGGAATCCTGCCTGGCCGCTCTGTTTAGGGTAACCCACTCCCTTCTGAATCAGGGGGGTTGAGGAGCCCTTGCAGAGCAGTGCCGAGGAGTTTAACTCATTTTTTGCTGATAAAGTCTCTCCAATCCGGGCAGACCTCGACTCTGATTGGATAGCAGTGTCGGCTGACAACGAGTCAGTCGAGGTGACTGGGGCCCATCCTTGTCCATCTGTCTGGGAGGAGTTTGACTTGGTGACACCTGATGAAGTGGACAAGGCCATTGGAGCTTGGAGTAAGCCACCTGCTTACTGGATCCGTGTCCCTCTTGGTTGGTTTCGGCCAGCCAAGGGGTGACACGGAGCTGGCTCCAGGAGATTGTCAATGCTTCTTTGGGGAGGGGGTCCTTCCTGGCTCCTTATAAGGAGGCACTTGTGCACCCCCTCCTCAAGAAGCCTTCCCTGGACTTAGCTGTGCTTAATAACTACCGTCCAGTCTCCAACCTTCCCTTTATGGGGAAGGTTGTTGAGAAGATGGTGACACGCCAACTCCAGCGGTCCTTGGAAGAAGCCAATTATCTAGGCCCTCAACAGTCAGGATTCAGGCCCGGCTACAGCATGGAAACTGCTTTGGTCGTGCTGATGGATGATCTCTGGTGGGCCTGGGACAGGGGCTTGTCCTCTGTCCTGGTGCTTCTTGACCTCTCAGCAGCTTTCGATAACATCAACCATGGTATCCTTCTGCACTGGCTGGAGGGGTTGGGAGTGGGAGGCACTGTTCTTTGGTGGTTCTCCTCCTACCTCTCTGGTCAGTTGCAATCGGTGTTAGTGGGGGCTCAGAGGTCGACCTCTAGGTGTCTCCCTTGTGAGGTGCCTCGGGTCGGTCCTCTCTGCCCTGCTATTTAATATCTACATGAAACTGGTGGGTGAGACCATCCAAGGGCATGGGGTGAGGTATCATCAGTATGATACTGTTGGGGTCTGGATGGGTGTCAAGAAGCTCAAACTCAACCCTGACAAGACAGAGTGGCTGTGGCTTTTGCCTCCCAAGGACAATTCCATATGTCCGTCCATTACCCTGGAGGAGAATTATTGCCCCCCTCGGAGAGGGTCCGCAACTTGGGCATCCTCCTCGATCCACAGATAACATTGGAACATCATCTTTCGACTGTGGCGGGGAAGGCGTTTGCACAGGTTCGCCTAGTGCACCAGTTGCGGCCCTATTTGGACATGGAGTCACTGCTCACAGTCATTCATGCCCTCATCACCTTGAGGTTCGACTACTGCAACGCTCTCTACATGGGCTACCTTTGAAAAGTGTTGGGAAACTTCAGATCATGCAGAATGCGGCTGCGAGAGCTATCGTGGGGTTATCTAGATTCGCCCACGTCTCTCCAACACTCCGTGGCTTCACTGGCAGCTGATCAGTTTCCGGTCGCAATTCAAAGGGTTGGTAATGACCTTTAAAGCCCTACATGGCATCGGACCAGAATACCTCCGGAACCGTCTTCTGCCGCATGAATCCCAGCGGCTGATAAAGTCCCACAGATTTGCCTTCTCCGGGTCCTGTCGACTAAACAATGTCGTCTGGCAGCCCCCAGGGGAAGAGCCTTCTCTGTGGTGGCCCCAGACCTCTGGAATTAACTTCCCCCAGAGATTAGAACTGCCCCCACTCCTTGTCTTTCGCAAATTACTTAAGAGCCACCGGTATTGTCAGGCATGGGGGAATTGAGACATCTCCCACAGGCTTATATAGTTTTATATATGGTATGCTTGTGTTGTATGGTTTTTAAATGATGGGTTTTTAGATGCTTTTTAATATTAGATTTGTTTACATTGTCACATTGTTATTATTATTGTTGTGAGCCACCCCGAGTCTCCGGAGTGGGGCGGCATACAAATCTAATAAATTATAATTATTATTAACCTCTCTTCATATGTTTTAGTTTCCAGTCGCCTTATCATCTTGGTTGCTCTCTTCTGCACTTTCTCTAGAATTTCAATGTCTTTTTTGTAGTGTGCTATCAAAACTGGATGCAGTACTCTAAGTGTGGTCTAACTAAGGCTTTATAGCGTGGTATTAGTACTTTCTTTAGTCCTAGATTGTATCCCTCTGTTAATGCAACTCAGGATTGTATTGGCCTTTTTGGCTGCCACTGCACATTACTGACTCATATTTAGCTGGTTGTCCACCAAGACTCCAAGATCCCTCTTGTAGTCACTGTTTTTGAGTGTGGTTTCATCCACTTTATATATATGTCTTTGGTTTCTCTTATAGGATTTTACTTTACTCTGTATTGATTTTCATTTTATTTGTTCGGTCCCAGTGTACAAGTCTGTCAAGATCCATTTGGATCCTGAGCCTGTCCTCTGTGGTATTGGCTACTCCTGCCAGCTTGGTGTCATATGCAAATTTGATTAGTTCCCCTTCTATTCCCCCATCTAGAATAGAATAGAATAGAATTTTATTGGCCAAGTGTGATTGGACACCAAAGGAATTTGTCTTGGTGCATATTCTCTCAGCGTACATAAAAGAAAAAGATACATTTGTCAAGAATCATGTGGTACAACACTTAATGATTGTCATAGGGGCAATGAAGAAACAATCAATATTAATAAAAATCTTAGGATACAAGCTACATACAGTCCTAAGTGGGAGGAAAAGGATGATAGGAATGATGAGAAAAACTAGTAGAATAGAAGTGCAGATTTAGTAAAAAGTCTGACAGTGTTGAGGGAATTATTTGTTTAGTAGAGTGATGGCGTTCGGGAAAAAACTGTTCTTGTGTCTAGTTGTCTTGGTATGCAGTGCTCTGTAGCGACGTTTTGAGGGTAGGAGTTGAAACAGTTTATGTCCAGGATGCGACATAAATATTTTCCCTGCCCTCTTTTTGACTTGTGCAGTATACAGGTCCTCAATAGAAGGTAGGTTGGCAGCAATTGTTTTTTCTGCAGTTCTGATTATCCTCTGAAGTCTGTGTCAGTCCTGTTAGGTTGCAGCACCAAACCAGACAGTTATAGAGGTGCAGATAACAGACTCAATTATTCTTCTGTAGAACTGTATCACAGCTCCTTGGGCAGTTTGAGCTTCCTGAGCTGGCACTTAAGGAACATTCTTTGTTGTGCTTTTTTTATTATGTTTTTGATGTTAGGTGACCATTTTAGGTCTTGAGATATGATAGAACCTAGAAATTTGAAAGTCTCTACTGTTGATATTGTGTTGTCTAGTATTGTGAGAGGTGGAAGGGTTTCTCCTAAAGTCGACCACATTTCTACGGGTTTGAGTGTGTTCAGTTCTAGATTGTTCTGGTCACACCACAAGGATAGTTGTTCAACTTCCCATCTGTATGCGGATTCATCATTGTCTCGAATGAGTCCAATCACTGTTGTATCATCTACAAACTTCAGTAACAGATGGATCATTTGAGATGCAGTCATGATGGTATTTAATGCTGAACTGAAGTGTACAAAGAGGACCCTAGCATAGGTCATTGGAGATTCAAGATGTTGAAGGATGTAGTGTAGAGCCATATTGACAGCATCATCTGTTGATCTATTTGCTCAATATGCAAATTGCAGGGGGTCTAATAGTGGATCCGTGATGGTTTTCAAGTGGAACATCACTAGCCTTTCAAAGGTTTTCATAACTACAGATGTTAGAGCAACTGGTCTGTAGTCATTCAGTTTCTTGATGGAAGGCTTCTTCGGCACTGGGATGATAGTTGAGCGTTTGAAGCAGGAAGGAACATAGCACAACTCTAGTGATTTGTTGAAGATTTGGGTGAAGATGGGGGCCAATTGGTCAGCACAGACCTTTAAGCAAGAAGGAGTTATCTTGTCTGGGCCTGGTGCTTTTCCAGGCTTCTGTCTGTGAAATAGATCTTTCGCTTCCTTTTCTGTGATCACTAGGGGTTGTAAACCCAATGGGATGGATTCAGTTGTAGAAGATTTAGTTGTTGCTGGTATGTCTGGGATGGAGGTTGTGCAGATAAGTGGTTGTGGTTTCTTTTAAAACCTGCAGTAAAACACATTCAGGTCATCTGCCAATGGCTGATCTCCTTCAGCTTGGGAAGGTGGTTTGCTATAACCGGAGATGTTTTTGGGAGTTTTCCACATGTTTGCTGGTTCATTTGTTGAGAATTGATTATTTAGCTTTTCAAAGTAGTTCCTTTTTGCTGCTCTGATCTCCCTTGTTAATATATTTCTGGCCTGATTGTACAGAATTCTATCACCTTTTCTGTAGGCTTCCTCTTTGGAATGACCTAACTGCTTGTATCATTTCATCACTATTGGAAAGAATTCAATCTAGTGTAGCCCTCTGCTTTCCTCCTCTACCTTTTGGATGACAAAATTGTCTGCTAGATTTGTCAGGAACCTGTTTCACCTCCCAGTTGTTGGAGAGTTTGTCTACCAGTTAATGTCAGGTAGTTAAAAACCCAGTCACTATTGTTGTGTACTTACTGCACACCTTATTTAACTGATTAGCAAAAAAAATAATCTATTTCCTCTATTTGGTTGGGTGGTCTGTAGTATGTATTCATGGCATTGTCATTCCTTTTTCATTTGATATTAATTAAAATGCATTCAAGATTTTCATACTTGGGGTTTTTTGCATTTCTGTAGAAAAGCAGTTATTTCTTTCATATAATGTAATTCCACCTCTTCTTTTGTTAAGATCATTTCTTTTGAACAATTTAAATCTTTCTAGTAGTACATTCTAGTCATGGGTTTCATCCCACCTAGTTTCAGTAAATTCAACAATGCCCTATCATGTACTAGGATTTCAAGCTTGTCATGCTTGTTCCTCATATTTTGAACATTAGTGTATAGCCATTTGAGTCCTTTGTGACTCACCTTATGTTTGTTTCCTATGTCTCCTCTTTTGTATCTGAGTTCCTCTTCTTTTTCACCATTTGTTGATTTTCTTGAAATTTATGCTTGAGATTAGGTCCTAAAAATTGGTCTCCTTCCCTCTCCAGTTTTAGTTTAAAGTCCTTCAGATAAGATGATCCAGTTCCAAAAAATGTCTTCTTGTTCCCTGCTATAAGCTCTTCGTGTAGTATTGTAGACCCTCGTATAGGAATCCAAAGTTCTCTTGACTGCCCCATCTTTTAAGAAAGTAGTTTTACTTCAAAAAATTCTCCATCCCCTCACAGGATTTTTACTTCTATTGGAAATACAGATGAAAACACTACTTGTGCTCCCATTTCTTTGCCTTTCATTTTTAGTTGCTCATAATTTCTTGATATTGTTCTCAGGTTCTTTGTTGTATCATTCATCTCCACATGAAAGAGGAGAAGGGGATAATGATGTGTTACAGGAAAACCATATACAGGGAATGAACTCAGTCTCTTTAATGATCCTTTCCAAATCTTTATGATCCAGACCTGTTGAAGAATTGGGAGCGACAGGAGTTTCTACAAGCAGTATGGAAATGATGAACTTGAAATTCTTACAAAGCTAAATGGAGTGGCTTTGCTAGTTTTGTCCAGAATCAATTATTTTGGCCTCCTGTTCTTTTTTATACAATTTTTAAACTTTTGATTACTCTGTTGCAGGAATTAATGTTCATAACATTCAAATTTAGCAGTTTCTATAGGTTAAATTATGTTCCAAGAAAACTTTGTTTAACCCTATCCTATATCCTCCAATTTCCATCTTTTTTAAAACTATTTTCCTGAGATATAGTTTTCCATATTATTTTTATTGTCATATTTGTAATATGTGACTAATTTGGGGAAAACATCTAGCAATTTTTAGGTGTAAATTAGGTGGTAGGCAGAGCTTCTTCAATTATTTTATTTATTTATTTATTATTTGGATTTGTATGCCGCCCCTCTCCGAAGACTCGGGGCGGCTCACAACAAGTGAAAACAAATCATAAATAATCCAATTAATTAAAATATTTAAAGATTTAAAAAACCCCATATACTAACAGACACACACACAAGCATACCATGTATAAATTAAACGTGCCCAGGGGGAGATGTTTAATTTCCCCATGCCTGACGGCAAAGGTGGGTTTTGAGGAGTTTACGGAAGGCAGGAAGAGTAGGGGCAGTTCTGATCTCCAGGGGGAGTTGGTTCCAGAGAGCCGGTGCCACCACAGAGAAGGTTCTTCTCCTGGGGCCCGCCAACCGACATTGTTTAGTTGACGGGACCTGGAGAAGGCCCACTCTGTGGGACCTAATCGGTCGCTGGGATTCGTGCGGCAGGAGGCGGTCTCGGAGATATTCTGGTCCGATGCCATGAAGGGCTTTAAAGGTCATAATCAACACTTTGAATTGTGACCAGAAACTGATCGGCAGCCAATGCAGACTGCGGAGTGATGGTGAAACATGGGCATACCTGGGTACGCCCATGACTGCTCTCGCAGCTGCATTCTGCACGATCTGAAGTTTCCGAACACTTTTCAAAGGTAGCCCCATGTAGAGAGCATTACAGTAGTCGAACCTCGAGGTGATGAGGGCATGAGTGACTGTGAGCAATGAGTCCCGGTCCAGATAGGGCCGCAACTGGTGCACCAGGCGAACCTGGGCAAACGCCCCCCTTGCCACAGCTGAGAGATGGTTTTCTAATGTGAGCTGTGGATCGAGGAGGATGCCCAAGTTACGGACCCCCCCAGGGTAATGGACGGACAGATGGAATTGTCCTTGGGAGGCAAAACCCACAGCCACTCCGTCTTATCCAGGTTGAGCTTGAGTCTGTTGACACCCATCCAGGCCCCAACAGCCTCCAGGCACCGGCACATCACTTCCACCGCTTCGTTGACTGGGCATGGGGTGGAGATGTAAAGCTGGGTATCATCGGCATATTGATGATACCTCACCCCATGTCCTTGGATGATCTCACCCAGCGGTTTCATGTAGATGTTAAATAGCAAGGGGGAGAGGACCGACCCCTGAGGCACCCCACAAGGGAGAGACCTCGGAGCCGACCTCTGACCCCCCACTAACACCGACTGCGACCAGCCAGAGAGGTAGGAGGAGAATCACTGAAGAACAGTGCCTCCCACCCCCAACCCCTCCAACCGGTGCAGAAGGATACCATGGTCGATGGTATCGAAAGCCGCTGAGAGATCGAGGAGCACCAGGACAGAGGATAAACCCCTGTCCCGGGCCCGCCAGAGATCATCCATCAACGCAACCAAAGCGGTTTCCATGCTGTAACCGGGCCTGAAACCCGACTGCTGGGGACCTAGATAATCGGCTTCTTCCAAGGACCGCTGGAGCTGGAGTGCCACCACCTTCTCGACAACCTTCCCCATAAAGGGAAGGTTGGAGACTGGACGATAGTTGTTAAGTACGGCTGGGTCCAGGGAAGGCTTCTTGAGGAGGGGGCGCATGAGCGCTCCTTTATAGAGTGTTGGAAAAACTCCCTTCCCCAAGGAAGCGTTGGTAATCTCCTGGGCCCAGCTCCGTGTCACCTCCCTGCTGGCCGAGACCAACCAGGAGGGACACGGATCCAGTAGACAGGTGGTGGAACTCACAGCTCCAATGGCCTTGTCCACTTCATCAGGTGTCACCAGATCAAACTCTTCCCAGACAGGTGGACAAGTACGTGCTCCAGTCACCTCGACTGACTCGTTGTCAGTCGACTCTGTATTACAATTGGAGTCGAGATCGGCCCGGATCTGAGCGACTTTATCAGCGAAAAACGTGTTAAAATCCTCGGCACTGCTCTGCAAGGGCTCCCCAGCTCCCCCCTGGTTAAGAAGGGAGCGGGTCACCCTAAACAGAGCGGCCGGGCGGGATTCCGCTGATGCAATCAAGGCGGCATGGTACGCGCATCTTGCCGCCTTGAGCGCCACTTTGTAAGTCTTAATAAAAGCTCTTACAAGTGTTCGATCAGATTCAGACCTACTCTTCCTCCATCGCTTCTCTAGACGTCTCTTTTGGCGTTTCAACTCCCGGAGCTCCTTGTTGAACCATGGAGCTCTATGGGGTCTAGCGCCATGGAGAGGTCGCAAAGGCGCAATCCGGTCAAGATCCTCCACTGCAGCCTTGTTCCAGGCCTCCGCAAGAGACTCCTAACTTAAGTGTTATTTCTTTAAAAACAATTTTTAATCACATTCCAAAATAATCCTCACATGCTAACCTAAGTGTTCTAAATGCCTAGGGGTTTTTTAAGGTAGGGTAGCTGCAGGAATATTCTTGCATATTCAAAAAACTCCTCTAGAGCATTACATAATTCACATAAATGGAGATTTTCTAGTTGAGCAATGCAGCTAAATCCCAGAATAGCTCAAGACTATTGGTAATTCCAGATATCTTTCCTTTGCAAATAAAATCAGGACAACCAATGTCACATAATAATGAAATAATTTTTTTAATTTTCATTTTTGTCTGTGCATTTAATTTGCATATTTCCTGCGTTGTGATAAAAGTTGCAGGCAAAGGAAATTGGCTGGGGACATAATGTTTGATTACCATTCAAGTGATCTCTGTGAATAAAAGAAATGTGTTACAGGAAATATAGAATAGAAATTATTTTAAAAACTGAATGAAGGTATGATTAGAAACAAAGATTTGTTATCGGGAGGCTATTGTTTTAACTTTCCTTTAAACCAGAGTTGCCTTTTTTCTGCATTGTTTTTGTATTAGAATAGTAAGCAGTGTTTTTTCCCCTTGACTGACTCACCAAGAGCGATTTGTTTTTCATTTTCCATCCACTCTCTAAACTGGAACAGAGGAATATGAAACTGAAAAGTGTCCTCAACTCGTAAAGTATCCTCAAATGGTAAAAGAACACCTGTCTACCTTAGACAAATTCAAATCACCAGGACCAGATAGATTACACCCCAAGGTTCTGAAGGAACTGGCAGATGAGATCTCAGAACCACTGAACTATATCTTTCAAAGATCCTGGAGCACCGGGGAACTGCAGAGGACTGGAAAAGAGCTGATGTAGTTCCCATCTTCAAGAAAGGGGGGGGATCAGATCCAGGAAACTGCAGACATATCAGCCTGACCTCAATACCAGGGAAGATTTTGGAAAAGATAATCAAGCAACAAATAAACAAACACCTAGAAACAAACAAAGTAATAACCAAAAGCCAACATGGGTTTGTCAAAAACAGATTATTCCAGACTAATCTCAGCATTCTTTGACAAAGTGACAAAATTAGTGGACCAGGGGAATGTTGTTTATTTTATTTTATTTATTTATTTTGTCCAATACACAATATATATTGAAGAGAATAGACATGAAGAATTATATATAAAGAGAAGATATAAAAATAGAGGAGAAGATATATGAAGGAAGAAAAGATATATGAGATATGAGATAAGGAGAGACAATTGGACAGGGGACGAAAGACAGGCTAGTGCACTTATGTACACCACTTACTGACTTTTTAGGATCTGGAGAAGTCAATGGTGGATAGTCTAATGGAGAAATGTTGCGGGTTAGGGGTTGACACTACTGAGTCCGGTAATGAGTTCCACGCTTCGACAACTCGATTGCTAAAGTCATATTTTTTACAGTCAAGCTTGGAGCGATTAATATTAAGTTTGAATTTGTTGCGTGCTCTTGTGTTGTTGTGGTTGAAGCTGAAGTAGTCTTTGACAGACAGGACGTTGCAGCATATGATTTTGTGGGCAATACTTAGATTGTGTTTTAGATGTTGTAGTTCTAAGCTTTCTAGACCTAGGATTGATAGTCGTAGGGCATTCTGTTTCGAGTGGAGGAGTGAAGGGCTCTTCTTTGGACATTTTCTAGGGTGTTGATGTCCGAGATGTGGTATGGGTTCCAGACAGATGAACTGTATTCAAGGATGGGTCTGGCAAACGTTTTGTAGGCTCTGGTGAGTAGTGTGAGATTGCCGGAGCAGAAGCTGCGTAGGATCAGGTTAAAAACTCTAGAAGCCTTTTTGGCGATATTGTTGCAGTGGGCTTTAGCACTTAGGTCATTTGATATTAGTATTCCAAGGTCTTTTACTGAGTGGGGGTTGACTGTGAAATTTTGTTTATTCAGTTTATATATGAGGTTTGGATTATTTTTGCCGATGTGGAGGGTAGAGCATTTGTTGGTTGATATTTGAAGTTGCCAGGTGTTAGACCAATCTGAGACAAAGTCGAGGTCTTTTTGGAGAGTAGATGTGCTGTCCGTGGTGTTGAATAGTTTTACATCGTCGGCAAAAAGAACACAGTTGCTTGTGATATGATCACAAAGGTCGTTGATGAGGAGAATGAAAAGAGTAGGACGCTGCCCTGGGGAATGCCACTTTTGACAGGGACGGGGGTGGAAATGGTGCTTCCAATTTTGACAACTTGTTGCCTATTTGTCAGGAATGCAGTAATCCAGCTAAGGAGGAATCCTGAGATGACATAGGATTTGAGTTTTAGGAGTAATTTGTTGTGAACCACTGAGTCGAAGGCTTTGCGATAATCAATATAAATTGTATCAATCGATTTTCCTTGATCTAGGTGGGTAGTCCATATGTTTATGCAGTGAAGTAGTTGTAGGTTGCAGGATAATTTCTTTCTGAATCCAAATTGTTTGTTAGAGAGTAGGTTATTAGATTCTAAGTAAAGGGTGATTGATTGATTTATAATTGATTCCATGATTTTACAAGGGACGCAGCATAGTGATACTGGTCTGTAGTTTTCAACGAGTGAAGGGTCTCCTTTCTTGAAGATGGGGATGACTACTGCTTTTGACCACAGCTTGGGGAGTGTGCTGGTCCTGAAGGATTTTTGGAAGATAATCTTAGAGTTTCGGCTATAGCAGAAGAAAGCTTTTTTATGAAATATGCACAAAGACCATCTGGTCCAACTGATAGGGAAGGTTTGAGGTCATGGATTGCTTTTTCAACGTGGTCTATAGTGAAGTTGATTTGGGTTAGGTTGTTGAGAGAGTTTGAGGTAAGATTTGCAAAAATGGGGGATGAGCCATTACTGTTAACAAAGACAGAGCCAAAGAAAGAGTTGAAGAGGTTAGCTTTGGATGGATCATTGTGGTATTCTTTGTTGTTGGGTCCTACGAGAGGTGGAATAGGTCTAGAGTCATTGAGTTTGTTGTTGACGAAGTTGTAGAAGGCATAGTTAGATGTGGTGCGAAGGAGGTTTTCCTCTTGTTTGCTGTGATAGTTGAGACATTCTGCTTTTATTTGTTGGCATATGCTTTTGTAGCGGCTTTTGAAGTTGGTTACTTGGCCTTTTTTGCTTTTACACCAGAGAGATCTTTTTTTGGTTTGTAATTTCTTTATCGAAACAGGTAAGTTATTTTTTCGTTTACCTCTGGATGAAGTGAGTGGTACATGTAGTCCGCTAAGTCTTTTAATTTGGAGTAAGAACGTGTTGTAGAGATCATCAGTGGTGGTGCAATTAAAGAGTTGACCATAACCTACTACTAAATAAAGTAGAAAAATGTGGGATGGACAGCAACATCACCAGATGGATTCAAAACTGGCTAACCAACCACACTCAACACATATTGCTCAATGGAACTACATCTACATGGAGGGATGGATGCAGTGGAGTACCCCAAGGCTCTGTTTTAGGCCCAGTACTCTTAAACATCTTCATCAACGACTTGGATGAGATGATAGATGACACCAAACTGGCAGGAATAGCCAACATTCCAGAAGATAGGTGCAAAATACAGAAGGCTCTTGACAAACTTGAACAATAGGTGCTATGTAACAAAATGAAATTCAAAGGTGAAAAAAGTAAAGTTCTACATTTAGGCAAGGAAAAAAAACCACACAGGTACAATATATGTGGTACATTGCTCAACAGTAGCAACTTTGAGAGGGATCTAGGAGTCCTAGTAGACAACCCTTTAAATATGAGTCAGCAGTGTGCATCAGCTGCCAAAAAAGCCAACACAGGTCTAGGCTGCATTAATAGAGGTATAGAATCAAGATCATGTGAAGTGTTAATACACTTTATAAGGCCTTGTTAAGGCCACACTCGGAATACTGCATTCAGTTTGGTCGCCATGATGCAAAAAGGATGTTGAGACTCTAGAAAAAGTACAGAGAAAAGTGACAAAAATGATTAGGGGACTAGAGGCTAAAACATATGAAGAATGGTTGCAAGAACTGGACATGGCTAGTTTAATGAAAAGAAGGAACAGGAGTGACATGATAGCAGTGTTCCAATATCTCAGGGGTTGCCACAAAAAGAAGGATTCAACCTATTCTCCAAAGCACCTGAGGGTAGAACAAGAAGCAATGGGTGGAAGTTGAGCAAAGAGAGAAGCAACTTAGAAGTAAGGACAAACTTCCTGACAGAACAATTAATCAATGGAACAGCTTGCTTCCAGAAGTTGTGAATAGCCCAACACTGGAAGTTTTTAACCCTGCTATTCTGTTCGAAAAAAGTTCCTAATGTTATGTTCCCGGGTCACCCTGACCCGGACCGAAAACTCTTCATTTGCAGTGCTTATGTTTGGTCTTTTTGAAAGCTTTTTTCACCTGGAAACATGTTTGAACATTTCTGCACACAATGGAATGAAAATTGAACTGAAAAAATTAATCCTTATTGGTTTATTTTGCACATAAATGTGCCTCCCCCCCCGTTTTTGTGAAAGTTTTTTCAATTTATGGATAGTTTTGCTTGCAAAATCCATTCTATTTTACTAAAGTTGGTGTGGGATTGGTAGCTTGAACATTTCTGCACACAATGATATGAAAATTGAACTGAGAAAATTAATCCTTATTGGTTTATTTTGCACATAAATGTGCCTCCCCCCCCGTTTCTGTGACATAGTCTTCACTTTATGGATAGTTTTGCTAGCAGAATACATTCAATTTTGCTAAAGTTGGTGTGGGATTTGTAGCTTGAACATTTCTGAACATAATGATATGAAAATTGAAGTGGAAAAATTGATGCATATTGGTTTATTTTGCATATAAAGTTATTTCAATTTATATAAAATTTATGCTGTTAATTTCTGCTGTTAATTTCAAATTTACATACTTTTTTTTAGTAATCTGGCTACAAATATGTATGAACAGTGACAATAATGGCACACAGCAAGGCCGGGGGGGGTGTCCCTTTTGTGGCAAAAATAAACCAATAAGAACCATTTTTTCAGTTCATTTATATTTTTCTTATATTCAGAAATGTTCAATTTAGTATATCAAACCTTTTGGGGGAAAATTCCTTAGGGATTTGTAGCCTTAAAAAATAGAAATTGACACGAAATTCAGAAAGGATGGGGGGAGGGGCTTTTTGATCAAAATAAAAATATAAGTCTCAATTTTTCCAGTTCAATTTTCATATCATTATGTTCATAAATGTTCAAACTAGTTTTCCAGTTGAAAAAGTTTTCAAAAATACCAAATTCAAGTACCTAAAAAAAATCATTTTGGTCCGGGTCTATATGACCCGAACAGACTAAACGTGACTTTTTTTTTGCCCAGGAAAAAATTTTTTTCCCCACCCCCACAAATATTTTTTTGATGATCAGCATTGTTAAATTGAGTAAATGAATGCCTAAGATATTAAAAATATTTTGGATTTGAAGCCTGCGTAAATATAAAGTGAAAATGGTTGCAAGCAGCCGAGGGGGGGAGGGAGGCCTTATTTCTGATGTTAAAAAACCAGTAAGAATCATTTTTTTCAGTTCCTTTATATTTTTCTTATATTCAGAAATGTTCAAGGTACCATTCCCACACCAACTCCAGTAAAATAGACTGCATTTTGCAAGCAAAACTATCCATAAATTGAAAAAACTTTCACAAAAACGGGGGGGAGGCACATTTATGGGCAAAATAAACCAATAAGGATTAATTTTTTCAGTTCAATTTTCATTCCATTGTGTGAAGAAATGTTCAGACTACTTTCCAAGTGAAAAAAGCTTTCAAAAAGACCAAACATAAGCACTGCAAATGAAGAGTTTTCGGTCCGGGTCAGGGTGACCCGGGAACATAACATTAGGGAGGTTTTTTTTTTCAGCAAGAAAGAAACCTCCCACCCCCCCAAAAAAATTCTCATAGAGAGAACCCCTGAAATGATGAAAAGTCATGAAATTTCAAGTTTCAGATATGCAGGGAAAATTTTTTACAGGGTCTCAAACCTTGATTTCGGGTCTCACAGACCCGAACAGAACAGCAGGGTTTTAAGAAGACTTTGGACAACCATCTGCCTGAAATATTGTAGGGTTTCCTGCCTAAGCAGGGGGTTGGACTAAAAGACCTCCAAGGTCCCTTCCAACTGTGTTGTTGTTGTTATTGTTATTATTATTATTATTATTGTTATTGTTGTTGTTATCATCATCATCATCATCATCATCTAGGTCCTGCAGCTCCTGATCCGCCCTCCAGGGGTGCTCTAAATGTTTTGTCAATCTCCTCACTCAGTCACCAGATATGTGACTCTCTGGAATAGAAGAATTGAGGGATACAGCGTTACACATTCCAAAGGCAGCTTGCCTCTTGCACATTACCCTCACAAAGTGTTGTGAAAGCTATTTTGGGACACTAATTCTATGAATTTTGGATGCAATCCACACTAGCCACAATTGCTTGGCTATGGCTTTCCTAGTCTGAGACCTCTAGATGCATTGAATTGCATTAACCACATTGGCTGCAGGAAGTGTAGCATACTTTTTCCAGTCTGTAAAAGAATCTAAGAATCTGCTGCCACGTTTAAAATATGTTTGGTAATTGACAGTAATTAAATAAATAAATGCAGTGGGTAACTGGGAAATTAACAAAATCATTGAATTGCAGAGAAAAACATTTGTTTTGATCTAATTTTCCTTCATAATCTTGATTCAAGTACCAAAAGTACTATTACGCAAAAATAACAGTTAAGAGCATAATTCGTTTTAGATTAAACACTATATTGTACCCAGTAAAATGCTTTCACTAGGATAATTTAATATTGCTTAAATATTATTCATCTATATCATTGGAAGTAAATTTTTTGGCTAAATTGCTTCCTAAACTCCTCAATATAAATAGTGGAATTTATGATAGATCAAACCATGTGAATAAAGATTGACTATATCAGATTAGGACTTGGTGCCTATTAGTCTTTCATTTACATTAAGAATTAAATGCACTATGCTGCCAAAGACATCTGGAGATGGAATCTCAGTACTACTTTTCTTACCATATATAAAATCTGTTTTATACACACTACATCAGATTTTATATATCTATATTTACTGGGTGATCAGTATCAGTATCACTCTCCATCAGACCTTCAGCTGAAATGGTTGGAGTTCTCTCGCCACCCTTGGGAGATGGATGAACCCAACAACTTCCACTCCCTCCAGAGCCATTGCCTGAGTTCTTTGAGCCAGTTTTGCTAGCTTTTTTGTGGGTCCCAAGAGTGTCTCCTGGGCTGGGTGTGTAGCTTGACATTCAGCACCTCAGTATCTCTCTTTTCTGCATTTGAAACAGCCAGTGGAATGTCAGGTCTGATCATGGGCCTGTGGTTTCAGGGCTTTTTTCTTTTTCAGGAGGGATCTCTGCTACCTATGGCTGGGATGGTGTCATCAACAAATCAAGTCAATCTTAATCTCTTTGGTCAAAATATGCCAGCCATGGAGGGGGAAGGATGGAGATGCAAGTATTATAGACATTATAATTCATCCCATCCTGGAAATACTCGATCAGAATATCTTGCAGCCAGCCAGTCAGCCAGTCAGATTGGGGAATTCTTCATTGTGGCCCTGGCTTATGGTCTTAATCCTGATTCTTACTTTGTGGTCAGCCAAAGGATCTACAAAATGCTTTCAGAGTGAATGAAACAGTCAAAGTTGCACAGCTCTGGGACATCATCATTGTGGAAGGTGACCATCCACTCAGCTGTGGACCTCCAATGGCCCCTTCACCTCTTTGGTGGCTATTTCTGGACCATATTCCTGCATGAAGCTCCAGAAAGTGGCTTAGTGTCTCTGCTGTACTTCACTCTGAGGGCTGGTGGCCAGGGTCAACAACCTCTCTTTCTTGGTGGTACAGCACCAGACTTGCTCTGGTTAGGTGGTTAACTGTGTCATCTGACCAAGACTTTGTGTGCCTTGAGGTGCCAAAGGTGTCCTTCTCAGATATTAAATCACATGCTCCAGCATCTTGTCTTCCCAATCTGCCCTGCCCTGGATTGCCTCTTCCTCGATCTCCATGCGTGCCTTTTTCTGGTGGCTTCCAAGGATGAACGTTATCCCAGATGGCTTTTCTTCCCAGTTTTCTTTCTTTCTGACCCCCAGAAACCATCTGTGTTGCCACAAGCTTCCACCTTGCCCAGCCATTCTTGGAGGTCTATACTACCTTGGGGTCTCTAGGATGCTGCTTCCAGCCAGGCTTCAATCTCCTATTCACTCTTATGAGCTGACATACTTTGCACAGGCTGCCACAGTAGAGTCATTTCTCTGGGTGGGCTGTTATTGCAGTTTTGGCCTAATATCAGACCTGCCTCAGTCAGGTTTCTTAGGAAAAAAAGACCTTCGACTTCATTTGGGTGAAGTGATAAGTTCTTTTACTAAAGGCTGCTGGCTGCAGTAAATTAAATTACTAAATTAGAACTAATTTTTCCATGTGAAAAGTTACAATTTTTCCTCTCATCCCAGCCCACCCCTTATGACCAATTTGTCTTGAGCCAATGAAGAGCCACATAGGTGTTTTGAGAATACTGAGATGTTTGGAGTAGTCCACATTCCAATTTCAGGGCATGTAGCCTTGAACGTAGTGCAAACTGGTTCCATGCTGCCATGTATAAAAATCCTGAAAGCAACTGTTAATTTGTTCTGCAAGTCTGCTGTAGGACCACTCTTACATTAAACCAATTTCTAAGAAAAAACAGAAAACCTATAAATCAAAAGTATCACAACATTTACAATGTTTAGAATTCAAAGTTACATACATCCCCACAACTTACAGTTTTTCTGCAGAGATCACTGCTCCTGCTACCCAGGGTTATCAAAAGTCCATATTTCTTAGTGCAGCAAACAAAATAAACTTTGGAAAGCAATGCAAAATGTATTTTGAACCCTGGCTCCTACACATGCAACAATTTGGGAGCAGGATGCAAGAGATGTGTTACAGCTGTCTTCCCAACCACACATGGATGATTAGTTTTCAATTTCAGCCAAAAGTAACTAGGTGCTGCAAACTACAGTACATGCTGTTGGCTGTTTGGTTTTGACTATTAAGGACAGAAGTAAAAACAACAAATTGGAAAACAGAAAATAAAACCTTCTTTCTTAAATTAGAAGGATTTATTTGGAAATGGTTTAGATCTTGTAGTTTTGATGATGGTTTCAGTCAAATAGCCACTTGGAAATAAGTTTGGAAATTTTATAATTAATGCATTAATTTGTCTAGTTTTGGTGCAGGATGTTTTCACTGTACAATCTTATATTATCCCAAATTCAATATTCTCTATTTAGTTGTCTTTGGATGCTAAATATAGGAGGGTATTAAAGTATAGTTTATGTCAATCGTGTTTATCAATTGTTCCCACCAGTGGTTGGTGTTTTTTTTTATAAATAGCCAAATACCTGCCATTTACAGTTTCTATTGCATAGATTGTAAATAGTGTTATCTTTCTCTAAGATTAGGAAGTACTTAACAGTATAATCAGGTCTTTCTATAGTGTTTAATTAGCCATTATAAAAGGCTTCTGCACAAAGAACAGGATTCTCACAGCAGGGTGTTCTTCTGTTAAGATGCTAATTAAGTAATTAATTGGCACAGAAAAACATCAATCTGTGAAAGTGAAGCATTTAAATTCTAGTTTTGTAAAATTATTTCATAAAAATTTGTGCTATGGAATGTTTTATCCAACACAATACAGGATACCAATATTTGTTCTACAAAAACTTAAAACAACTGTTATGAGAACTTTTAAGAGAAAAGATAGTGTTATCAGAAACACAAACCGACCAAAAATATCATTCACTTTTGTTTTACCAGAAGGAAGGGATTTTGGTGCAAAACATGCTCTGATTGCTTCACAGTTCTTTATCCACAATTTTTTTTCAAATCAATTTTTATTTTTAATCCCCCCCAAACATACATATTTTATGAACAAAGCATTGTCCAGATCAATCTTACATAATATAATTTTACAATATACATAATCCACAATCTTACAATATACATAATCCATTTTACATAATCTCTCTATTTCAATTTCAGCCATAGTTTTTCTTTACATATTTCTTTATATAACTTTTTTCTTCTTGATACATAAAACAACATTACTAATCACCATAGATGATTAATCTCTTACAATAACATCAATTTACTATCTTATTTCATCATTACTACGTATATTTCCCAAATTGTCTATCCCACTGCATTCAACTTTATCTAATAATTTAATTAACTTAATTTAATTTGTCTTCAAAATTAAACCAAATTACTCTTTACATTCTATCTGCTGTTCTATTTTACTATTAACCATATACAGCATCAACTTCAAATCTTACATAAAACCTTTTAATTTGAATAAGTATTCATAATTAATATTTGACATTTCCCATCCCACTCTTTCTGCTGATATGTTTTGCTATAAACAATATACATCATCATATAACTTAGTTTAATTTAAATTGTCTATAAAATTAACCCAAATTACCTTTTCACATTCCGTCTGCTGTTCTATTTTGATATCAACAGTACATCATTCAAAATTGATAATATTAATACAATTTTCTTAAATTTACTAACATGAACCCTATTTTCCTTCCTCCTTTCCACTAATCTTCTCCTCTTTAACCATTTTCTTTTGGTCTCTCAGAAATTCCACTTCTTGTTAATTTTCTTCTTTTATCCCAGTCCCTTAACTTCTTCATTTTCATTTATTTTTATTTTTATGTACCTTATATCTTTTTTATTCCTGCCAGCCTAGTGTCATTTGCAAATTTGATGACTTCCCCTTCTATTCCCTCATCTAAGTCATTTATGAAATATATTGAAGGATAGTAGGTATAAAAGAAAACTTTGTGGTATCCCCAGGGCCGCCATCAGGAATTTTGGGGACCCATACAGCTTAAGTGTCTGCCCCCCCCCGCCATTTTAAAACTATTTTAAGTCGCCGAGCCACTCCATCCCCCGGGGATCATTTCCCGCTTCACGCCAAACGAAACGGTCCCATAGGCCAGTGTTTCCCAACCTTGGCAACTTGAAGACATCTGGAATTCAACTCCCAGAATTCCCCAGCCAGCAAACGCTGGCTGGGGAATTCTGGGAGTTGAAGTCCAGATATCTTCAAGTTGTCAAGGTTGGGAAGCACTGCCATAGACTATTTCAGGAACTGGGTTAAGCCGATTGTGTGGACTCATCCAGGAGAAAGAAAGAAGCGGGAGTGGCGAGGGAAAGAAAGAGCCTCCTGGCATTGGTCAGGCGGAGCATGGCTTATTTACGGCTCCTTGGCACTTCTTGGAAGAGGCCTTGTTGACAAAACCATGTGCTTTCTAGTGAGGGGAGAGGGGAGGGGGATCCCACACCTGGCAGCCACCGGCGAGGAGCTGGAAAGGATGAGGGGAGAGAAAAAGCCGGGTACCAACAGTCGGGCAGGTGTCTTGAGGGGGCACTCCCATCTGGAAGGAAGGGAAGAAAGGTGAGGGCGAGCTATGAAGGAAGGAAGGAAGGAAGGAAGGAAGAAGGAAGGAAGGAAGGAAGGAATGGTAAAAGGGGCGATCAAGAGAGGAATGGGTGAATGAATGGATGGAGGGTGGGAAGGAAGGAAGGAAAGAGGGAAGGGACAGGAACAGAGGAAGGGTGCAAAGGAAGCAAGGAAAGGTGTGAAAGGGGAGAGTAAGAGAGGAAGGAGTGAAAGAAGGGAGTGAGGGAGGAAAGAAGGGAGGAAGGAGAAGGAAAGCAAGAAATGGAGGGAGGGAAGGAAGGAAGGAAAGAAAGAAAGGAGGAAGGAAGGAAAGAAAGAAGGAAGGGACAGGAACAGAGGAAGGAAGCAAGGAAACTTATGAAAGGGGAGAGTAAGAGAGGAAGGTCTGAAGGAAGGGAGGGAGGGAAGAAGGTAGGAAAGAGAAAGAAAAGAAGAAATAGAGGAAGGGAAGGTAAAAGAGAGAAAGAAAAAGAGCAAGAAAGAAAGCAAGAAAGAGAAAGAAAGAGAATGAAAGAGAAATAAAAAGACAGAGGGGGAATGAAAGAAATGGAAGGAGGGAAGGAAGGAGAGAAAGCAAGAGAAAGAAAGAAAGCAAGAGAAAGAAAAAAGAATGAAAGAGCAAGAGAGAAAGAGAGAAAGAGAGAGAGAAAGAAAAAGAAATGAAAGAAAGAAAGGAAAGAAAGAAAGAAAGAAGGAAAGAAGGAAAGAAAGAAAGAAAGAGAAAAGAAAGAAAGAGAATGAAAGAGAAATAAAAATAGAGAGGGGGAATGAAAGAAATGGAAGGAGGGAAGGAAGGAGAGAAAGCAAGAGAAAGAAAGAAAGCAAGAGAAAGAAAAAAGAATGAAAGAGCAAGAGAGAAAGAGAGAAAGAGAGAAAGAGAGAAAAAGAAATGAAAGAAAGAAGGAAGGAAAAAAAGAAAGAAAGAAGGAAAGAGAAATAAAAATAGAGAGGGGGAATGAAAGAAATGGAAGGAGGGAAGGAAGGAGAGAAAGAAAGAGAAAGAAAGAAAGAAAGAGAAAGAAAAAAGAATGAAAGACCAAGAGAGAAAGAGAGAAAGAACGAAAGAAAGGAAGAAAGAAAGAAAGAAAGAAAGAAAGAAAAAGGCAACTCCAAAGAAAGGCTCACTGAGCGGATGCATGAAAAGAGGGACCTGGATCTCCAAATGCCTCCCCCTCGCACTTACCTGCTCCCAGCGCCAGCAGCAGGAATGCAAGCAAATAAGCCGGCGCCCGCCCAAAAGAAGCTATTGGCTCCGGGCGGCGGGCAGTGTTCACAGCCCCCCCCTGAACCCATGGCCCAGCACCTCCGGAGGTCGAAAGGCGCGGCTCTCTTGCGTTCTCAATCCTCGGGGGGACACAAGACCGGCAGAGAAGCCGGCCGGGCTCAGTCCTCTCCCGGCTTCCTCAATTCCGCTTCCCCAGCAGCGCGGCTTGGCTTCCGGATGGCCCAGACACCCCCGCAGTGACTCCTCCTTCCGCGGCTGGCATTGGGGCTCCCTGCCTGTCTGCCGGCCTCCCTGCCTTCTTTCCTCGCGGGGGTGGGAAGAAGGTGCGGGGCTGCTGTCGGAGAAGCTCCGCAGAGGCAGAGTTCTCGCAATCGGGGTTGGGGAGTTTTTGGCAGGTGCGGGGCCCGGGCCCCCCCATTTTTCAATTTGGCCAGGGCCCGTGACGCCACTCCCAGTAATACCGGTCTATCGGTGGCCCTGGGTATCCCACTGCTGACTTCTCTCCATGTAGATGTAGTATCACTAAGAACTGCTTGTTGAGTATAGTTTGTCAGCTATCTGGGGGCGATGCTGCCTATCTTACATTTTTCTAGCCTACCAAGAAGTAGGTTGTAGCAATGTTCCCTCTAATTTTTTTTCGGGGTGGGCGGAAAAGTATAGTTTGTATGTATGTATAGTAAGTATGGAGCCGGGGTGGCGCAGCAGGTACAGTGCTGTACTGCAGGCCACTGAAGCTGACTGTAGATCTGAAGGTCAGCTGTTCAAATCTCATCACCGGCTCAAGGTTGACTCAGCCTTCCATCCTTCCGAGGTGGGTAAAATGAGGACCCAGATTGTGGGGGCAATATGCTGGCTCTGTTAAAAAGTGCTATTGCTAACATGTTGTAAGCCGCCCTGAGTCTTAAGGAGAAGGGCAGCATAAAAATTGAATAAATAAATAAATAAATAGTGTCTGAGCGGCAGTCCCCTTGGGACTGGGCGGCATAGAAGTATAAATAAATAAATAAATAAATAAATAAATAAATAAATAATCCCTTTTTTAATTAAAAGATATTAATAATAAAACAAAACAAAACTCTATTACTATTAAAACTAAAACAACCAGCAAATCCAAAAACATAATTATTAATAAAAACAGGTGAGGGCTGGGATTTTTTTTCTCTGTTATTATTTAAGTGCTTTTACCATATGCTTTAAATCAAGAGTCACTTTTCTCTCTGTTTCTCTCTCTTTCCTGTCATTCTCTGCCTCAAGCATTTTCTCATTTCTCTTTTTTTCTCCCCTTTATTCTATCATTTCTCTCTCTCTCTCTTCCTTCCACTCCTCTCTCTCTCTTGCTTTCTTCCTCTCACTCTCTCTCACTCTCTTTCTTCCTCTCTCCTCTCTCTTACTCTTTCTTTCTTGCTCTCTCTCTCACTCTCTTCCTTCCTATCTTCTCTCTCTCTCTCCCTTCCTTTCTTTCCTTCTCTCTTCCTTCCACTTTTTTCTCTTTCTCTCTCTCTTTTCCTTCCTTCCCCTCTTCCCCTCCCTCTCTTTCTCCCTCTCTCCCTTTATATTTATCTCTTCCTTCCTTCCTCTCCTCCTCCCTTTCTCTCTCCCTCTCGTTCACTTTTCTCTCCCTTCCCTCCCTCCTTCCTTCTTTCCTCTCCACTTCTCTTTCCCTCCCTCTTTTTCCCTTCTTTCTCTCCATGTCTCCAACAGGCAGCCGGCTTTGCTGACCGGCACCAGGCTTAAGCCAGCTGCCCAGGAAAGCCCTGTGCTGGCCAGGAAAGCCGGCTTTCCGGGAAAGCAGCACGCTTTTCAAATGCGCTGCTTTCCT
The DNA here is from genome assembly GCF_031021105.1 of Erythrolamprus reginae. Lineage (NCBI taxonomy): Eukaryota > Metazoa > Chordata > Lepidosauria > Squamata > Dipsadidae > Erythrolamprus > Erythrolamprus reginae. The sequence goes on from NC_091950.1 coordinate 217,870,927, forward strand.
GCAACTCTTTCCTGGGCAGGGGGGGAGGATGCCACTTTCCCCCCCCCCAGGAAAGAGGTGCAGGAAAGCAGCGTGTCTGAAAGGCGCGCTGCTTTCCTGGAAAGCCGGCTTTCCTGGCCAGCACAGGACTTTCCCGCCGCTCCCCCCCGAAAACACAACGGAGATCCAGGATGACAGGCAGGGTGAAGCGGGGTGGAGCAATGGGAGGCTCAAGCAGGCAGCCTCCACGCTTTTCTTTCAGTGGAGGTGGAGGAGAGGGGGCGGATTGGGCGGGTGGGAGGCAGCGCCGAGAGGCCAGGGGTGCAAGGGGGCTGGAGGCACGGTGGGGAGGCAGGGGCAGCTGCGGCTCCATTTCCTTCTACTGCTGGCACCCCCCCAACCCCCCTCGCGGGGTGGCAGGGGGATGGGGAGTGCGCGCCTGTGGAAAAGTGTGCGCAGAGGGGTATTTTGGGGGGCGCGCCTGCGCACACACGCAGCTTACGTGGAACAGTGGGTTGTAGTCTACTTTATCAAATGCCTTGCTGAAATCTAAATATATTTTGTCCATAACATTTCACTGGTCTACTAATTTAGTCAGTGTGAAATAATAAAATAAGATTGGTCTGGCATGGTCTGCTGGCTACTAATGTGCTGGCTACTAATTATAACTTTATTTGTTTCTAGATGACCACAGAGCTGTTTTTAAATTATTTTTTTCCAGTATATTCTCAGGTATTGATGTTAATTGGTCTGTAATTTCCTAGGTCTGTTTTCTTCCCCCTCCTTTTTTAAAGATTGGAACGGCATCAGCTCTTTTCCCACAAAAATCCGCAAAATAATTGAAAGCATTAGAAATTTTGAAAATTGTAAAAAAGTTTGCAGTCCCTATTTGTAATCCACATAAGAAGATGGAATGATAATTGCAGTTCAGTGTAATAAAAGCAATTCAGGCAATTTACAATCTAGATTCTAGATAATATTTTTTTCCCATCCGGTTTTAAAATTTTGCAATAGTTGGAAACAACTTTTAAAAATGTTCACTCAGTTGCCTCAGAATCATTCAATATATTTTTAAAAAATTGTATTCAATTCATTTATCATTATTTAATTGGTAAAGACTAGGATTCTTGTAAATCCTTATAAATATGCAGAGAGGGAAAAGAAAGGAAAAAGAATACCTTTGCAAAGGGAATGGCACTTCATTCATTGGAGAAAGAAAGAGGAAAATCATGCAATCAGCTCTGTATGTAATTAATGTTGTAATTATGTCTGTGTAAGTATGCTCTATTAATGGTAAAAAGAATTATGCAATCAATATTGAAAAAAAAGTTGTCTATACAACGAAAATTTTCTTAATGATAAAAAACTTTGTCAGTGCTGGTATTTTCTCAATATCATTAGAAAAACAAAGGATTAAAGGAACTGCAGTCTGATTAAGTAGAACTCACCAAAATCAATTTATTTGCATCCAAATAAATGTTTGAGTTCCAAGATTTCTCTTCTCTTTAAGTTGACTTTTCCTCCACCACCACCCCCGTTGCAATTCTGTGCATGTTTTTTTCGTTTTGTTTTGTTTTTAGGATTTTAATTAGATCATTCAGGAGACTCCACTTCTGCATGTCTGCTCTCTCCAGCAGTCTCTTCAAGTCTTTGTTTATGAACTGTATATAGTTCATATGCAAGTTAATATAAAGGAAGGGAGGAAGATAGGAGGATAACCATATGAGTTATGTACTCTACCTATGATTTCAATCTATACTATGAAAAAGTTCTTTCTTGATTATCTGCTAATTGGAAAACAATGTTCTAAGTACTTCTTGGTTGCCTATTATGGGCAAATGAATTATTTCTTCCTGAAAGGTAAGCAGCTGACACTTAAGTATAAGTCATATAAGACAGGCCGCAGAGTCGTAGAGTAAGTTATCTGGGCTATTAACAGGAGTTTGGCAGCAAGTTTTGCAAAGAGCAAGAGAAAAGTTCCTAATAAATGTTCTTTACCTGGACAATGCATGCATGCATGCATGCATACATGCATACATACACATATACATACATAAATATATGTGTGTATTACATGGGAAGACATATCTGCAGTTCTACCAACACAAGACATATGACAAGTTTGCTTTACTGTTGATGAAAATCTGGCATTTATTTACAACAATTGCAAATTTATAACGGTCACTGAAGTAAGAGAACCAGCTATTGGCTATTCTTGGATCAGAGAAAAGTGATAATGCTGATGAGGAGTAAGAGAACCATGCAAAGGAAAAAAAACTTAAGAGTTACCAAAAAGCATTAAGAGTTGTTAACCTAATCTTACGTAACTTCTTCTCTGGTGATATTGTACTTCTAACTAGACTAGAGGATACAAAATATTTGCTAGACCAAATCTCAAATACAGCTCATCTGTCTGGAACCTGCTCTGTATATTGGACATTAATATAATTGAGAATGTACAGAGATATTTCACAAGAAGAGTCTTCTACTCATCTGTTTACAACAGAATACCTTATGCAACCAGACTTGGAATTTTGGGTTTAGACAATTTAGAACCACGTCACCTTCAGTCTGATCTAAGTGTAGCACATAAAATAATCTGCTACAACCCCCCTACCTGTCAATTTTTTGTACTCTTATTATATTTTATATATTGTAGATATTGAAATATTGATATTTATGATGAAATAGATTGAAAGTTAAGAACTGTAAAAGGAATACAGTTTAACTGACTGGAATATAACAACAGTATAGTTTACTGTTAAAAGAAAAGGTTTAGAATTTATTTTTCTTCTATTTATGGCTTTACACACTTCAGATTTCCCCTGTTCCCTCTACTCTCCCTATTTTCTTCCTTTCCTCTATCCAGCTATAGAACATATTCCAGGTTTCGTAAAATTTTGTATCTTCTCTGTTATTTAATGCATATGTTAATTTATCCAATTCTGCACACTAATATTTTTTTAATAATAATCCTATCACTAGGTATTTCATTCTGAGTTATAAAGTGTATGAGCTTCATTATTTATACACTATTGAGTATAAAAAATAAACATAAATTAGATCAAATCATAATGGAAACACAAATTTAATAGTGAACTAGCAGGCTGTTCCATGTTTGGCATATTACAAAGCAAGCATACAATATTCAAAAGGACAGAAATATAAGCGGATTGCACTTCCTGTTAATGCATGAGCAGAGTAATTCTTGTTTACCAAGGCTGTGCACACACAGAAACATTTATATTGAAAATAGCTGTGAATAACTACTCAACCCCACACAGATATACTAACTTGAATTAAAGTTTACTTTGAGAAATAGCATGTTCAGATAAACAGTCTAAAGTCATACACATAATAGTCAGAATAACAATCAAAATATTATTATGTGCAAAGTTTTTCTTAACAGTTGTCTGTGTCATAATCGGTAAACAAAGATACAAAAATACATAACTACAATACAGAGAGATTGCAGAGATATTGCAGAGCATACTTAACAACTAGTAGACATTAACAGTGAGTAGCCAGACAAAGAGAAACAAAGAAGGTGACTCGGAGAAATAACCTATGAACTCTAGCTCCCACTGGTGGCAGTCTGCAACACCTCTGCAAATCAGACATAGCTCATTTTATATAATGCCAACCCAACTGTTTTGGACAGAATCCTATCACTTCCCTTCTATAAAAAAATCCAAGGAAATGATTTTTGTTGTTGCTGCTGGGTAAAAATGAGCAGAAGAAATACTACACACAATACTCTTGACAGTGTCTATTCAGATAAGGAGATTTTGCATTTGAAAGGAATGAAATAGTGATGGGGTACATTGATAATGCAGATAATTGTTCAAAGGAAAAGATAATATATAAAAGGGGGAAAGGGACAAGTCACTAAAGAAGAGTATCTCCATGTTAGAGTGATGGTGGAGAAGGAGAAGGAAAAGAGCCACAATATTGTTCTTAAATGTCTTTAAAATAAAAGGAAGGGGGAATAACAATATAGGCAGGACTACCACACTATTTTGGGTCAGACTGTAAAAATGATGGTCCCCATCAAAGAGCTGTGCATAATACAACACGGCTGCAGTTTAAATTTTACAGGGGCATGCTCAAAAAAGACCTTTGAACATTAGTCCAATCACAGCTTCCCTCTTCCTCTTGAAACATCAAAGAGTATTTGCTAGAGAACAGTAATGAGATGCCTTAATAATAATAATATTTTATTAGATTTGTATGCGGCCCCTCTCTGAAGACTTGTGTGAGTCAAGGAAGGTGAAATAAATATTTGACCACATTTTGGAGCTCCTTTTATTCTTGATATTGCCAGCCAGCTACTTTTTTTCATTAGGTAACAATACATTTGTATTAAATGTTCTGTTCATACTTGCAATATTAGTGTATGACTGAACATTTAGTTTTAGAAAGCTTAATTGCAAGCATTCTAAGACAGAAATACATTGATATACTGCAGACCTGGGCAAGGGGCGGCCCACGGTCCGCATCGGGCCCACCCACTGACCAGCGCGCCCGCCAATACTCCCTCTAAGGCTCGTGGCCGCGCACACAAAAACCCTCCCCCATGCAGTCTTTTCCAAGGCTGCACAATCAGGTGTTGGAGTTGGGGGGGGGGGAGCGGCAAGGAAAGTTTGGGAAAATCTTCCACTGGTGAAAGTTTTTCCTGCTGCAAATGTCATGCACATGTGCACTTGTGAGCTCCCCGTTCCAGTGTCAGCCCACTATACGATCCGGGGTGGTGGGGGGTAGGAGGCTGAGCACTCTGCCCCAAAATTTAAAGAGAAAGGTAGAGCCAGAGAGTCTTTCCCAGCAGCTGCAACCAGGAGGCTCGGTACCGGCCCATCCTTGGCGGGCAGCGTCAGGGGCGGCCGCGGCTCCCTCTCCTCCCACCACCTGTGTCTATCGCCGGCACCTCTCGTTGTTGTGGGTTCCTCATCCCTCTAAAACCATCCCAATTTCTCATGCGACCCCATGGCAAAATAATTGCCCACCCCTGGTATACTGAATATACCTTTGAGTTTCCAGTTATTGACATGGGATCTAAATAAGTATCTTTCCATCTATAAATACAATTCTCAGGGACAAGTGCTAGAGCAGTAACTATTATTGAAGGAAAATAACTTGATCTAAACGACACAGATGAATTTAATCAGAATCAGGCCAAGAAACTGCTATCTCCACTTACTGTTATTTTGGAAGAAATGATATGATACAAGTCAGATATTTTTTCTGGTTTCCAATGCTTAGATATGAATGGATATCAGATTTATCAAAGAAAAGTAGACCTGATTGTAAGATATATTGTACACTACCCTCTTGGGGTAGACTGTATTCCACCAGATTTGAAATTTTACTACCAATGAACCAAATATATACACCCATTTAGGTGAAAAAATGTCTAACTTCAGCAGGAAATGATCTGACCATGCTCTCAGGCAGCTCAGATGATGTCAGAGATAGGCCCTGACCCACCATTGTCCACATCTCTCCTGGCCTGGCCCACCCGAAGCTCCCCTGGCAGAGTAGAGAGCCTTGCTTTGGCAGCCTTCCTCTGCTCCATCCTCAAAGAGGCTGGGGTTCCAGGAGAAGAGAAAGCACCCCCAGCAGCACTAGTCTGAGGATGAATGCTTCTCTCTTCCAGGCCCCACAGATGGCAAAGCAAGGCATCCCGTGTCAAATGTACCTGCAGTGACTGTGACTTCCCCCCCTCCTCGAAGGTAACATGATGTTTGCTGTGTAAAAGCATTTATAAATAACCAAAGCAAGAAAAGGAAAGCAGAGGGGTGATTTGTAAAAAAGTCCTGTACCATCTCCTTAACATTCTAGAACAGGCACCAAGAGTTCCCTTTGGGGGGGGGGAGTTCTGCATCTCAGCATTCCAAAAGCTTTGATCACAGGGGCAGAGGGAGCAGCAGTCCTTAATTAGTGGAGGGATTTACTTCATCTGGAGGAGCCCAAGGGCTGGCCGCACGCTGGGAAGAAAATGTTCCCCGACCCAGATGCAGTCAATGATTTTAATCCCTTTAAAATGCTCAAGAACAGCTTGCTGGAGCTATAAATACCAATTGAGCAGTCACTGTGAATCCTGGTGACTCTTCTTGAGGACTTTCTTGAGCATTGGTCCCAGTGTCAAGGACTCTGAAGAGCTTTTGCGATTGCTGTTCATCCACGTGCAACTGAACGGTGCCAAGACATGTGAACTGGTCCTGGACTCGCCAACCAACATCAAGCAGATTTGCTAACCAACATCAAGTGGCAGCCAAAACTTCAGTGGCAGCCAAAAAGTTCAAGCTGCTCCTGATCATTGACGAGCCTCAGACGGACTGCTTCCTCAAGCCCAGGCAGCTTCAATTCATTGGGGTATTTGCTGGCCAGCATCAGCACCATCTTTGCTGAGGCCTGTTACTACATTGCAGAGAATTGTGGTACCAACATCATTGTGAGGGAGAATGACAAACAGCTACAGAAAATCTTGGAAGGTGGAGAAAATCTTCCCCTCCAGAAAAAAGACAAACCTATGCTGATGGGGGTGGGGCTAGTACATATGCCTTCCATGCCTTCCCTGTATTAACTGCCTGTTGTGCTCGATATTTATATTTTTTGACCTTGGGGGGGGATGTGCTTATATGTATGTGTGATGATGTGGATTTATTGAATGGAGTGAATGGAGTTGGAGTAACTGAACTGGGGAGGAATGAGAGACCCCGGGGCAAGAAATGGAGCCCCCTCTGCTGAGTATGCAAACAGAATCAGATGGTGGCTCAGTTATGACCCCCAGCCTGGTATGGATGGGAGGTTTTGCCTGCAGGGGAAGTGGTGGGGGAAGGGAACTTTGGGGAATTGAAGAGCCGGGGTATTCTGGTTATAACTGGGAGAGGTAGATATGGTGCAAACCATGGGGTAGGCCACTCTCAGGGAACTAGGATTTGCTGTTTCAAAATGATTACTTGTTCCAGCCCTTTTGGTTCTGGATCACTGAGATCATCTCATATACCTGGTGACTTGGGATGTCAACAGCTGCTGAACAGAACAGGAACAGGAACAGGAACAGGAACAGGAACAGAATAGAATAGAATTCTTTATTGGCTAAGTGTAATTGAACACACATGGGATTTGTCTTTGGTGCATATGCTGTCAGTGTACATAAAAGAAAATATACATTTGTCATGAGGTACAACACTTAATGTCATTGGGGTCAAATAGCCAATCAGGAAACAATAAAGAATAATAGAAATATTAAGGATTCAAGCAACAAGTTAAAATCATACAATCCTAAGTGGAAGAAATGGGTTATAGTAATGATGATCTCTGGTTGATCTCTGGTTAGTAGGACGGCAGAGATCAACCCCCAGACCCCTTGTTTGTGGGGTGCCTCAGGGCTTGGTCCTCTCCCCATCCTATTTAATATCTACATGAAACCACTGGATGAAGTCATCCGATGATTTGGGTTGAGGTATCAGAAATACGTGGATGATAACCAGTTACATATCTCCACCCCACAACAATTCAGTGAAGCAGTGGGTGTGATGTGCTGATACTTTGAGGCTGTGAGGATCTGGATGGGAATTAACAGGCTCAGACTTAAACCAGACAGTACTGAGTGGCTGTGGATATTGCCTCCAAAAGACTATGACAACTTTCCATCCTTGGCTCTTGGGTGGGGAGAAATTGTCCCCCTCAGAACGGGTTCAAAATTTGGGTGTCCTCCTAGACTCACAGCTAAAATTAGATCAACATTTGACAGCTATTGCTAGCGGGACCTTTGCACAAGTTCGTCTAGTGCACCAACTGTGACCCTACATGGATCGAGAGGCACTCCTCAGAATCATGCCCTTATCACCTTAGGATTAGATTATTACAATGTGCTCTACATGGGGCTACCCTCAAAGAGTGCCCATAGACTACAACTGGTCCAGAATGAAGTTACGTGAGTTGTTGCGGGTGCATCTAGGTACACTCACATTACACCAATTGTCCTCAAGCTGCACTGGCTCCTATTGGTCTCCAGGTACAATCAGATGCAGTCAAGGCAGCAACATGCAAACATTTTGCCAACTTGGTAAGTCTTAATATAAGATCTTACCAGTGTTTGGTCAGATCTAAATTTACTGGCTTTCCAACACTCCTCTAGACATCTCTTCTGGCATTTCATCCCCTCGAGCTCCTTGAAAAACCAAGTAGAACTCTTGGGTCGACTGCCACAGAGAGGTTGCAAAGACACAATCTGGTCTAGAGCCCACATTGCAGCTGTATTCCAGGCCATTACCAGGAACTCTGCCAAATTGTGCATAAGCGAATTTGGTATTTCCCCAAGCACCCTCTGAAAGCCCTCGGGGTCCATCAGGCATCTGAGGCAGAACCATGTAATTGGTTCCACCTCCCTGTTAGGAAGGATTGGAGCCCTAAAATCAAGCCATAGCAAAAAATGGTTTGACCATGACAAAGGCAGGATATCTAAGCCCCTTAAATTCAGATCATTATTCAACTGCCCTGAGAGAAACACCATGTTGGGTGTGTGTCCCCCCCTCATGAGTTGGACCCTGTATTATCTGGGTCAAGTCCATGGTTGCCATGGAAGCCACAAACTCCTACGCCAACCAAGAGGATTTGCCGAGTGATGATACATTGCGATTTCCCAAGACTATCAGTTTGGAGAACTCGACTGCCAACCCAGCTACCTCTTTGAGTAGTGCAGGTAAGGTTGTTATTACATAGCGGGAAGGCAGGTACGTGAGCAACAAGCCCACCTGAACCCCAGGTCCAATTTCACAAGGAGGGACTGACAGCTGACTATCTAGGATGCATGGAGCCTGCGTAGGCTAATGCTCTCCTCCCCTCCCTCCCTGGGGTTGAGGTTGATGCCACACCTGAAACCTGCCTGGGCATATTTACGAGAGGGGGACACCCCCTTCGGGTCTCAGCCAGGTCTCAGTCACACATGCCAGGTTGGCCTCCTCATCCGAGAGTAATTCCTGAATAAGCGGAGTTTTATTTACAACGACCTGGCATTGAGTAGCAAAATTCTGAGCCCAGGGTCCAGTTTTTGTCTATCACCAATACCACGGGTTGAGCTAGATGATACTGAGGGGCCAGAACAAGGAATCGCTTTTAGGCAGTGAATCCTAATTCCCCATGAACAGTCTATCCCCCCCGGGTTTCTGTGGTACCTCCCTCTCATAGACACGACCGGAATGCTCCGGCCCTCTGCCACCCCAGAGACCCCATCCTTCACCCCCTTAGCTTCGTTTTCCCTTGTCAGGCCAGTCCTTCCATTCAGCTCTCTCTCCTCATTCAAACTCATCCAATCTATACATACCTATATACATTCAAGCAAAAAACTTTGTTTGCTTCCTTTGTTTCCTTAAAAACTCTCCCTTAAAACAAAAATTATAACAGCTAGCTAAAATGCCCTGCCACAAATGTAAACAAAATTGCCCTCCTATCCACCAGAGAGTTCTCTTCTAAATGAGGAGGCAATAGTGTTTCTAGAGACGTCTTTTCATTATAAATAGTCCTATATAAAGAATGGAAAATCATTCCTGGCTTGTGTATGGTGTAACACATCTGACATAGTCAATATATTTTTGTTGGTATTACCTAAAATGGATATTAATTTAATTAAAGCAGCAAGAGTTTGAAGTTCAAGAAGTCTAAAAAGAAAGGACATATGCATAATGCTGGAATCACAAAAGTCCTCTGTTTGCAGATAAAAGTTAATAATGGCTTATGTTAATATCCTCAAGATGATTGGGGCCTCACTCTTCTGTCTCTGGGTGCTATGACCAAGATGTTAATCATTGGGTCTTTCTCAGTGACAAATGATTGCTGAGCAATGTTTTTATTTTTCATTGTCAGCTATCACCTGCCAGCTCAGTTCTCTCCTTCCGACCGCACTCCTTGTGTTCTCCAGCGATGCCTCTGCCGACCGCTCTCACCAGTCAGATTGGCAGCATTGTCACAGGCATGGTTCCATGTCCAAGACATTATGCCTAATATAGTATCCAAAAAGACTGAACAGGGATCTGGTGAATAAAGTTTCCTTGCTGGTCCACAGAACTTTGGCAGTTCCTATGGACATTGCCTTGTGCAGATCCCAGAGTTTTCCATTCCGTATTCCCACAGGTGACAGATGCTCCCTGTCATGTAAATGCCAGATGAAAACAGCTGAAGCTAGAAGTTAAATAGATGCAGCCCAAATGGAGAGGCTGGATCAAAGTGTGGAGAATTTGCTATATTCAGCCTTTCTTCTTTCAGTTGTAGCCATAAAGAATACCATATGACTGATCTCTAAAACTATATGTAATGGGGTCACCTTCATGCCTGCTTCTGAGTTTCCAAAGGTATCATATCAATGCTTCTTATGCAAGACAATTATTCTGAAATATGCCTTTGGTCTGATTTAGCTAAGCAGTTTTGTGTTCCTATGCTTGGTTTGGAAATCTGCTTTGCAATATTATGTTAGATGTCAAGGATTTCCATTTTTTCCATTTTTAGAATGATATATGTGTACTATCTTGGTTTTGTTTATAATAGGAGATGTACATTTCAAACAGCGACTTAAGCAATAATGATAGAATTGGTCATGGTTACTTTTCCATTCTTGAAAAGTTTATATGTATACATTTCTGCAATATTTCAATAGCAAAAGTTTATGGAATACAACTTTTTGAATTATATATTCTTGCCAGCTTTGTATTCACAAGTCACAACTGGGTCATAGTAAGTTGTTGAAAAGACCTCAGTAAGCAACATATTTAAAATGACTGTTGTGAGAAATAATATTAAAGAGTTTCTGCTATTGTTTTCTTAAAATACTATGCATTACCTACATTTTTAATATTTTTTCCAAATCATATTGTTTTGAAGTTAGCTATCATAGAAATAATGGTATCATATAACAGCATTGCAGAAGTTCTTTTTCTTCCAGTAACCATATCAAAAACTGCATAAGGGCTAACTCATAATATTTTATTTTTATTTTATTAATAGAGTTGAAAGGGACCGTTAGGTCATCGAGTCCAACCCCCTGCCTGAGCAGGAAACCCTACAGCACCCCAGCCAAATGGAAGTCCAATCTCCTCTTGAAGGTGTCCAGAGTTGGGGAGTTCACCACCTCCCCTGGCAGGCAGTTCCATTGGTTGATCGCTCTGACCGTCAGGAAGTTCTTCCTTATTTCCAGGTTGAATCTCTCCTTGGTCAGCTTCCAACCATTGTTCCTCGTCCGGCCCTCTGGTGCCCTGGGGAATAAAGAGACCCCCTCCTCACCGTGGCAACCCCTCAAGTATCTGTAAACTGCTATCATGTCCCCTCTAGACCTTCTTTTTTCTAGGCTGTCCATGCCCAGTTCTCTCAATCTCTCTTCGTAAGTCTTGGTTTCGAGTCCCCTAATCATTTTGGTTGCTCTTTTTTGCACCTTCTCCAGAGTTTCAATGTCTTTTTTGTAGTGAGGTGACCAAAATTGGATGCAGTACTCCAGGTGGGGTCTGACCAGGGCACAGTAGAGTGGTATTAGTACTTCCCTGGTCTTGGAGCGCATTCCTCTGTTGATGCAGCTTAGGATTGAGTTGGCTTTTTTGGCTGCTGCTGCACATTGCTGACTCATGTTTAGTTGATTGTCCACCAAGACTCCAAGATCTCTTTCGCAGTCACTACTGCTGAGTGGGGTATCTCCCAGGCTGTATGTATGTCTAGGGTTCTTTTTGCCGAGGTGGAAGACTCTGCATTTGTCGGTGTTGAACCTCATTTTGTTGGTATGGGCCCACTGTGATAGTCTGTCTAGGTCTTCTTGTACTCTGAGCCTGTCCTCAAGGGTGTTGGCTACCCCCGCCAGCTTGGTGTCATCTGTAAATTTTATTAGTTCCCCTTTTATTCCCTCGTCCAGGTCATTGATGAAGATGTTAAAGAGTACAGGACCCAGGACAGAGCCCTGTGGTACTCCACTGTCTACTTTTTTCCATGTGGATTTGTTGCCATTGAGGACAACTCGTTGGGTGCGGTTGGTCAGCCAACTGTTTATCCATCTACATGTGTAGTAATCTACTCCATTTTTTTCTAGTTTGTGGATCAGGAGATTGTGGTCGACTTTATCGAAAGCCTTACTGAAGTCCAAGTATATGAGGTCCACTGAGTTGCGTTGGTCAACTGACTTGGTTATGGTGTTGAAAAATGATATGAGATTGGTTTGGCATGATTTGTTTCTGATGAATCCGTGCTGGCTATTGGATATGATCTTGTTTGTTTCTAGGAAGTGGGTAAGTTGTTTTTTGATTATTTTCTCCAGTATTTTTCCAGGTATAGAGGTCAGACTGATTGGTCTGTAGTTACCTGGGTCGGTCTTTTTGCCTTTTTTGTGGATGGGGACTACGTCAGCTCGCTTCCAGTCTTCCGGTAGGTCTCCAGTGATCCAGGATATTTGGTAGATGAGGAGGAGTGGTTCCGCTATGGTGTCTGCCAATTCTTTTAGGACTTTGGGGTGAAGTCCATCTGGCCCTGGTGATTTGTATTCATTGAGTTCCCTCAGGTAGTCCCTCACTGTGCTTTTGTCTATGTTGAGTTCAGTTCTGGGGCAGTTTGTTGCAGTTAAATTGCAGATTGGTTGGAGGGAGGTTCCCTTTTGTGTGAAGACTGATGCAAAGTAGGCGTTGAGTAGCTGTGCTTGGTCATTGCTGTCTGTGATTTCTCTACCCTCTTCGTTTTTTAGTGTGACGATTGTTTCTTTGATTTTCTTCTTATTGTTGATGTGTTGGAAGAATATATACATTAGTACTCCAAAGAAATTCACAGAGTTCCATTAACAGCCTTTAATCTATTACTATACTCAGTGTTAAAGGTAATATGTTCTGCCCCAGTGTCAAACCCTCCCAAGAAATAGGTCCTCACCCACTGATTTTACAAGATTTATGTGTGTAATTGTAATATTTTATGTTGTGGTTGGCTCTGGGCCAGCTCCTGCAACGGGGAATGTTGATGTTGGCTTGGGAGAGTCCTCAGGTTCCCAGAGACTTGTCTTGCTGCCATCAGCTTTGGACAGTGAGGATTCCTTGCCAGGAGTGGACGCTGGGGAAGAAGAAGAATCATCAGATAGAGAGATGGGTGCAGCCAGCCCATTAGTTAATAACCGCATTAGTGAGCCATCGGACTCGGAGGATTGGTGGATAGATGCCAGAATGCGCAGGCTCATGGCTAGAAGGGGCCAACTGTGTAGGTATCGTCGGAGATAAGGGAGAACACGTGTGGCTGGGGCAATTAGGCTAATGAGACTGCTGATAAATTGCCAGCATTGCAGACAGTGTGTGTGGTAGATTATCCGTTTGGAAAAGGAGACGTCGTGTTTGCATTTTGTTCCTGTTTTTTCACAGATTCTTGGGGATATTTCACAGCTAAGTAAAAACTTAGTGAACTGACTGGAAGAGGTCTGGCTGTGACGCTTCCACAGCTGCTCTTATCTGCTTTGCTTGTTTTTGTTCTCGCATCTTTCAAGGACTGTTATCTGTAATTTGCTCAGTTTAAAGTGTGTGCACAGCTTTATTTTGGATAAATGGCTTTTCTGTTTACTTTACAATAGCGTGTGTGTTTGAATTTACATTTCTGACTTAATTGGGGCTGGTAACATGAAGCCCGGCATAACTTTTTAGGAGCAGGGAAGTTTGGATTTAGAAATCCAGCAACAAAGCAAGAAATAAGTCTATTTGATGCCAGCTGCTAATTAGAATTCAAAACAGGAACCAACACTCACAGATATTTTCCTTGATCACACAGCTCTCATTAACTGACTCATTCAGTTAACTGGCAGGAAGCCCAGAGATAATGAGCCCAACTCCTCAGTTCGTAATTCATTATTGAAATAATAATATCCCAAGAGAGAAATACAGTGGGCATCTGGAATATAACAAAAGTTGACTTCCGCATTGAAGCATCACGTGGCTCAAATCTTAAATAGCCTAAGGGCGTGGCCAATTGTTCTAGAGATCTATTTACACATAGATCTCCTCTTGCTTAGCCACTCATGCCTTCTGCCAACTCTACTTACCTTAGCATCAAGAAGAAGCTCTTCCTCTTCTCCTGAGTCACATATATTCACCTTGGGAGGTGAGAAGGCCCCGGTTGGCTTTTAGCCTCTGACACCATATCCTCTCTGATCTCTTCACTATCAGACCTGGGTGCCGGGTACACGGACCTAGCATACCAGGCCTCAACCATTTTTTGATCCTCAGGATCTGTGATCAGCAGCGCAGGACACAGATGGGCCTCAACATAATCTTCCTGCTTTCCCTTGGTTGTTACTCTGGAATTTACTTTATGTACTGAATTCCTTATGGAGATCTTTGGCTACCAGACTGATTTCTGAAATAACAAAATCATGTTTAATCTCTGCTGAGTTTTGGAACTGCTATGGCATCTGATGTGCAACTCTTTAAATGTGCATAATACTAACAATCAGCCATATGCTTTAAAACAATTAAGCCACATGCTTTTTGCTTCCAATCTGCTTTCACACATATTTTTCCAAGATGCCACAGCAATCTGGTGTTTTACTTTGAAAATGAATGGCTGTTTATCATAATTGTTCTCAGCTGTAGAACAATAACAGTGTTATTTTAGCAACTGCAGAGCCTTTACCACCAGCAGTTCTTGATGGAATTGGCCTCCTGCTGTGGTAACCAAAAGAGGTGCCAGCATCAGGAGGCATTGTCTGCACTTGCTTTATTCCTTTGCATTTTTATACTGGTTGGCATTTGACTGTTCAAAAAAGAATAGGATAACCAAAGATAAATTACAGTCGAGGGTGAGGCATGATTAGTATCAAACAAGTAGGGAGTAAAACTACGGTTGCCAAATCATCATTTACAATAATGTAAATTACTTGGGATGAAAAGCTGTGACAGACAGAGATTCTAATTTCGTATAGTTACTGATTTGCTGCAAATATTTTCCTGCAGTTTAGATGTTACTAAAGCACGGAATTAAATATTTTAACTGCAGGAGCATTTTTGCTCACTCTAGTACATTTCATTTCATACTGGGGGAATGGTTGGGCAAAAGTGTGTAGAAATTTACATAGCAGTGTTGTGTGCGTTGTGTGTGTGTAATAATGTCTGTAATAATAATAATAATAATAATAATAATAATAATAATAATAATAATAAATAACTTATTAGATTTGTATGCCGCCCCTCTCAAGAGACTTGGAGCGCGTCACAACAATAATAAACAGTGTACAAATCCAATAATAAAAACAATGTAAAACCCTTATAATTAAAATAATCATACAACTCAATAAAACCATACATAAACCGTAATAGCTGGGGGAGGGGTATATCAACTTCCCCATGCCTGGCGACATAGGTGGGTTTTCAACTGCTTGCGAAAGGGGAGGAGGGTGAGGGCAGTTCTAATATCCAGGGAGAGTTGATTCCAGAGGGCCGGGGCCGCCACAGAGAAGGCTCTTCCCCTGGGTCCCGCCAGACAGCATTGCTTAGTCGACTGGTGCCAAAAGATGGTGTTCTAATGTTAGCTGTGGATTGAGGAGGATGCCCAAGTTGCGGTCCCTCTCTGAGGGGGCCATGGACAGACAGATGGAATTGTCTTGGGCCCGCCAGAGATCATCCATCAGCATGACCAAAGCAGTATCCATGCTGTAGCCTAGCCTGAATCCTGACTTCTGATGGCCTAGATCAGCTTCTTCCAAGGACTGCTGAAGCAACACCACCTTCTCGACAACCTTCCCTATAAAGGGAAGGTTGGAGATTGGAGCGTATAAAATTAAGGGGGAGAGGGGACATCCCTGTCTAACTCCTTTTTCTATGTTAATACTTTCTGTTAAATCTCCATTAAAAATTATTTTCGCTGTTTGTTGGGAATAAATAGTCTGGATGGTTCTTATAAATTTTTCTTTAAAGTTCATTTTAATCAATTGGTTAATCAAGAATTTCCAATTTAAATTATCAAAGGCCTCCTCTTAAAGCTAAGTTTTTTTCTGGGTGGGCTTCATACTATTCTAAAATATTAATGACATTTCTCAAGTTATTTCTTATATTTCTATTGGGTAAAAACCCGTTTTGGTCTAAATGTATCACCTCATTAATAATCTTTTTAAATCATTCCGCAATTATGGTTGTAAAAATTTTATAATCTGAATTTAATTAAGCTATAGGCCTATATTGTCTAATCAAATGTTTTTGGGTAGAATCTTTTGGGATTAATGAAATCAGTCCTTCTCTCCAGGATTGCAGGATTTCACCTTTGTTTAGTACTTCATTCATTGTTACTAACATTATTTCTTTAACATGCTCTTGTATTTTTTTATAAAAATCTGCAGGAATCCCATCCGTCCCGGGAGTTTTATTATTATTTTGTTTTTTGATAGCATTTTCTAATTCTGTCATTGTTATATCTTCTTCCATCCTATTAATATTTGTTTATGTTATTATTGGTACTTTAGCTTTATTTAAATATGTTAATGTTTCTTCTTTTATTTCTTCTCTTTTATAAAGCTCTTGAAAATAGTTTTTAGCTATATATTTTTTCCTTTCTATGTCAAATTGTTTATTTCCTTGTTCATCTTCTAATTGCTGAATATATTTTTTCTCTTTTTCCTTTTTTAATTTATAGGCTAGCCATCTACCTGGCTTATTTGCCTTTTCAAAATAGTTTTGTTTAGTTAATCTAATCTTTTGAGCTATATCTTCCTGGACTAAGAGATTTATTTTATGTTTTATGTTTTAACAATTCTTTTTCTTCTTCTTTTCCTATTTTCTGGTTCATTTTGTAATTTCTTTTCCAACTCCGATTGCTCTTCCTGATTTTCTCTTAATTGTTTAGTTTTAATTTTATTTTTTTTACTGGTATATGCAATTGTCAATCCTCTTATAAAGGCCTTTGTCGTATCCCAAATATTTTGAATTGTTGTGTCTTTATTCCAATTAATATCTAAGCAAATTCCTAATTCTTTCTCCATATATACTTTATAATCTTTTTCTTCTATTATTTTGGTATTCATTGTCCTTCTATATTTTTTACTCTTTCCTCCCTCAATTATAAGTGAAATTGGATTGTGATCTGCCCAAGAGTTAGGTTCAATTTTAGTTTAAAAAATATTATTTTCTAATGTTATATCCATCCATATCATGTCTAATCTGGACCAGGATTTATGTGGATTGGAGAAGAAAGTATATTCTTGTTCTTCCTGGTGTTTTTCTCTCCATACATTCTTTAATTTGTATTCTTCAATAATATCTTTAAATTCAATAGGTAATTCTTCTTTCTTTATATTTTTTCCTTTTCCCCTATAATCTTTTTCTATAT
Source organism: Erythrolamprus reginae (assembly GCF_031021105.1). Lineage (NCBI taxonomy): Eukaryota > Metazoa > Chordata > Lepidosauria > Squamata > Dipsadidae > Erythrolamprus > Erythrolamprus reginae. The sequence continues at coordinate 217,888,222 of NC_091950.1, forward strand.
TTGCTACCGCATTGAAATCACCTACTATGCAAATATTTTCTTTTCCATATTTTATTATTGTTTGATGCAAATTTTTATAAAAAGTTTTTTGATCAGAATTTGGTGCATATATTTTTCCCCCCAGTATCAATTTCTATAATTAAAACTCTTCCTTCCTCATCTCTATACAGCATTTGGGGATTTAACCAATCTTTTACATAAACCGCAACCTCTTTCTTGTCTTTTTTTTCATTAATGAGGTAAACAATTTTCCTAAGTTTGGCTTTTCTAACATTTGTTTGTCTTTTCTTTTTATATGCACTTCCTGGTGACAGATAATATCCACATTCTCGTTCTTCAATTTACCATATATTTGCCCTATTATTTTTTGGAGAATTCAATCCATTGATATTTACAGAAAACAATTTTATTTGTTTATACATTTTCTTATAAATTGCTACATTCTTTAACCGCTTCTCAGTTCGTGTTTTGGTTCTATTCTTTCTTCTCTTCTATTTCTCGATTTACTAACTCCTTCTTCTCCTGATTCTCTCTCTTCTTGGCTTCCTGATTCTAATTTGATGCTACTTTCCCCTTCCTTATTTAGGTGTTCAGAAATAAATTGATCGGCCTGTTCTGGTGACTCAATAGTAATCCTTTTTCCCTTCCATGTAATCAGCACTCCTTCAGGTTCTAACCACCTGAATTGTATTTCTTTTTAAATTAATTTTGATGTAAAATAATGTAAATCCCTTCTCTTTTCTCTCACCCTCCTTGGGACTTGTTTCAACACCATTATATCCTTCTCTTTATACTATAATAGAGCCCTTGTAGTTCTATAAATTTCACCCCTTAGTGTTTTTTTGGTAAACCTAATATGTATCTCCCTAGGGAGTTAGTGGCGTCTCGCATAATTAGCTTGTATGTGGTACACTTCATCTATATGCCTAATCAGGTTTTCTTCATCAGTTTTTAATTCTTCTGCAAAGATCTCAACCACTATTCCAAAAAGGTTTTCCCCTTTTCCCTCTGGTACATTTTGTAGTCTTAAATATAATGAGGCCTTTTCGAATTCCAACTGGACTATTGCTCCTTCTAATTCTTTATTTACCTTTCTAAGCTCATCTTCACTTTAAAAAAATTTCAATCTATTATCCTCCACTGTCTCTTCAATTTTCATTATTTTTGTCTCATGTTTATCATCTTTTGTATACCCTCAATTGTAGCATTAAGTTTAATAAAAGTTTCCCTGACCTCTTCAAATTTTTCTTTAGTCTCTTGGTGATTCTGCAATATTGTTTCCTGTGTCTTATTTGTAGCCTCTTGTTGTAACAACATAAACTCTTGAATTTTATTTAATGAATCTTGTAGTGTTCGCAAAGTAGGGGTCTGCATCTTATTTTCAATTGTATTTAAATCTGAGGCTGAAGAAGACTTGTACAGATGGAGATGCCAAAGTTAAAGTTAAAGTTCCTTTTCTAATTGTTTGTTAGAGTTGCCATTCCTTTTTTTAAATTCAACAAACAAATTGGAAATTTAGATTTGTTAAGAATTATTTTCAAATTAGATTATAGTCCTATAATAAACAACTCCTCTCAGTTGTATATCTAAATATCTTAATATCCTTCCCCTAATTGTCAATTCTTCACAGTCAAATGTCAGTCTATTAACCTATTCCTCCTGTATCTTATGTTCTTTTGAAGGATGACGCAATTTATATCTATCAATATTATCCAATCTTAATTCTTTGGTGAATATCGAAATTCCTTAATCACTACTTATTACTAGTCAAATATTATCAATAACTCTATAAATATCTCTTAAATCTAATAAAGGCTAATAAATACTCAATAAATATAAAATCTAATCAATATATCTAGTAATAAGCTAATCAATATTTTATAATCAAAATTAAGTTCATTTAACAATTCATTTAATAATCTATTTTATAACAATCCTAATCACTTTTGTATATTATTAAGATCTTATAATGCCCTATCACCATCAATATTGTCACAGCAATAATTAATTAATTATATATATATATATGTGTGTGTGTGTGTGTGTGTGTGTGTGTGTGTGTGTGTGTGTGTGTGTAGATTGTTCTGAGTTCCGGTTTTGCCCTGTGTAATATTTTGCATGTCTATGCGACGTTTCGGTGAAATCACCTTCACCTTCATCAGGCTGAAGTTTCAAGCTTGAAATATATATATATATACACCAGCCTTAAACAAAAAAACATATCATAATCATCACCATGTCAATCCTTCAACTAAATGTGATTCCACCAACCAATCAAATCATCAAAACATAGTCACCCAATCTATTTGCTACATTTAAACCAAATCTCTACCCCCAACACTATATATAAGGAACAAATGGCAGTTGCAAACATTCTATATTTACAGCAGCACGAAGCTTATAACTTTAGCCTGATGATGGTGAATGTGATTTCACCGAAACGTCGCATAGACACTCAAAATATTACACGGGGCAAAACCCAAACTCAGAACAATCTACATACATATACCCGTGAAAATCTACGAAAACACACACACACACACACACACATATTTGTTTTCGTAGATTTTCATGGGTAAAGGTATGACGGTCTTGGTATATTCGGGTTTCTTCCCGTGTAGGATTTGAAAATTTCTAGCGACGTTTTGACAAGGTCCCACTCATCATCTTCAGATTGGTGTTTCTGTCCTTGTTCTAGGGCGAACACTGCGAGACCTGAGCTGCCTTCCTTCTATAAATACTGGTGGCTGGGTGTGGTTTGATGGCTCAGCAATTGCCTGCTGTGTAGAAACTTCCTGATGAGTCAATGGGGTAACATCTGGGGTCGTTGATGTAGCTGAGGTATGCTGATTAGTTAATGGTTGTAGATTAGGCGTGATATCCTGAGTAGTTGGAGCTTGCAGGCTACTTGATTGTTTTGCAATGTGTGTTCTGAGTCTGGTTTCTATGGCTGCAATACGTTTGAGGTCTGGTTTCCAGATGTCTGGTAAGCGGGAGGTATCATCACGTTTGTTCATATTTTGGGGATGTTTTTCTATCTCGATGGCTTCCATGATTATTCTTTTGCTGTAGTGTTCTGTTTTGGAAATTAATTTGGTACTGTCAAAATCAATTTCATGTCCTGTAGTTTTGAAGTGTTGGAAAAGGGAGGAGGTTTTTCCTTTTTTCCTTAATGCATTGTTATGTTCTGCAACACGTGCATTTACTCTCCTATTAGTTTGTCCAATATATGTGGCTGGGCAGATTTTACACGGTATTTGATAAACTCCCTGGATATTGTCTTTCGGGTTTCTTAGGATGTTGGCTATTTTTTAATCTGTACCAAAGGCTGTCTTGATGTTGTGTTTGCGGAGAATTTTACTGATTTTATCTGTGGTGCCTTTGATGTAAGGGAGGAGGGCGATGCCATTGTCCTGTTCTGTGTCTTGGTTCTTGGGGGGTGTCTCTTTTTGGATTAAGTGGTTGATTGAGACACCTCCCAAGAACCAAGACAAGTTATTCAATTATTTGGTTTCTCTATATCTTTGCTTATGGGTACAGATAGTAAAAAAAAGATGAGAAGAGACAAAAAAAATAGTCTGTATCTCTTAATAGTTTATATATTCACTAGATCTTATCCAAAATATAACTCTTTACAGTGTTCCGTTACTCCCATAGAATCTACCATCGTTCTTCTTTGCTGACTCACCTGTCCTTTTTTTTTTAGTATTGTGGCTCAATTTCTCAATCGCCGCTTGCGTCCTCACTGGAGCTTCTCTATCTCCAAGAAGACTCCGAAAATGTAAAACAATCTGAGGAACACCGATATTCACCAATATTATTTCTTTTCCTCCTCGATGTAAGAGGCGGCCATGTCTTTGGGCTAGCTACCACTAGCTTCTTTTCTGTTCAATTTTGGGGTTTAATTGTTTAAACCAACAGAGCATTGCAGCCCATCTGTCGGGTACAGCATTACCCCCTCTCATGCACTCACCCCTCCAATGTTAGCGCTTGATCTTATTGTTTTGGAACAGAAAAACTTGTGCTGAAAGAGCAGTGGTTCACTCTTCAGCTCCACTTTGACATAATGCCGCCCCAGAAATACCTATGTTTTGTTTTTAATTTTCTTTTGTTAACATCTGATTGGCTATATAAGGTTTTCTTGGTTTGTAGAAAAATGTATAAAGAAAGAAGGAAGCACTTTGGCATAATGGTTAATAAGTTAGAAATATAATTGGTGTACTTTTTGAAGGAACATTAAGGAGGGAAGTTAATTAAAGGAAAAGCATGTACATGGATGCCAGCATTAGAAAAAAGAACTTCTGCAACTTTTTTGATGATTGATATTATTACTAACAAAATACCGCATTTTATTCATGGAGAATTAAATGGTGCACTGTATTATTTGAATGTATGTTGAGAGAAAAATTTTAAAAAAATTACCCCCCCCCAAAATGTCCTTTATTCCACCATCCCTCCATTCATTTCATTCTTCCTTCCTTCCTTGTTCCCTCCATTTCTTTCCTTCCTTCCTTTTCCCCTCCATTTCTCCTTCCTTCCTTCTCTCCCTCCTTCCTTCCTCTCCCTTTCTCTTTCTCTCTCTCTCTCTTTCTTTCTCTCTCTTTCTCTCTCCCCCTCTTTCTCTCTATTTCTCCCTCTCTCTTTTTTCTCTGTTTCTCCCTCTCTCTCTCTTTTTCTCCCTCTCTCTCTCCCTCTCTCTCACTCTCTGTTGCTCTGTCTGTTGCTCTCTCTCTCTCTCTCTCTTGCTTTCTCTCTCTCTCTTTCTTCCTCTATCTCTCCTCTATCTCTCCCCCTTTCTTTCTCTTTCTCTCGCTCTGTCTTCCCCCTTTTCTCTCTCTGACTCTCTCCCTCTATCTCTATCAGATGATCATCTGGGCATGGCTATGCGCCCCCCCCCGATGGTCATTGGGCTGATACCGGCAGCGCAGGGAGCATAGATCTGTGCCCCCCCCAATGATTATCGTGCTGGCGCTGGCAGCCTGCGGGGCATGGATCTGCACCCTCCCCGATGGGCTGACATTCAAAACAAGAAAAACCTTTGCCTGCCTCTGCACTTTTGTCGCTCCCTGCCTCCAACTCCAATGCCGTCTAGTCCATTGGGCCAGGACTGGTTTGTTTGTTTTCAGCTTGACTCAGCTCGATCTTTGAGCTCTGTCTCTCGGTCTCTCAGTCTCTTGACAGTGCAGCAAAGCGGCTTAGTTTTTAATGGGGGCCGCCATTTTCCAAGCCCCAGCTGATTGGCTCCCAGTGCCTCCAGGGCTAGGATCAATCTAAAATGCCATGGAGAAACACCGCAGTGGGGTCTTCTGGGACAGGGTCTCCTCACCTCGCTGGAATTACTAGAACAGGTTGCTGAACTCGGTTAAATCACCCTATATTTAGGATGTTTCGCTATAGTCCAGCGGAGCAGCAACCTCCTTCCTCCTTCCTGCTGCCCCACTGGAACCGGGACAATCATCTTATAGGAAGATGGACAGCATAAACATATAATACACAAAATAAATAATTTAAACAACAGTTTAATGCAGTCACTTCATATTCTTTTCAGATGTAAAGCCAATGCCAATTCATTAATTGGAACACTAAATAATAGCTTAAATGCCAAGACATATCATTCCCTTCTATGGCAATCCTGTGTAACAGACCTAAATAGAACACTGACCCTCCTTTTCCCTCTGTCCTCACCCCACTCCGCACTGCTTCTTAGCTACAGATATCCTACATGTGAGGCCAGTTTTGTTGAAGCAACATGGGCGCAGGACCCCAGGACAGATCATTTCTTTAGCTGTTTTTAGAACTCCTCAAGAGTAAGTCATGTGAAAGTTTGATTAAATAAACATGCTGCTATTAAACATCCAAGTTATTAATTCTCATTTATCCGGGCATTAAATATTTTAGTACTGTTTGCACCTCTTTATTATTTGGTGATACTTTACTGGTTTTTCTTCTGCTTTAGATCTTATTCTCAGATTTACATTTCTGCAATGTATTCTTTTAATAAAACAATGGAGAATGCAAAGTATGAGTAAACATCAAGTAAAGCTTGTTATTAATTTCCATTCATTTGTATATTTATTGTCAATCAATAGTTTCCCAAGAGTACCAATTGAACATTGCAGAAACAAAATAAAACAAAACTTTAGAATCTAATGCTTGGAAAGACTTCTCTGAAATGAAGATGCTTTGAGTAATGTCAAATACTTCCTCTTCCTTACTGCATTCTTACGTTGTGAGCAAAATGATTCTTTTTTTCCCTTCTGAAGCTCAAGGCAGTATTTATAGCATTTTCTCCTGAGATAACACATAGATCTCCTGAATTTCTATCAACCGAAGATATATTCAGATGTCCCTTTCATATAAACAATGCCCTTCTGTCTCTGATAAAGCAGAAATCTTAGAACAGGGTAAGAATTTTTTTTCCTGTACAGGGCAAGGTTGTAAACATTTTAGGCTTAGCAGATTGAGAAGTAAAATCAAGCATACAGTACAGTGGTACAGTGTTAAATAGGAGAGGAGAGGGGACCAAATCCTGAGTTACCCTGCAAAAGAGGGGTATGGGGGTCGACTTCTGCCTCCTACTAACACTGATTGTGACCGGCCAGAGATATAAGATGAGAACCACTGTATCATGGTGCCTCCCACTCCCACCTCCCTTAGTCATCGCAGAAGGATACCATGGTCAATGATATCGAAAGCAGCTGAGAGGTCAAGTAGCATTAAGATAGAGGAATGACCCCCTTGTCGGGTTCACCAAAGATTATCCATCAGAGTGACTAAAGCAGTTTCCATGCTGTAGCCAAGTCGGAAGCCTGATTGAAGAGGGTCTAGATAATCTGTTTCATTCAATGACCATAGGAGCTGGAGCACCACCACTTTCTCCACAACTTTTCCCACAAAGGGTAGGCTGGAGACTGGATGAAAGGATGGAATGTAAAGTGTGGTATAGTTATAGATATAGATATAGAAAAGAATAAATGTGATAGGATAAATAAAGAGAGGGTCAGCATACAAATCTAATAAATTATTATTAATTATTAAAACTAGAGTTATCGTATATAATGAAATGTGATATTAATGGTGGAATAGACAAAACTGAAAACTGTAGAAGAAACTCAGTTTAACTTACTAGAATTGATATGGAACTATAACTTCAACGCAGTTTATTGAAAGGGTTAGAAGGTTTTTGTTTTTGTCCTTTTTTGTTTGCTTGTATATTTTAATGTTATGTTTGTATAGGTTTGTTTAAAGTTTGTGTTTTAATGTCTTAAATGTATTTTTTAATGTTTATATTTAATAAAAAATATTTTTTTATTTAAAAAGAAAGTACTTTAATTTTGCTCAATCAAGGGAAGGCTTCTTGAGGAGGGGCCTCACAACCACTTCCTTTAATGGTTGCAGGAAGGATGCCTTCCTCAAGGAGGCATTAACCAAAGCCTGGAGCCAGCCAAACCAACCAGGAGGGGCACGGGTCCAACACATGGAGTGTTAAAGTTCTAATGTGGAGGAACTCACCACTCCCACAGCCTTGTCCACATCCTCAGGAGTCACAGGATCAAATTCATCCCACACAATAGGACTAAGACCTGCCCCTGTCATCTTGGTAGGAATTGCCCAATCAGAGTCCAGGTCTGTCCGAATCTGGGCAAATTTATCAGACAGAAATTGAACAAATTCCTCAACTCTACCCTCCTCCATACCCTCTACATTGAAAGGGGAATGGAGGCAGCCTAGAGGGGCAGCTGGGCATAAATCAGTGGACACAATAAGTGCAGAAAAATGTGAACATTTTGCAACCCTTATTGCCACTAAATAAGTCCTAATAAAGACTCTTAACAGTGTCCAGTCAGATTTGGAGTTACTGGTTCTCCAACATCACTCTAGATGTCTCTTCTGGTGCTTCATCTCCCAGAGCTTCTTGGTAAATCATGGAGCTTTCCTGGATCCACCACCATGGAGAGGTCGCAGAGGCACAATCTGGTTTAGTGCCCCAGATGTCAGCCTATTCCAGACAACCACCAGGGACTCAGCCAGATTGTGGACAAGGGAGGACCAAGACTCTTCTGGAAAATAATTGCCACTCTTGCACCCCTTCCCTGGAGTCACGGCTGATGCAATACTTAAAACCTGTCAAGGCACATCTCCGAGAGAGGAATACCCCCCCATGGCCCAACCAGGTCTCAGTTATACATGCCAGGTCTGTCCCCTCCTCCAGGAGTAAATCTTGAATGAGGGGGGGCTTGTTAACAATAGGCCTGGTATTAAACAGCAGCAGTCTGAGGCCAGGGCCCTGACATCCAATGTCACCAGCTATATGAGATGAGCTCGATGAACCAGAATCAGAGGAGTTGGAACAAGTAATCGCTCTAAGACAGCAAGCCCTAGTTCCCCAAAAGTTGCCTACCCCCGGCTCCCGCTATATCTACCTCTTCCAGTCATAACTATGATGCTCCAGCTCTCCAACATCCCAGAGATTCCCCCCACCACCCCATGACCTCCCTCCTCCCTGACAGGCATGGTATCCCACTCACATCAAGCTGGGGGTCATATCTGCAACCCCATCTACTTCTGGTTTGCAAACTCAGCAGGGGGGCTCTATTCTTTACCCCTGGCTCTTCCAGTCACTCTGAACCTACTCCCTCTATCCCATCCACCTCCCATTCACACAAACACACCCCGAACTAAAAATTTAATCTGTGGGTTACAAAAAGTGGTAAAAGATGGTAAAATTATGTTGTAAACTTATATTGTAAATACAACCCTAGATGACTTTAGGGGTAGTCTGTAAAACAAATGAGAACAAAAGGTTCTCTTTTACTTTTCTTAAATAACTGATTTGGGGAATGATCTTCGTGCTGCTGTTATCCATTGGGAAAACCAGGGGGGGGGGGGAAGGCTTAAACAGGGTCCAAGAATCTTCCACCAAGGTGTGCTTCCCATTGGGACACTCCTCAAACTTTTTGCCGGCTGATCTGACTTTGGCCTCCGCCACTTTCCGGAATATGTCCCCAACTCCATATGGCTTCCTGCAGCCCAACCCAAGCCCGCCCACCTGCTCATACTTCCAAACAGTTTTCAGGCTGTCTGGCTGAGTGTTGGCCTTTGAGTTCCTGCTGTCGGCCCTGAAAGGGTCTGTCTTCAGCGTCAAAGCCAGGACAGGGCTGCATGGCACGACCTTCTCCTGCCCCAGGCTCAGGTTCTCACAGCCCTTTGGGCTTTTGCATCAGCCTTTCTGCTTCTTTCTGCTGCCGACATTGTCCATTCGTTTGCAACCACAGCCATTGCTGAGGTACTCGGAGCCATTGGCCACGATGCTATTGGGGACGAAGTGCATCTGGCTTTGTCCCAGGACTGACCATCTCTGGCTCGGCTCTCATGATATCGCTCATTCTTCTTGTCCAGGCTGTTTTTCAAGCTGAAGGTCTTGGTTTTCAGACCAGCTTTCACAAACATGCCACCTTTTGCCGTCTGCTTGAGAGCCAGGCTGAGCTTCTGGCCGGGCTGGCTGCCGTTGGGTAAGGTTACAATTGTTACTTATTTCTGTAACCATGTTGTCATCCTGCTGTGCTCATTTCTGGATCCTCCCACTGAGACATGTGCTGTAATCACAGATGCTTCAGCCCAAATGAAAGGGAGCGCAGATTGAAACTGTAACAGGAGCCCAAATAGTTATATTTCCAAAGGCAGCCAGGGAAAACCATCCCCCATGCCGGATTGAGGACAGCCGCTGTTCAGACTCTGTCTGCTGCTCCTGCTTTTGTATACAGAGATACAAAAATGTCATCCATGAAAAATTAATCACTTGTCAATACTGCAAGGGCAAAACTACCAAACACTGATAGTTTTTTAAAAATGATCTTAAAGTCCAAATATGGAAGCTCCCTCACATTGCATTCATTTACAGGACAGAAATAGACAATGTGCAGCCATGGAAAGGTTGTTGAATGTCAACTCTGTTAAATGTAGAGGTGTTGCTGATATTGAGGTAGTACTTCACGCATGTGCTCCTGTGCACAGGCAGAAGCATCCCGGGTGAGTGAGCACCACCAGCGCTACCAGTTCTTAGAATTGGGCCAAACCAGGAGCCACCCACCGCTGCACCATACACCACCAAGTATGAGAGGGTTATCGGCAGAGTTTAAGCATTTTTCTACCTAAAAATCAATAGAATTCATCTACAATATAAAAGGTGTTTCATTCAGAAGTGAGCCAAAATGCAATTTAATCTAGCAGATTGTAATATTTGAGCAAAAATGTCCCTGCATTGCACCATTTAATTTCATCTCACAAAAACTCAGTAAGAGCCATTGAGAATTCAGCAGTCAATGCCTGCTCAGCCTTACCTTAACCTTTACTTAAAAATTAATCTAGAAGGGCCAAAACCTCTTGGATGGATCAAAAGATGCACATAAATCAGTAAGATAGAATAGAATAGAATAGAATAGAATTTTATTGGCCAAGTGTGATTGGACACACAAGGAATTTGTCTAAGATGATGAAAAGGGTTATTTAAAAGCCTTGAAAATGCATCCTTTGTTTTAGTTGTTTGTCATGGTAACAGACAATGATTAAACTCAATTTTATAATTAGAGAACAGTAAAACCTTGGGCATTTTTCTGACAAAAACACTTGGAAAATTTGGATTTCAAATAATTTTGAGTACTGCTTGAGACACAGTCAGAAATAAACAAAGATTATACTCAATGTAACAAAGATGATTATGACTGCCATGAATCTAAGAAGCTGTTGTGACAGTCACCTGATTGTTAGGGATTATTTAAGGTTTAAAACTGCAATAGTTAAATAAATCAGAAACACTCTCCTTCATGGGAATGACATTAGGAGTGATCTCTTAGTCTTCCTCCAAAGAAGTAAAACTCCGAGCTTTTTGTAATCTAGGACGCTGAAGCCCAGATAAATCATCAAATTTATTTGTTTGTTTGTTTGTTTTATTGGATTTATATGCCGCTCCTCTCCAGCAGCTGCCAAAAGAACCAGTGCAGTTTGGGGCTACATCAACAGAGGTATCTTGTCAAGATCATAGAAATGACACTATTGCTTTCAAAAAGAATGTCCGAGAAAAGTAATATGGATAGAAAAGAGGCTTGGAGGCTAAATCCTGCAAAGAACAGTTAAACGAAGATTCTAGCCCAGTGGTTCCCACTCTTTTTTTGGCCATTCCCCACCTAAGCATCTCTAAAATCCCGAGGCCTCCCTCCCCAATGACATATAATTCTTATTATTCAAAAAGTGAACTACTCACACGAAGAAGCCTAAAAGACCATTAAACAAGTTTCCAATTGCCCCCATTAAAAATGTAATTGCCACCTTGTGGGGCGTGGGCCCCACATAGGGAACCAGGGTTCTAGCCTAAAGAAGAGAAGCCATAGTAGTCTTGAAGGGCTGTCATAGATCGGGTGAAGAATCATTTTCCAGAACACAAAAAGATACCACTTTATAATGCCTTAATAAGACCACTTGAAATACTGCATACAGTTTGGTTAATAATATTAATATTAACAATATTTTTAAAAAAACATTGAGACTCTGGAAAGAGTGCAGAGAAAAGCAACAAAAATGATTAGGGGGATGGAGGCTAAACATACGAAGAACAATTTCAGGAATTGACTATGTCTACTCTAGTAAAAAGATGGACTAGGGGGTGACATGAAAGCAATGTTCCAACATTTGTGGGGCTGCCACAAAGAACAGGGGGTCAGCTTATTCTCCAAAGCACCAAAGGGGAGGACTAGAAGCAATGGATATAAATTAATCAAGGAGAGTCTAAACCTAGAACTAAGGAGACATTTTCAGACAGTGAGAACAATTAACCAGTGGAATGGCTTGCCTTACTTGTTGGTGCTCGATCACTAAAGGTTTTTAAGAAGAGATTGAATAGTCATTTGACTGAAGTGGAATGGGGTCTTTTACTTGAGCAGGGGTAGGGGTTTGACAAGATCTCCAAGATCTCTTCCAACTCTGTTAATTTTGTTACAGTGGAGGAAAAATGTATTTAGTCAGCCACCAATTGTGCAAGTTCTCCCACTTAAAAAGATGAGAGAAGTCTGTAATTGACATCATAGGTAGATCCAGGGCCGCCATCAGGAATTTTGGGGCCCCATACAGCCTAAGTGTCTGCCCCCCCCCTGCCATTTTAAAACTACTTTTTAAAAGTTTTTAAGAAGATGTTAGATAATCATCTGAAAATAGCTGTAAATAAAACCCGATGTTCCCAGAATTAACTTTATTCATAAGATTATGATAGCAACAACTTGACCTTAGTTTTACTGGAACTATAGAATAATCATATAATAACCGCTGATGTTACAGGCCGTATAACTATATAAAGAAGGAACTGTGAGGATAACAGTTCAAAAGGGATGGGGGTGGTGTTTGTTATGTTGTGTTGTTTTGTTGCTTGTCTTATAAAATGCAAATACAAAATTTAAACAAACAAATAAGTATACAGTATTGTAAAATGATAGATTATGTACTATCTTATTTTTTTAATGTTTACATAATAACTACTTTAAAAAAAAATCATCTGTCTGAAGTAGTGTAGGATTCCTGTCTAAGCAGGGGGTTGGACTAGAAGACCTCCAAGGTGCCTTCCCACTGTTATTCTATTCTAATTATCCAGGGGGTTGTGTAGTTATCAGTGGTATTAAAATAGGAGCTGTTAAAAAAAACACCAAATACAATTTCATATTGCTTCACATCTCAATATCCTTTTCGATCTAGTTTTTACGCCCATCGGTGAACGCAGGTCTGAATGAGCCCGTGGTATTCAAGTTAATTTCAAAGTACACTGCTCAAAAAAAAGGGAAGGGAACACTTAAACAACACAATATAAACTCCAAGTTGTCAATCAGCGTTGCTTCCTAAGTGGACAGTTTGATTTCACAGAAGTTTGATTTACTTGGAGTTATATTGTGTTGTTTAAGTGTTTCCTTTATTTTTTTGAACAGTGTAGATAGAGCAGGAGGTCTCCAATCTTGGCGACTTTAAGACTTGCGGACTTCAACTCCTAGAGTTCCTCAGCCAGCAAAGCTGCCTGGGGAACTCTGGGAGTTGAAGTCCGCAAGTCTTAAAGTCTCCAAGGTTGGAGACCCTCTGATAATACAGGGATTCTATCGTTGTATAAGTCAGTGTTTCCCAACCTTTTTTGAGCCGCGGCACATTATTCATATTTTCAAAATCCTGGGGAACATTGAAAGGGGGAGGCGGGCTAAAGAAAAGTTTGGACAAAAAACCCCTCTCTCTTCCTCCCTTTCGCTCTATTTCTCCCTCTTTCTCTCTTTTCTTTCCTTCCTTCCCTTCTTTCTCTCTCTCCATCCGTCTTTCTTTCTTCCTCTCTTTTTTGCTCTCTTTCTCTCTCCCTCCTTCCCTTCCTCTGTCTTTCTCTCTCCCTTGCTCTCTCTCTCTCTGTCTCTCTTGCTATCTCTTTCTTGCTTTTTTCTCTCCCTCTTTCACTGTCTTGCTATATGTCTCTTTCTTTCTCTTTGCCTCTCTTGCTATCTCTTTCTTTCTCTTTCTCTCTCTCTCTGCCTCTCTTGCTAAGTCTCTCTTTTTCTCTTGCTATGTCTCTCTTTCTTTTTCTCTCTCTCTGCCTCTCTTGCTATGTCTCTCTTTCTCTCTCTTTTTCTCTGCCTCTCTTGCTGTCTCTCTTTCTTGCTCTGTCTCTTTCTCTGCCTCTCTTGCTATGTCTCTCATTCTCTCTCTCTGTCTCTCTTACTATGTCTCTCTTTCTTTCTCTTTCTCTCTCTATCTGCCTCTCTTGCTAAGTCTCTCTTTTTCTCTTGCTATGTCTCTCTTTCTTTTACTCTCTCTCTGCCTCTCTTGCTATGTCTCTCTTTCTCTCTCTCTTTCTCTGCCTCTCTTGCTGTCTCTCTTTCTTGCTCTGTCTCTCTTTCTCTGCCTCTCTTGCTATGTCTTTCTTTCTCTCTCTCTCTGCCTCTCTTATATGTCTCTCTTTCTTTCTCTTTCTCTCTCTCTCTGCCTCTCTTGCTAAGTCTCTCTTTTTCTCTTGCT